>NW_022631082.1:813804-1120574 GCF_010015895.1 Lontra canadensis
CCCCCCCCCCCCCCCCCCCCCCGCTCCAGAATAATTTCCTTTGTGTAAACAGAGCTCTTCTAGTCAGGAAGCAATACCGTTTCAGGTCTGAAGAAGAAAGGGACATCAATCTGGCCGAGGGTAAATTCAGTTTTACTGTATAAACTCGGCTGTGCAGCTCGGCCCCCCTCCGGCTGCACCGGCAGCTGAGGGCCGCGGTTTTCTAATATTTGTATTCTAATTTAATTGTTTTTAAAAAACGCAAATAAAAAAGGTCAAGGTGAAGCCACCGAGGCGTCTGCTTCTCTGTGCGTCGTCGGGGCACTGGCTGGGGCGAGGGGCTCAAAGGACAAAAGCTCCCTGTGGCCGGTCCCCTGCATTGCATGACATTGGGGATCCAAAAGGTGCAGCATTTGGTCAAACGTGAAAGGTTTTGCTTTGCGCTGCTGGGCCGGGTGTCTCCGTGCTAGGCTGGGCCAGGAGCCAAGGCAGAGCTGCCAAGTCCAGGACTGTCCCCGTGGGCAGCCAGGAAGACCCCCACACGGCCTGTAAGCTGGTGGGGGAAACACGGGCCATGGCCCCGAGACCCCAGCAAAGCCCCGGGAGGGCTGCGGTCAGACGAGAGTAAGTGTCGGCGACGACACAGGGGACCGGAACCCTCACGCGGGCCCGGCGGGAGTGGATAGTGGGGCAGCTAACCCAGAGGACCGGACAGTGGCCCCTCCCCAGGGGAAACACAGAGCAGTCGCGGGACAGCCGTTCCCGTCCTAGGTTAGCGAGACAAGTTCACGTACAAACCCGCACACACGTGTGCACAGCAGCCGGAAGGTGGAAACAGCCCCGCATCCAGAGACAGGCTAACGGATAAAGGAGGGGTGTCCCCCACGTGTGGGCACGTCTCTCAGCCGCAAACAGAAGCAAGCCTCCCACACACGTGGCTCTGGGACCAGACCCTGAGCCCACGAAGCTCAGGGAGGGGACTAGACACAGAAGGCCACACGGGGTGTGAGTCTACACACGTGACATGCCCAGAACAGGCTCCTCCACGGACAGGGAGGGGGCTCGTGGGGCAGTGTGTAGGGCAGGGGTGGGTTTCTGGGGTGATGGAATGTTCTGGAAGTAGGTGGGTTCCTGGAATATGCCGATACCCCTCGTTTTACAAGATGAGTCCTGAGTGAGTACTATTTAAATTAAAAGCAAACCCCTCCCTCCTAGCGGGGGGGGGGGGGCTAAAGGGGGATGGATACCAGGGCGTGTGGGAAGAGGCCCTGGTGGGCTGGTGGCTGCCTCAGGCCACTTGTCCCACCGAACCCAGCCCACAGTGGAGGCCGCAGCTCCCGGCCTGCGCGTGACCCCGAATCCCTCCGCACGACCCAGCTCGCGCTCTCCCAGGCTGCGGCATGGCCTTCCTGCCTTTCGGTTCCCTCCATCACCCACCCCGACTCCCCATTCAGGGCCCTGGAAGTGGCCATGTTTGGTAACCCCAACCTGGACATCGGGGCTGCCGTCCGGAACCCCTCATTGTGGGTGGGCAATGGCCCCCCTTCCTCCTGGGGGCATGTCAGGGGAACAGCAGTCAGCACAGATCCTTGATAGTGTCATGGGGCCCAGTGTGGGACGGTACCCGGGGGGCCTCTGGCAGATTTGGGGCTCCCCAACTAGACGCCCCGCCCCCAGCCTCCAGAAACCGACAAGCTAGAGGTGAGGTGACCAAGAAGCCTGTCAGGCCAGTTCTCCCTGCCCGCCCCCGGGGGCCCCTTCCTGGTGCCATCTGCCCAAGCTGGGGGCGTGTGGGTCACCTCCTCTGTAGGGGCCCCAGGCCTGCCAATGCTGGGGATCCCCACCCAGCCTGGGAGCCCAGAGGCCAGCTTCCAGGCCCGGTAGGAAGGGTCAGGCTGAACATGGTGTGGATGCTTGAGGGCCAGACCCTCGGTGATGGGGGCCCCCAAGGCACTCCGTCCCTGCCCCCCCAGCCAACCCCCCCCGGCCCCCACCCAACAAAACACAAAGAACATCAAAATCAGGCAAATGAGGCGGCAGCTTTCGTAACAGGCTGCGTTTAGTGGTTTTTTTATGTACAAGAAAAATGACTTTTTTTTGTCTGGTTTTTCATCTTTTGTCTTTTTGTTTTTGTTTTTTTTATTACTTTTAAAGCTTCTCCCCCCCACCCCCAAAAAGTGCATTTTTATCAATTGATTTTTTTTTTTTTTTAAATCTCCCACACTTTATAAAGACTCTCAGATACAGTCTATGGAATGTCTGCTCTGTGCTCTGTGTCCCCGGGCGCCGCCCTGCCCCCCATTCACCAGCCCCAGCCCCCCGAAGTCCAAGGCACCTTGTATCTGGGCCTGGGAGGGGCAGGGGGAACCGGGGTATCCGGACCCCTGGCCGTGGCCTCCAGGCAGCTCCGACTCCAGGACGGGGGCCTCCCCGGCCCCCTCCATCTGCTGGCCCTGCCCGCCCACCCCCCATGTAAATCTATGTACTTAGTGCGAGCTAGTCTGAACTCTGAGGTTATGGCTCCCGGGGCCCCTGAGCCCCCAGGCCCTGACCCGTCCTGCGCCAGCCGCCCCTCCAGGAAGGCTGCTTCCTCAGCTTAAATAACTTTTTAAAATAAAACTGCAAATATAAATATCTTTCTTTCTCAAAAAATAGGATTTTTGCTTTTTTTGTTGGTTTTAAATTTTTTTGTCCTGCTTTGCCTTTCACTTTGTCTGGCCTCCTACAATCCCGGCTGCCTGGACTGCCTCGGTCCTGGGGTGGGGTGGGGTGCTCCCCGGGCCCCAACCCCTGCCTGGGTGCCACCCTGTGCCACACATCCGCCACTGCCCCCCCACCCCAACCCCGCACTCCCGCCACCATCACTGGGTCTCAGTAGTGCAGAGATGCCCCAGAGGGCCCTGGAAGGGACTGGGGTCTCTCCCCTCCCACCTGAGACCCCCTTCCCCTCTGGAAGGAAGCAAAGGGACAGCCATGTACAAACGGAACGGGATGAGATGGCCGCATGGGGTCTCCTGGGCAAGCCACCCAACGGGGCAGACTTTGGTACGGCCTGCTGAGCCCGGCTGGGTGCAGGCCCACACCCGTGCCAGGCTGGGCCTGCTCCGGCACTTTACATTCACTGGGTTTTAAGGTTTTTTTCTTTTCTCTCTCTTTTTTTTTTTTTTTTTTTGCCCCTTTTTTTTTTTTTTTTTTTTTTCCTTAATCTCAGAAGGCAGGGTCAGGGTTGGGGTGGGGGCCTAGGCAGGGAGCAGTAGCAAGAGTGTTAACCTCTCTCTCCAGGTCCCATAGGCTGGTGGACAGCTGGGGGTGGGGGGCTCCGGCTCCCCCACCCCGAGCGCCCCCCGGAGCGCTCCCCACCCAGAGCCCCAGGCCAGGACCTCACTCTTACACACGCGCGCACAACACACAGCCACACAACTTCACCAAGATGATGGAAATAACAATTTCGCTTTGTTTTTCTTTCTTTTTTTTTTTTTTTTTTTCCCGGGCATTTAAAAAAAAAAAAAAAAAAACACCCCAAAAAAAGAAAACACCAAAAAAAAACCCAAACAACCAAACAAAAAAACATTTTGCTGTGTCCCTTTTGACCAGTCAGCACGTTCCCCCTCAAATTTTTGTTTGTTTGTTTGTTTCCTGAAACGCGAGGATTCAGCAGTATCTTTGGCAACACTTTATCACGACCTTAATTTAAAGAATAAAAATAAAATCGATCCACGTCTATATACAGTATGTGATTGCGCAGAGTTGGGGGGGCTGGGGTCCCGGCGCTGGGCCCATGCAGACCCTGCGGCCCCTAGGACGGGCTGGCGGGCAGCAGGAGAGGGTTAAGGCGGAATGGGTGGGCAGGGCTGTCAGAAGCTGAGCTCAGAGCTAGGGGCAGGGGTTTAGTGCAATTCCCGAGGAAGTTTGTTAAAAGTGTGCTCGGCGGGGGTTCAGCCCTTGCCCCCCCCCCCGCCATAGTCCCAGAGGCCTTGATCCCCCAAGTCCAGTCGCCCCCATTGGCCAGGACGACAGCTGATTTTTCAGTTGGTTTTATTGCAAGGGGGGGTATACGGGTAGGGGGAGGGGGAGAGGGCTGTTCCCTCAGGGAACCTCTCGGCTGGGGGGGGGGGGGGGGGTCCCTGGCCTGGGTGCTCGAGCTCTCTGCTTGGCCTCCACAGATGGTTCTCCAAAAGAGCTCACTCCATGACACGGGGGTGTGAGTGAGGCCACCCTGGGCTCCCTGCCACCCCCCTCGGGGTGGGGGGCAGTCCTGAGACATTTGGGGGGGCTGATGGGCTTGGGGGTGCGAGACACAAAAACTATCCTGTAGAAACGATGATGAAAGTTGCCTTCTTAAAAAGCTTCCCTTTAAAAAAAAAAAAAAAAGAAAGAAAGAAAAAAGACGAGAAGACGGGGGTCTGTGTCACAGAGCCAAGGGGCATGGGGAGATAGGCCAGCAGCTGGGGGGGAGCAGGGGCCCCTCACCTTGGGCTTCGATGGGGAAGGGTCTCGGCTTGGCAGAGGGTCTATTTACAGGGTCCCACGCTAGGCATTGCATATGCGAGAGGGCGTTGGGGTGAGGGTGCCCTGGCCTCTGGCAACACAGTCCCCCCAGCCCTGGCCCCTGTCCGTGGCCTGTGGCTCGGTCGGTACCGGGCCTTTGGGGAGCCAGGGGCTGGGGGGAGGCAGGTGCCAGCCCCCAGATTACAGTCAGTGCCTTTGAATAAAAAGAGGGGTGCCTGGGGGGGTGTAAGGCCCTGGAGGTGGGGCCCCGTCACCCACCTCGACGGGGATGGCATGTCCAAGATGGCAGCTCCTTGGTGGCCACAAGGAAGGGCGGCCATGCTGGAGGGCGGGGAGCCCCGAAGTGGGCGAGAGGCAAGGGCAGGGGCCGGTGGGGGAGGAGGGGGGCTGGGGGGGGCTGGGCTGCTCTGGCTGGTCGGAAGGCCAGCCCTCTCTCGGGCCCATCCCTGAGCTGGGGAGTCAGTAAGGAGGGTCCCCGCGGACACGGGTTGGCCATCATATGGCTGGCGGGTGACGAGACATCTCCAAATCAGAACCAAAAAGGGACAGAAGGGGGGGGGGGCCGGGGGGGGGGGACACGGCAGAAACACAAAAACCCACGGTCCTGCCTGCAGCACAGGCCCCCGTGGCGAAGCACGAAGACGGCCTCAGCCCCGGCCCGTGCCTTCCTGACCCCCTCCTCACCTCGGGGAACAGAAGTGGATTCTGCATCTGTGGTGGGTTTTTTTTTTTATTATTTTGTACAAAAATAAATTGACTTTTAGGAATTTTCTTTTTGCTCTCTCGCTCTCTCTCTCTCTCGCTCGCTCTCTTTTATTTTTTATTTTTTTTGTCTTTTCGACTTTTCATAGAAGTTGGTTGCGACTTGTAAACATGTTTT
The DNA here is from genome assembly GCF_010015895.1 of Lontra canadensis. Classification (NCBI taxonomy): domain Eukaryota; kingdom Metazoa; phylum Chordata; class Mammalia; order Carnivora; family Mustelidae; genus Lontra; species Lontra canadensis. The sequence continues at coordinate 819,173 of NW_022631082.1, forward strand.
TAAATTAAGAATTAAGATAAAGTGTAGTACCCGTTCTGTTACAAAGTGCCGAGACTTCTATTTGTGGTTGGTTGTCTTTTTTTTTTTTTATGTTTTTTTGGTTTTTTTTTTTTTGTTTTTTTTTGTTTTTTTTTTTTCCTTTCATTTTGTAAAATCTTGTTTTTATTGCTTTTGTGACACCGGAACTTCTGGACTCTCTCCCCTCCTCCCTGCCACCACGAGACCCTGGGCTCCCTCTGCTCTGGGCTGGTCTGCCCCACACTGTTGTCTGCTCCTCTGAGGAAAGTATATTTTATATATATATATCTATATATATCTATATATAAATTTTGTTTTTAAGGAGGAAAAGAAAAAAAAATCTAAAAAGTGCTTTAAAAACTTGGGGAGAGGGCAGGGGCGGGGAGGGTGAAGACAAAAAAGTTTCAAATCTCCAAACGTCGTCTCGTGGGGTCTGGGCGGCCTGGTCAGGGAGTGCAGGTGGGGCGGGGGGGAGGGGGGCGCCCTGAGCGGAGGTCCGGGGGGGGGGGGGGGGTCCGCCGGGGTGTAAGTGCCGAGAAGGGAGGCGGCGGGAGCCCCTGGGAGCCGCCCTGGTGCCCCCCGCCCCCCCCCACCCCCCGGGGCTCCCCTCTCTCCAGGCCTGGAAATAAATAGATTTGTGTCACAGCGGCCAGGAGACACAGAGGACCACAGGCAGGAACGGGAGGCGGGGAGGCCATTGGGGAGACGGAGGCGGGGAGACCCCCACTTAGTAAGTGCCCTGAGGAAGGAGGGTGGGGGGTGGGGACAGGGTACATTTTAACGTCCACTCACAGCGGACAGAGAGCGTTTAAGGTCCTGTCTGAAAGACTCGTAGAAACCAGCGAGGGGAGGAAAACAAAAGCCCACCCCCCCGTCCCCAGCCCCCCACGGCCACCCTCACCCCCACCTGGGGCCTAGGGCCCTGACCAGGCCTCAGATGGGACCCCAGACGCCGTGCTGGGGGACATCGGGGGCCTCCGCATCTGTGTCCCACAAAAACCCCAAAGTGAGCCCCGAAACCCATCGACGGGGTGGGGGGATGGGGAGCCGGAGCGGGGGCGAGGGTCCCCGTGGAGGGAGAGAACATCATGAAGGAGAAAAATCTGAGAAAAGCACTACCCTAGATTCTGTGACGTTTCATATATATATATCTGTATATATATATATAGATATAGATATCTGTATATAGATAGATTTTCTTTTTTTGTGTTTTTGGGGGGGTGGTGGGTGATTTTCTCTTTCTCTCTCTCTCTCTCTCTCTCTGTCTCTCTCTCTCTCTCTCTCTCGGGTTTCTGTTTTCTCTTTTTGGTTTTCAGGCAAGTCCGGCCGCAAAGCTGCCGTCGGCGGTGGGCCCGGTGCCCCCGTCGCCTCCCCCTGCGCCGGCACCCGCTACATTCAACCTGCTCAGGCCCTCGGGGCTGGCCGCCTCCTCGTCCTCCTCCTCGTCCTTAAAGTGCTTCTCCTGGCCGTTGCGCCGGGCATCAGGGGAGCCGGGCGGGGCTGGGGCGCCGGGCTGGGCGGCGGCCCCCGGGGAGGGGTCGGGCCCCCCGAGCCCCCCGCCCCGGACGCGGGGCTTGCGGCCGCGGCGCGAGGGGACGCCGTTGCAGCCGTCCTTCTTGAGGTGTCTGTGCAGGTGGTCGGAGCGGACGAAGGTCTTGCAGCAGCTGTCACACTGGTAGGGACGCAGGCCCGTGTGCACGCGCATGTGGTTCTTCAGGTCGTAGTTGTGGGCGAAGGCCGCCCCGCACTGCTGGCACAGGTACGGCTTCTCGCCTGTGTGCTTCCTCATGTGCACCTTGAGCTTGTCCTGCCTGTGGACGGGGCGACGGGTCAGTGGGCACCGCCTGGGGGCACCCCCGCCGCCCGCCCCCCACCCGCGGGCCTGGCTGGGGACGTGAGACATCGGCACTGGAGCAGGGGCAGTGCTGGGCGTTCTGGGGCGAGGGGGGCGCCGAGGGCCCAGAGGAATGGAAACGGGCCTCGGACCCCACTCGCTGTGTGGCCTCATGACAATGGCTGAACCTCTCTGAACACCTTTTCTCAGCCACAGAAGGAGGAATATAAGGGGCTTCCCCCCAGGACTTTTATGGAGTGCCTGCTGAGTACCAGGCCCTATTCCAGGGTCTGAAATATACCGCAGGGCACAAGGCAGAATGTCGGGGTGTTTGGTAACAGATGAGGGGGGGGCAGCTGTCCTGGTTTTTAACACCGGCAGTCCTGCATCCCGGGACCATGAGTCTCCACCCTATGGCCCCTAGGCCCCATCAACTCTCCCAGCACCTCTGCTTCTCTTGGCTGGCTCCGGCCACCCCGGCTTCCTGGCTGTCACAGCAACACGCTAAGCACGTGCCTACCTCAGGACCTTTGCATGTGCTCTTCCTGATGCCTGGAGCACTTTCTTCCCAGATCTTCCCATCTAAATTCCAGCTCAAATGTCACTTCCTCAAAGAGGCCCCTCCACCCCCTACAGTCGACCCCACCCCATGTCCCTCATACCACCACCATCTGACTCTCATGCCAGTTTCCTTGTTCCTCATCTGTCTGCCTAACTGGACCATGAGTCCCAAGACAGCAGGATCGGGGTGATTCCGGGATCTCTGCCTGCCCATCTTGCCCCACAGGGAACAGTGTGGACCTAGCTCAACCTGGGGCCTTTCGGCCCCCAAAGCTGGTCAGCATGTCAGCCTTAAGCAACTTCAGGCCAGCTGCGGCTCTGTCCCCCAGCAGCCACTGCTCGCACGTGGCCCCTGAGCCCTTGAAAACATGTCCTGTCCAAACTGAGAGGTGCTAGAAGTGCAAAATGCATCCCAGATTCTGAAGACTTTATCTGGTTAATGTAATGTAAAAAAAACCTCATTTATGATTTGGCACACTGGTTACATGTTAGATGTATTAAAAAAAAGGATACAAAGTATGATTCAAATTACTTTCACCCGTTCCTTTAACTTTTTTAAAATGTGGCTATCAGAAAATGTAAAATCACAGCAGTGACTCACATGATGCTTTCCCGCACTGTGTTGGTCTGCAGTCACAGGACAGGGCTCCTGCTTGGACCCATGCGGCAGGGGCAGAGACCTGGGTCTCGGGAGCCCTGGCCAGCAACGTCTGAGATACACTGGGTCTCTCACTTTTCACATGTGGCCAGCCTGGTCAGAGCCAGGAGTGACAAACTCCTATTCATCCTTCAAAGCCCCATCTCAAATGCCCTCCTCCTCCAGGAAGGCTTTCCCACCCCTCAGTCAGAGAGTTGGTCTCCCCGAGGTTCCTCTAGCCCCAGGTCCCTCCCTCTGGAATCACCCACAGAGCTGGTGTCCTTACTTGATCTAACCCTTTCTTGACTCTTTACTGCTCTGAGGGTCAAGGCCTGGCCCTCTGCAACCACACTCCTGCTTATTCTCCAGCCTTATTACTTCTAGATGCATCAATGGAACTCAGGCCACAGTGAACTCATCGTTCCCTGGGCTGACCGGGTCTGTCAGCAGTGAGGGGATGCAGCCTCCAAGTTCCCTTCCTCTCACCCCGCCCAAAGTCCGCTAACATAGTCCTCCAGCTGCCTCGTCTGGATCCTAGCATGGGGCCAGGTCCAGATGGGACAGCAGCCCCTCGGACTATACAAGAAGCAGTGCACAGAGATTTCCCCACGTGAGGCCCAGAGAGGGAAAGTGACCTGCCCCAAGTTGCACAGCAGGTCAGGGGCCGCACAGTGGTGGGGTGGGGGTGGAAGCAGCCTGTTTCGTCACCCCCAGCCCTGGTCCGGGTAATTATAGCCCCGGCTGCCACAGGCCCCGCTTACTCAACTCTCTAGTGTGACTCAGAGGGGCCCCTGGGCTCCCTGGCCTGGAGGAAGGCGTGGGGGCTGGGGCCCTGGGATGGGGGCAAAGAGGAGCCAGGTGGGCACATGGGGGAAGAGGCACAGCCCAGGGACCTTCTCCCTGCCTCAGCTTCCCTGAATGACAAACAGGATCAGCCCAAGTCAGGGTGGGGTAACCACGAGTACAGCAGGTCAGAATGAAACTGTGCCAGGCCTGTGGTTAGGGGAGCTAGGGGAGTGGGGCAGGGGTGCTCCAGGCCTCTGCTCAGCCTGGTCACCTCTCCAGACCCTGGCTTGCTGGGCCTCTATCAGGCTGCTCCTGGGCCCAGAGACCCCTGAGGGCAGGGCCCACAGACGCCTTAGGTCTCCTGTCTGGAGAAAGAGGGAGGCCCCAAGACTCTGAGCACCCCAAGCTCACCAAAGGGGTGGGAGCTGGGCCACCAACTAGACTGCCTCCCTCCCACCTAGCACCCTTGGCCCCTCGAAGGGGATGCCGGGCCCTGCAGTCTGGGACACACCCTCTTCTCCTGGCCTGCTGGGGAGGGGGCCAGGGGTCAGCCCCTCTGTCCTGTCCCCATGGGGCAGGGCCGGGAAGCTGGGACAATGGCCTCTTTCTTTAGCCTGGGTGGGCGTGGCTGGGGGAACCCCAGGGCGGGTGGGGGTAGGGGGTGATGCTGAGTCACCCAGCCTGGCCAGGCCCCTGCACGCCAGCCCCCCACCCCCACTAGGCTGGTCCACAAGGCCCAACCAGCCAGCTCTGGACTCTTAAGATCCAATCACAAATTCCCCTAGCCTGGCCTCAGACTCCTCCTGCCTGGGGACCAAGCCCAGTGGCTCGTGGGCCCATTTCCCTCCACAGGTAGCTGCAACCCCCAAGTCCACTGTTGCCTTTCCCTTGCCTCCTTGGGATATTGGCTCTGTTTAAAACAGCTGCCGCCCCCCACTCTGTTCTCTGTAGCTCTGCCAACTCACGTTACCAATTCTGTGGTTTCATCTCAGATGCGCCCCCTCGCCCACACAGGGCCTCTAGCGTGTCTCTGCACTCCTGGGTCCCCACCGCCTAGGACCGGGCCCAGCACCCGGCAGGTGTGCCATAAATGTTGGCCAAGGACAGCGAGGCCCCCAGGGCTCCCAGGAAACTCAAGGAGATAACACGGCTCCCCATGCCCTATGGGGCAGCCACCCCCTCCCAAGGCAAACATCCGCCTCCAGCACAGCGGAGAAGAACTACCCCTGGGAAAAGAAGAAGAGCGACTCCCTGTGCCTTCCCCTTGAGCCTCCTGTGGTTCAGCCCCAGCGCCCGCACACTCCCCGTGGTGAGCACCCAAGCTCCCCCCGCACCCGAAGGCTGTTCCCCGAGGGCCGTAGGGGAGGCAAGGTGCCCAAAAGCGGAAGAAGTGCCCTTCCAGGCAGGACCACGCCACCCCTGCGTGCGCCCGCGCTGTGTGCATGCGTGCGTGCATGCGTGCGTGCGCGTGGCTGGGTCCACACGTCGGGTAGGGGTCCACGCATGCCTGCAGTGGAGGCAAAGGGCCCTAGCAACACCCTCTGGCCACGCCCCCGCAGCAACCCCGCCCCCGGCCACGCCTCCACAGCTGGCTCACCTGGTGAAGCGGACCTTGCAGATGTTGCACTCGTAGGGCTTCTCCCCGGTGTGGGTCCGGATGTGCCGTGGCAGCTTGCCCGCGCCCTGGATGACCTTCTCGCAGATGGGGCACTTCTGGAAGGCCTTGGCCCGGATCTTCTTTTCCACCTTCTGCGACCAGGCCGGGTAAACATCCCCATCGTGGGCGCCGCTGAAGTACTTCAGGTAGTAGTCCACGACGCCCTTGTCGTCCGCCCGCGACTCGTCGTCACTGTCCCCCGCCGCCGCCGCCCCCGCCCGGCCCACCGATGACATCATCTGCTGCAGCAGCGTGCTGGCCGCCAGCCCGTCCGCTTCGGGCCCGTCCCCATCCCCATCCTCGGCCGCACCTGACAGGAAGCCCGGAGAGTCGCCGGGCTCCGGGGCCGCCTCCGACAGCGAGGCCGCCTCCTCCTCCCCACTCCGGCCGTAGTGGCCGTTCTGCGTGGTGGTGGCCGGCGGGGCCACAGGGGGTGGGAAGAGGCCCCCAGTGGGGGCATCCTCGTCCCGCTCGGGCCACAGACCTGGGTTGCTGTCGCCCTCATCCCCGTCCCCGGCTGAGGGCCGATCGCCCGGTGGTCCCGGCCCGTAGAAGTCCAAGCCGTTGCAGTCGCCAGCAGCCACAGCAGCCACAGCCGCGGCCACGGCCTCCTTGGTGGCATCCAGGTCGTCGTCGGACGCGCCGAAGGCAGACCAGGGGAAGGCGGCGGCGGCGGCAGCAGCGGCGGGGGGCAGGCTGTTCATGGGGTTGCTCTGGAAGAACTCGAGGTACTCCTTGGCCCGGAGCAGGTTCCGCTGGTCGGTCTGATCGACGAGGTCCAGCTGCCCGGAGTCGGCGCCCGCATCGGCCGCCAGGATCTGCCGGTCGAGGAGGTCAGCGCAGACGTGGCTCACGGCGGGGATCTCGAGCAGGCGGGCGGCACTGAGGATGTCGCCCACGTTGGCCGTGCTGACGGTGAGCGTGGCCGTGTAGGCGAAGTCCATGAGGGCCGTGAGCGCCTCGGCGCTGACGAAGTCGATCTCGTACACGTTCTGCTGGTCCACCACGGCGCCGGACGTGAACAGCTTCTTGAAGTACTGGCTGCAGGCCGCCAGCACCGAGCGGTGCGTGGGGAACTCCCGGCCCTCCACCAGGATCACCACGTCGCACAGCAGGCCCTGCGTCCGCTGCTCGTTGAGCCCGCTCAGGATGTCGCTGCTGTGGTCAGGGAACGGGATCCCGATGGGGCCGTCCACGCCGCCGGCCATCTTCCGCGCCGAGACCTACAGCGCCGGGGAGGGAGGGGTGCTCGTGAGGGTGCCAGCTGGGGACCCTGGGAAAGGAGCACCCCGCCCCGACCCCCAGCCTCAGTTGCCCAAGGCGGGGGGTGGGGGGGTTGCAGTTCAGCACCATCAAGGTGAGATGACATCGGCAAAACCCACGCTGGATGCTTCAGGGGGCGGACCCTGGTGCCCTGTCCTCCACTAGAGGGCCCACCAGACGACCCATCCAAGAGGTGATCTGCGGTGGGACGAGAGCACACAGTAGGTGCCCAACGAATGCCTCCCGGGACTTGCTTCCTCATGAAGCTGAGCACTGGCTTCTGCCCCTGCCCCCGCCTCTCTAGGAGGCAGTGACACAAGCCACCCACCAGGTGCCAGCACACCCGAGCCCCTAGCCATCCCCCCGGGGCAGCACCATCTCTGCCAGGGAGGTAAGAAACCAGGCCTTGGGGAGGAGACCAGTGCCCATGGCCCCAAAGCTGCAACCATCTCAAACCTAGGGTGCATGACCCGAGGGTCCATGTCCGCCTGGCCACTTGGCCTCCCGGACCCTCCCTCCCACCTCCCAGTGAGGCCCAGTTCACTTGGGGGGCTCTGAGTCAGGGAAAGAAGAGGCTGAGACCCAGAGACCAGGCTGGGGTCACCAGGCCGTAGGCGTGCCCTGGGAGCGCGGAGCCAGGGACGTCACAACAAACCCTGGTGGCCCGGGGAGCCCCCATGGAGCAGTCTGGCCCTGGGACCACTTTCCCCTGCCCGCCACGGATGAACCCCGCAGAGGCGGAGCAGGGGGCTGGGGGCTTCCTGTCCACGTCAGGCCCACCCAGCCCTCCCGAACTCTTGGCCACCCTGGCCACTGCTGTTCAGCCTGGGACTCAGTCTCCCCATCCGTTAAATGGACAGAGGGCTCTGGAAGAGCTGGCCACGGCGGGGGCGGCACTCAGTCCGTCCTGCCCCTCTTCCCCACTCCTTTTTTCCGCCTTCCCCTGGGCTGTGACTCATCCAACTACTCGGGCGCTTGTGCAACCCTCTGGCTCCTGTCCTCACCCCTCCGCCCTCTCTGGGGAGCCCCCAGCTGCCCTGAGCCACCCAACACAACCCACAGTACTCTGGCCAGTCGGCTCCAGGGACAGAGCCCCCCAGACGTCTCCCAGGAGAAGGACGCAGCCGTGCCTTCCTCGGCTTCCTCGGGACCTCCGGAGCGCCACCCAGCTCCAAGCAGCCCAGCACGGCTCGAACCCAGATCCCTCCCACCTCAAGGGGCCAGCCTGGCGGGCCACGGAGCCCAGGGTCGGTGGGGCCGGCCCCAAGGCCGTGGCGGAATGGTCCCAAGCCTGGGCCGCCCTGGGGATGGGGTCCAGGCCTTGGGGCCGACACAGAGGCCTTCGTGTGGCCACACAGGCACAAACTACACTTCCCAGGATGCCTCTCTCTGCGGCCTGCCCTCTTTCCCGCTGACCGCACCAGCTGCTTGGTTCCCCCCTCAGTTCCGCCAGCCGTTGGCAGGGGGGGAGGCTGACAAGTGGCTGCTGGGAGCACGAAGATGGGGCGCTGACCCCTTCTGAGAGGCTCAGCCCCGGAAAGCCTCGGAGGAGCCCCCATGGCGGCTTCCACCCCCTGCCACCATCTGCTGTCTGGCCCCAGGCCCCCGGGAGCAAGTAGGCAGATGGGCCCCGGATCAGACTGGCCTTGGCCCTCCTCACCCCCTCTGATCCGCCTCAAGATGGCCACCCTGGCTGATCTGTCCCCTGCACTGTGGTGCCCCAGCGTCCCCTCGGACCCTGAGGTGTCTCTGGGGGCCTCGAGGTCGGGCCTTGAGATGGTTCGGATGATTCACCGGCCCCCCTTCCCCGGCCACTCCGCCCCCGCCTTCCCACGGGCACTGAGCCCGCAGGGCAAGGGGGCCCGCACAGCCCTACTTCAAGGGTGAGGAGGCCCAGGTTCTCATTTGCTGGAAATCACCCGGCTGGGAAGCAGCAAGCCTGGGCCTCGGAACTGGTGTGGGGCACCAGGCCAAGTCCTGGGGTCTGCGCCGGGTCCGAGAGCATCTCTTTCCCCACGTAACCATAAGAGGTCCTCTGGAGGGCCTGGCCTGGGAGGATGGATACAAGCCAAAGAACCCCCCTGCCCCATAAGAGCAGCATGACTCCCACTGACAGAGGAGAACACAAGAGCCCAGACACACCTGGACCCCTAGCCTGGGGTGCCCGGCGACCCTAACCCTCTGGGTCTGGCCTCCCACGTCCCTGCTCCTGCCACCAGCCCAACAAGCCGTCACCTCGTCGCTCACCCTGGAAACTAAACTGGCTTTGCGGACACCTGGCCCACACCCTCTCTCCAGGAACACAGGCCACCTGCCCGCCACACCCTGGGCCATGGCCCCCACCCAGGCCTCCTGGGGCCCTCCCTCTAAGAAAGAGTTAGAAGACGGTGTAAGCCAGGAGAGGGGAGGCAGCTGAGGCCCTCGCTGGGTCAGGTGGGCTCCTGGCAGCAAAGAGCCGCGTCTGCTCCACACCCACTGTGCCCTGCGTCTTCTCCCGGGAGAGCCTCACGGCTTCCTGCACTCCAACAGGCCTGGCTCACACCTGACGCCTAGTAGGTGCCCCCACACCAGGCGGTTTCCTTGGCAATGACAATCCAATGAAACGCCTCTCCTCCGGGAAGCCCCACCCCCATGCCGGCCAGGCCGGGAGGTGGGGGGGGTCCCTAAACTCAGGCCCACACCCACCAGGCCCATCTTTCATCAGAGCTCCGCCCCCACGCTCGCCTCTGTGGGATTTCCGGGGTGCTGGGTGCTGACTCGGCGGCAGAGGGGCAGGCCTCAGCAGGCTCCTCCCGGGCTAGAGGTGGGGCACCCCTTCTCTCTATGCTCCCCGCCCACCCCCCTCCCGCCACCGCCGCGGGCGCACAGTAGGGGCGCAGCAAACCGGATGAACCGAAGACCACAGAGCCAGGCGCTGGAGAAAGCCCACACCCAGCCCCACCCACCTTGCCACCGGGCTCCCCAGTCCCACCTCCCATCTAACCCGGGGTCGCTTGCCGCACTTCTTCCAAGGCGGCAGAACCCGGGCCAGTTTCGGCCCTTCTGGGGCCTCCTCTGTGCCCTGGACATTTCAGGAACTAATTCAGGCACTAACCCGGCATCTTGACTTCATCCTTCCCGCTGTAACCCTGGGCTTTGCAGACGAAGAGAGGCTCAGAGCAGTGAGGAGACCCGGGCAAGGTGACACAGCAGACCAGCGGCTGGGCTGGGACTCAGACTAGCAGACCCGAGCCGCTGCCACGCAACGGCTAGGGCCCCAGGGTGAGGTCAGAGGTTCATTCCCCTGGTCCCAGGAGGGGCAGGTGCCACCAGGAAGGACCCCAGGACTGTGGGAAGGGCGTCCCAAGCATGGGGGACAGCAGAGGCCCAGGCCCAGAGGTGGCGCCTGGGAGAGGGACAGGGAGAGGAGGCTGCATCTACCAGGCTTCCCAAGGTCAAGGGTGCAAAGTGAGGGCTGGGGCAGGCCTCCTCCTTCTCCCCCACCCCTCAGGAAGGAGAGGGGGCGGGCAGCCCAAGGTGGGCAGGTTAATGGCCATGTGACGTCTTCCTGGAGTCCTGGGGGGGTGCTGGAGACAGCTTAGTGAGGGGTCAAGGCCTCTCCACCCCTCAGCCGCAGAAGAGAATGACAGGAAACCAAAGGGAACTCTAACACCTACTAAGTGCCACACAGAGCAGCAGGGCCCACCCCGGCTCTTCCACTTCCAAGCGGTAGGACTCTGGGCAAAACGCAGAGTCTCTGTGCCCCGGTCTCCTCAGAGGTCACGACAGTGGCAAGGGGACTGCAGCTGCTCTAGGCCCAGGGTCCCGTTCTCACCCACTGGGCAAATTCTGCCTGAGGACCTACTGTGTGCCAACACTGGTCCCCAGAGGCCCAATGGGGCTGTTTGTTGACCCTCTCCTGTGCAGGGGGCGGGGAGGGGGCTTGGAACTTAATCTCTGAACGTTACTGCAGGAATTTAGCCCCTCCCCACCTACTGTGTGTCACAGGAGTGTGTGGGGGCGGGCCCAGGAGGAAGCCAGGGGAGAGGAGCTGTCACCTGGAGGGGAAAACCAGGCCCAGGCCCAGAGAGGGTGGGTGGCCCGCCCAAGGTCACACAGCAAGTCTGGTGCCCAGGTGTGGCTGCCAGGCCCACACCCAGCCACCCCCGCCCCCTCCCAGGCCAGCGGCCTGTGTTGCAAGGTTGGTCCCAATGGGTAACCCCGCCCTGACCTGGTGCCAATCCCTGCCTGGCCCGGTCCCCGGCCTGGGGTTTAATGGGACAGGAATGCAGCGTCCCGATTAGGGAGTGGGGGGCACCAAGGGCCTGGCGTGGCTGCCGGACTCCTAGCCTGCCTGTCCTCATAGGCCTCCCTCCAGGCCAGACACCAGCAAACAGGCCCTCGGCCATTTTATGTGTCCATTATTGCCCTAAATGGGGAGGGGCTTCCTGCCCAGGTCTTAAAGGGCCAGAGGCAGGAAGGCTGCGGGCCCAGTGGGAAGTGTAGGGGGGAAGGGTGACGAGAAGGTCATGGGGATCCCATCTGACCCCCAACTCATGGGTGGGACTGAGGCTCACCCTATTCCCACGCTCTTGAGTGCCGTCACAGGTCAGGAAGTGACAGCCCTGACACCAGTACTGGGTTCCAAAAGGAAGCCCCAGGAAGAGAGAGGCCATTCATGGTGTTAGAAGGAACGAGCTTCCCATCACCTGGGGTAAGTAAAGCCAAGCCTCACAAAATCCCATCCCTGCCTACCCCACCCCTGCTCAGGCTGCACCTGCTTGTACAAAAAGCCGGGAAGAGGCCTGGGGAGCCTCTAGGAGCCAGACTCCTCTGTACCTCCAGCCTCTTCCTCCCTCCCTGGAGGCCTGCTTGTTACCAAGAGGTGCCTGCACCAGCCCCACATCCGCCCCCAGACTGGGCAGGAGGAGGGCTCCCCGCCTCCAAGACCCAAAAGGGAGCACGGCCTATCGGGGCCTATTGGGGGGCCCTAGTGTCCCGTGCCCACAAAGCCGCCAAGTTCCCTCCCATCAAACACATCCTGATGGGAGGTGGGACCAGGCCTTGTTTTCCAGTTAAACCAGAAAGGCGTGGGTGGGGACACTTCCACTGAGTGGCCGTTCACAGCCTGCTGGGGGGACAGATGGAGGGGCTGGTCCTTTGGCCACGCTCCTCACAAGTGCCGGATTCTCCGCGGGTATCTTTCCCGCTTTGGTACTCTGGACTCGGGCCTCGGGCTCCAAGGGCAGGAGCTGCTCCTCCACAGCTTTGTGGGCGGGGGTGGGGGGCCTGATCTCAATCATCTCGACATCAAGCATCACAGGGTCTGTAATCACTGCCCCACTTTACAGGTCAGGAAACTGAGGCTCAAGAGAGGGGAAGGGACTTGCCCAGGGTCACAGGACAGAGCTGACTTTGAGCTCTGCACTGTCTAACTGGTCCTGCCAGGGCTCCTTCCCCCCCCCTCCTCCACACTGCCCCGGGGGCACCAGCAAGGGACTAAATCCCCCTCCCCTGGGGGCCTTGGGGCCGAGGACAGCTTATTCTCACGCCCCCTCAGCACTGCCTTGTGATAGCCCAGGAGAGGGATAGGTTTGCCTGAGGTCACACGGGGAGCCTGGGGCAGGCCTGGAGTCCGGAGCCCTGGTCCTCAGAAGGATGCAGGAGGGGTTCTCCCAGGCCTTGACGCTCCCTGGGAATCACTGACCAAACCCGCAGGCCCAGAGACTCGGGCTGACAGCAACACTGAGGTGGACAGAGGGGTAATGACCTCCCCAGGTAGACCTTGGGTGAGGCAAGGGGTAGGCTGGGACTGGGCCGCCCTGGCCCCCACCCAAGCCTGTTCCTCTAGTCCCCACCGCCCAGGGCTGTGGCAGGGTGGTTTATGGCCCATCAGGTGCCTGGAGCACAAGGTGACAGGTGGGGGCTGCCACACATCTCAAGGCGCTGGGCTGGCTACACACTCCAGCAGAATCCAGGTGGTGCCGTGAACTGACCTAGGGGCTCCCTCAACGGGGGAGGGAAGGAGCGAGAACACAGGTAGACCTGCAGCCACCAACCGTAGAATACCCTATAACACCACTTTACAGGGGGGGGGTGGGGGGGGACTTCCAGACTCCGAAAGGCTGAGGGGCTTGTCCGACGTCACAGAGCGGCCTGTAGGGCGTCATTCGAAACCCCCGCAGACCTGGGCCAGCTCTGCTGCAGAGCAGCCGGCCCCGAGACTCGGCTTTTTCGAGGTCACCTCAGTCATCTTGGGTATAATGGGTCATAAAACCCAGAGCCCTGCCCGTCTTCAGGGGCCAAGGTGCCAAGGTGCGGGACTGTGGCTCCAAGGGGGTGGGAAAGGCCTCAGCAAGTCGTAAAAGGGCCGGCCAGAAAAGACTGGGAGGTGAGAGGCCAGGGGTTTGTGCTGTGTGACCTTGGGCACCTCGCTGGCCCTCTCTGAGTCTCACTGTCCTCCTTGTGCAAAGGGGTTCGAGAGTCCCAGGAAAGCTCCATTTGGCCTCCAGACGCCTGCTCTCAACTCCCAGGCCCTCTGGAAGACAGGGGTGTGGGCGCCCCTCTGCTGAGAGGAAGGAAGATTGGGCCTCATCCTGAGCTGGGAGGCAGGACCACAGTGGACAGACCCTGCTCCAGCGAGGTGACCTTGGGCTGCGCTCTGCTTGCCCCTGAGCCCTGATCCCCACCCACCTCACCACGACACAGGCTCCCACAGGCTCCCAAGGCTGCTGTAAGCCCCCCTCGCCAGGGTCCTTTCCCTGCCTTGGTTTCCTCCTAAGGCAACGGCGGCCGGCCAGGGTGTGGGGGGGAGGGTTGCCACCAGCCTGAAGCAGCCGTGGGTCGGAGGGCCCCGAGGAAGAGAAAGCAAGGAAAAAAGCAAACACAGGTGCTTGCTACTGCCTCGGGAGCCTGCCCTGCTGGACGGAAGCTGAGCTCTGCGGGCCTCAGTATCCCACACGGAGAAAAGGGCACACCAGCTCCCCACCGCAGCCCTAACACTGCTTCTCCCAGGGCCCGCGAGCGTGGAGAGTTTCGTGGCTCCCGGCCCGGGCCAGGGTGCTGACTGGCCACCACGCAGCCAATCAGAGCTAAATAATAAATACCCCCCCAAAGTGACCCACGAATTAAAATTTCAGTGTCCCCGTTGGCTCCTCTTTCCTTCATTAGGCATGCGGATCCCAGGGCTTCGCTCTCCCAGTCACCGGCTCCTGCCCCCCCTTCTCCCCTAGGCTCCGTCGCCACAGCGATGGCTGGCAGTAAACAGAGCCCCGAGCCCAGCCGACAAGTGCCAGGCCCGGTGTGCTCCAGGGGCCCCACTGGGGGGTGGCCCCAGGGGAAATGCCCCCTGCCTGGAGCCCTCAGCCGGCATCAGGAGGGCCCAGCCTGGACTCCCCGGACCTCTCCCAAGACCAGCTCTGCCAATAGGAAGTGATCGGCGGGTCGTGCGGAGGGCCCCCCCAGTGAGGGAGCGGCACACTCAGGGTTACGCCCTGGCCCTGTTGGGGGGGGGGGCTGACATGGAATCCCGGATGCCCTCTCCAGCCAGCCCTGCTCCCGGAGGCAGCTGGCAGTAAGGAGGGGGGAGTAAGCCAAGCCTGCCACCCATGGGTGAACCAGGTGGGCACAGCCGGGGAAGGGGCACCAACACCTCTCTCACTTCCGCCGCCTGGCTAGGGGGAGAGAGAGAGAGGCTAGTTGTCGACCTCCCCCTGCCACTCACTCCACTGTTAGCTGCATTTCCCAAACATTTCGTGGGCGTCCACTAGGTGCCCCGGCCTGGTTGGACGGCAGTCTCTTGCTGCGGTCCACCGGGCTCCCCCGCAGCCAGCCAGCGCGGGCAGTGCCTCCCAGAACCCGCAAAGGCCTGTGCCTGGGGGTGCACCGTCCCCAGCGCTCAGCTCAGGCCCCTGCCTGGTTCCCAGGCCTGGGGCCGGGGGAGGGAGCTGGTTCCCAAGCCAGGGGGGGAGGAAGAGCGAGGGAGGGGGCCGGATCCCACCAGCTCACCCCCTCCTCTGCCGGGGCTCAGCGTTCGCACGTGGTGGTGGCGTCAAGGGGAAGGAGGGGGGTCCGGGCCAGAGGAGACGGGGTCACGCGCTTTGGGGGCGCGGGCGGGGGACCAGGGGTGCTCTCCGCCCCCTCCTCGGGGGCCGGAGCCGCGCGGCCGCGCGCGGGCGGGGCAAGGGGCCAAGCCGGTCCCCCCACCCAAGGCTGAGTCAGGCCCGGGCGGGGGCAGGAAGCGGCCCCCTCCCCCGCCCCGGCCGCAGCGCGCGGCCCCCGCCCCGGCCCGCGGGCCCCCGCCGCGCCGCCCGCGCGGGGGGCTCCTACCTCCTTCCCGGGGCAGCGGCGAGGGGGCCCGGCCCCGGCGGCGGCGGTGGCGGCGGCTGCGGCTGGGCTGGCTCCCTCCGAGGGGCCGGGAGGCGGCAGTGAGCCTGGCCCCGCGCCACCCCCCGCCGCCGGCGGCCAATCCCCACCCGGGCTGGGGGGAGGGCGATGCAAATTACCCCGGATCTGGGTCCGCCCGCCCGCCTCCCCCACGCCCGAGCCCGGCCTGCACTAGGCCGCACATCCCCGGGCTCGCTTGCGCCGCGCGGCCGCTCGGGCCGCCGCCCTCCCCCGGGAGCGCCGGGTGGGTGACCCCCCCCCCCGGGGGCGGGGGGCCGAGGGGAGGGGGGCTGGGGACGGTTACACAACCAGGCTGGGAGGGGCCCCGGGGCGGGGAGGGGGCCGGCCCGTGGGCCGCGCAGCCGGAAGCCGGGGACCGCCACCGGCCCCCGGCGAGGGGAGCCCGGCTTCAGGCCCCGCCCCCAGGCCGCCTCGGCCCGCCCCCGCGCCGCGCCGCGCGATCGGCCCGCGCCCATTGGTTCGCTGGCCCGCCGCTCACCGCCCCTCCTCCGCACCGCCCCTACCCGCGGACCGCGGCTGGCCGCCGGCGCGAAGCACCCTGGGACGTGTAGTCCGAGCCGCCTGCCACCTGCCAGCCGCTAGCGGCGTGGAGACTACGACGTCCAGAAGGCCCCGCGGCCGCTCCCGCCCACCGGGACACTCCACCCCTTCCCCCTCCTTTGCAAAGCCCCCCTCCCTGTTTTTTCAGCCCCCTCCCCCCCATCCCCCATGGAGCTCAATCCTGGCCAACTCCAACGTATGCACGCAGCACCGAATAGGCCCCCGGGGGGCGAGAGCACCCCCAGTACCTAGCTGCAAACTTAGCACGCGACGCGCCCCCCTATCTCCCCACGCCGGTTTCTCCCACCCTCAATGCGGTCCCGCTTCCCCTCCCCCGCTCCCCGCGCGCCTGGGATCCCCGAAAAGCCATGCACTCGCGGGTGGGGGGGCGCTGGGGCACAAGTCCATGCACTTCGCCCCCAATCCCCCTTCCCGGGCGGCGCCCCCTCCCCGCGCTCGGGATCCAGGGTGCCTCCAGCCTCCGGGCAGCTGCCAACCAACCCCTCCTCTGAAACTTGCGGAACGTCCGCGGCTCCGTGATCTCCCCTTCCCGGGAGGGCAGAGGTGGGCGCAGCGCCCCCGGCCCGTCCCCGCCCTGCACCCCGTGCGGGGGGCCGCGCCGGGCGCTGACTTACCTCGCGCGGCCGGGCCGGGGCCGGGCCGGGCCGGGGCGCGAGGGGCCGGGGCCCGGAGTTGGGACTGGGCTCCTCGGCCGCTCGCCTCCGGGGTCCGCGTCTCTCGCTCTCCGCCTCTCGCGCTCTCCCCTCGTCGCTCCCTCGCTCCGGCGGCGGCGGCGGCGTCACTGCCCCTACAGTAACTGTACAGTACAGCCAAAGCCCCGTATGATGCTCGCGACTCCCTTCCTGGTTTCTCCGAGGGCAAGAGGGGTCCTCCCTTGTCTTAAAGGTGCCGCAGCCGCCGGCCCCCCCCCACGCCCAGCCCGCCCCCCCCACCCCGGCCTCGGAGGCCAGAACAGGCTCGGCAGGTCCCCTCTTGCCACGTCTCTGCCCTCCCGTGGGGCTTCGCCCGCTGCGCCGGGGAGACCGGGCTGTTATTAGGTTTTGTCAAGTTGGGGGGGGGGTCCAGCCCGCCCCCGGCGCGCCCCCCCTCCTCTGACCTCTCCGCCCCGCTGCGCGGCGCCGTGCCAGCTTGCCAGCTTATCTGGCCCCAGAGCTCCCCGGGGCGCGGGGGGAGCGGGCCCCCCGGGGTGGAGGGGGGGTGGGGGCCTCCAGATAAACAGGCCCCCAGCCTCTGCGCAGAGGCGGGCGCGGGGGGGCGCGGGCTTTGCCCCCGACGCCCGGGGCGTGGCAGGATGGCAGCGGGGGCGGGGAGGGCTGTGCGCACTGCGAGGACCGACGCGGGCGTGGGTCGCGGCGGCCGGGGCTGCTGGGGGTGGGTGGGGGCGCGAGGGAGTGGGGACCCTGGGCCAGGCGCCGGCCCTCCTGGGGCCTCAGTTTGCCCAGCCGCAGAAGGGACCCGGGGGCGGGCTTTCGAATGACGGCTTGGGTCCGCTGGGCTCCTGGGTCCCTAAATGAAGCAGCCAACCTGCCTGCCCGCGATTATATAAAAGAGTCGCCTCCGCCCGCTGCGCCAGGGGCGTAGCGGGGGAAGGGGTTGGCGAGGGGCGGGCTGGGCGGTTGTTTTCCAGGCTTTCCGAGTTCCCCCACCAAACTGCGGGCCGCGGGGCTGGACGGGGACCGGGCCCCGGACGTCTGGGTCCTGCGGGCCGCTCGCGCCAGGGTCTGCGTAGCTCCGGAGAGGCAGAGATGGGGAGTGGGGAGGCGTTGGCTTAACCCAACTTTTTTCCCTGTCCATTTCTCCCACTTCCTCCCCGGTCGTGGGAGAGGTCCGGCGGGGGACGGGGGAGGGGACGAGCGGTGAGAACAGCCTGACCCGGCCCGGCCGGCTGCCCGCTGCACACAGTAGGCGCCTGGGGAGGGCTGGCGGGTGCGGTCCGCCGCGTGGGGGGCTCAGGGCCGCAGTTTTCCCTTCCTCCTTCCCTTGCACGGAGAGGGCCGGCACCTGCTTGATAGTTGCCTTTTCCAGAGGGCTTCTCGAGTGGCTGGCTCTGTCCGGGGTCCTGTTTACCTCCATTCTAACATCTAATCGCATTATACTCATTTATTGCTATTATCATTACCACATTACCTTCCAGGCAGGAAACTTGCGCTGCCATGGGTAAGGCGAAGTCAGTCTGTCCTTCTCTGACTTCAAAGCTTCCCACCGCCCCTTGTACTTTATTACTTCTACGCACAACATATTAAAGGCGCCTTTCAACACCCAAACGGGTTGAATCGGCTTTTGTAATAATAATTTGGCTTTAAGGGGAAACCCGGGAGGCCCCCAGAGGGGAAGTGACAGCCCCAGGACTTGCAGCGTGAAACCAGCCCCTAGTAGGTGGGAAGGGACTGAGGGAGGGGCCACGTGGGTCCCGGCTGAGGGTGGAACCCAGGGACTTTGCTCTAACGACCCTGCCTGGGACATAAGCCCTTCTTCCTTCCTTAAACCACCCTGCCATCAGCCTTGGGATTAGAAGGGCCAAGCAGAAAGACAATTTGCAGGTCTCAGGGTTGGGTCTGGTCTCCCGCAGATAACTAGCTCGGTCCTTATTCCCCGGTGGTCTCACCGCCCCTCACCCCAAGCTCCACCCACTCGGCCAGTACAGGGGTAACTCCGTTTTCCCTCCTGTACCACCTAACCTCGAATATCCGGCACCCTTTCTCTTCCGTTGATAACCTGATTCAGAATGGGAAGGGAATGCATATAGAAGGTTGGCATTGGATCTTATTCTCAACACTCCCTGAAAAGAGGCAGGAGTTATATAATTTCCATCTCCCGTATGAGCAAACTGAGGCCAGAGGGGGAACCCCAGTCTAAAGCTAATAGGGTTATAAAAGACTGTTACTGTGTGACCTTGCACAGGTCTCCTTCTGACTGTTACTGTGTGACCCTGCGCAGACTAGTTAACCTCTCTGATCCTCAGAGTCCTTTCCAGAGAATAATGATAGAGACTTCCTAGGGTTCTAACAAGGGAGGTACAGGATGGTACCTGTAACATTTTTTTTTTAAAGATTTTATTTATTTGAGAGAAAGAGACAGAGACAGTGAGAGAGAGAGCATGAACAAGGAGGAGAGGGAGAAGCAGGCTCCCCAAACATGGGACTCAGTCCCAGGACCCTGAGATCATGACCCGAGCTGAAGGCAGACACTCAACCGACCGAGCCCCCCAGGCGCCCTATATGTGACATTCTTAAACAGCACAGGAGGGCAGGGCAGGAGAGAAGTGTTCCATACGAGAGAGATGTTACTCTATCGATGTTACTACTACCGTTTGGGCCATACCCCAGCTCCTATTCCTGGCAGGCCAGTGACGAAACCCACATTTCTAAGACGACTAGTTCACACACACACACTCGATGCATTTCTTACGTCATCGACAGACCCCCATAAGGTGCTCACCGAAAAGGTTCTCGGGGTATGTCTAGACCAGCTCCGTCTTAGCAATAAAATGACACGAAAATCAACAAATGCTTGGCACTTGCCTCAGAACAAATTTGTTCCAGGATAGGCAGGAACATCGGCTCTGGATTTCTGAATTCCACCTTTGAATGCAACAGGATGATGGTGCAGAGACCCAGAGAAGGCAAGTAATTTGCCAAAGACACACAGCGAGTGGATGGACGGACTTGAATTCGAGGTATGTTGGCCAGGCTCCCAACCGATATATTTTGAGCAGCTAATCCTTGTCGCCATAAGCAGGGGTTGCTGCTGGGATGGGGGATGACCCCCCCAGAAGGGGATGGGACCAGGGTTAGAGACCCTGTGTTTACTCTCTTTGATCTTTTGAATTTTGCATCATGATTTTTTTTTTAAAGTCATCTCTACACCCAACGTGGGGCTTGAACTCAGAACCCTGAGATCAAGAGTCACACGCTCTCCTGACTGAGCCAGCCAGGTGCCCCGACGCACATATTGTTTATAATGAAATTTAAAATAAAGTCACATTTCTTGACTTCTGCGCTTCAGAGAATACCATCAAGAAAGTGAAAGAAAAACCCACAGAAGGGGAGAGCATATTTGCGAATCATAGCTATGGTCAGGGTCTGCTGCTCAGAATAGGTGAAGAAATCTTAAACCTACCCATAAAAACAAAATAACCAATTGTTTTAAATGGGAAAAGGATTTTAACAGACATCTCTCCAAAAAAGATATACCAAAAAGAAAAAAAGATACACACCAAAAACTTGCCCAACATCACTAGTCATTAGGGAAATGCAAATCAAAACCACGATGAGACACCACCTCACCCCTGCCGGTGTGGGCTGAGTTAAAAAGGCAGAAGACAGCAAGTGTTGGTGGGTATGGGGAGAGACTGGAGCTCTCCTGTCCCCACAGGGGGAGTCCACGATGTTGCAGCTGCGGTGGCCGGGCCGGCACTTCTTCCCAAAGTTAAACAGAAGTTAACTTCCCCAAGTCAAACCTCTAGCCCGGCAAGGTGTGTACCCAAGACAAATGGCATCTAGTCCATGGCGAAACGTGCAGAGGCAAACCCACGGCAGCATTATTCCTAAGAGCCGCAAATGAAAACCAGTCCTAACGTCCATCCACCGATGGATAAATGCATACAGCGCGTCCGTCCACACTGGGGAGTATCAGCCGCGAGCAGGGCGAGGCCTCCACGCGCCGCCTCTGGACGGACCTGAGCCCACGACGCGCAGGGAGGGAACCAGACACAGAAGGCCCCACGGGGTGTGAGTCCACGCGTGTGACACGCCCAGACCAGGCTCCTCCATGGACGGGAAGGGGCTTGTGGGGCAGTGTGTGTGGGTGATTGCTAAAGGGGACACGTTTCCTTTAGGGGTGATAAAAATGTCCCAAGATTAGATCATGGTGATGGTTGTACAACTTTTGAGTACACTGAAAACCACTGAATCATAAACTTTAAAGAGTGGATGTTTTGGTACATGGATGACATAAATTTTTAAAAAGCAAAGCAACACCCGTATTCACAGCAGCATTTTCCCCAATAGCTGAAATGTAGACACAGCCCAAATGCCCATCAACAAATGGACAAGGGGCACCTGGGTAGCTCGGTTGGTTGGGCATCTGCCTCCGGCTCAGGTCACGATCTCAGGTTCCTGAGATCAAGCCCCCGGTCGGGCTCTCCGCTCAGCGGGGGTCTACTTCCCCCTCTCCCTCGGCCTCTGTGCTCTTTCTCTCTCTCTGTCGCTCTCTCTCTCTCTCTCTCTCAAATTAATAAATAAAAATCTTAAAAAAAAATCCCACACGAATGGAGAAACACAATTCGGCCTCATTCATACACTGGAATATTACTCGGCCTAAAAAAGGAAGGGACCCTGATCCCTGCCATGGTGTGGAGGGACTCGGAGGACACGGGGCTCAGCAAGAGGAGCCAGACCCAGAAAGACCCATCCCACAGGACCCCACTCCCAGGAGGGCCCCAGAGGAGTCCTGTCTGCACAGACAGAGAGGAGAGGGTGGGAGCTGGGCCTGGGGCAGAGGGTGGGGAGTCCGTGCTTCGTGGGGACAGAGTCTGTGTGGGGGGATGGAAAGTTCTGGAGACAGAAGGTGGGCATGGTGGCATGAGAACATGAATGTGCAATGCCATGGACTTATATACTTATAGACTTATAAAAAAGTAAAAAGAAAAAGAAGTGTCCCTGTAGGAGGCTATGAGGGTGGCCGTGTTCGATCTGGTTCCAAAGTCTGGGAACTTGTGCGGTCCCTGCTGGATGGCACATTCCGTTAGTATCTACGCGTGGTTATTGAGGAATAAAATTTTTTCTTCCAAAAAATTAAAATTAAAGGGGCGCCTGGGTGGCTCAGTCGTTAGGCGTCTGCCTTCGGCTCAGGTCATGATTCCAGGGTCCTGGAATCGAGCCCCACGTCGGGCTCCCTGCTCAGCCGGAAGCCTGCTTCTCCCTCTCCCACTCCCCCTGCTTGTGTTCCCTCGCTTGCTGCCTCTCTCTGTCCAATAAATAAATAAAATATTTTTTAAAAATTAAAATTAAAAAATGGAAAGGTGCCCCAAAATGGTGTGAGGGGAAGGCGTTAGCACTATTTTAAGCAGATGATGGCCCGCCTTCATGCTCCCTTCGTCAGACCCGTGGCTGAGTGAGAACCCTTGAGCAGGGCGTGGAACTGCCCGCTAGGGACCTGGCGTGGGCATCTGGGGAGCACAGATGGAAATAGCGGTGGCAGAATGAAGAATGGGTCTACTTTGAAGGTCAAGTCGAGAAGATCTGATGCTGCATTGGATGTCGGCGGGGGGCAGGGGATGGGAGGCAAAGAACCCCAAGGGCTTCTGGGTTTCACAGGGCGTGTGGCAGGCCGGGACACACGGGTTTGGGAAGACAATGAGCGCGAGGTATGAGCCGTGACCCCGTTTTTCCTCTTCACCATGGAGACGTGTCCATCGGGGGTCTAGAGGCAGTGGACAGATGAATCAGGAGTGTCAGGGAGAGGGTGGGCTTGGTGCTAGGGGCGCGGGGGTTGGTCTTCCCTAGCTTGAAGGCTGCGTGGCACCCCCAAGGGGGCATGGACAGAGAGGGCGTCCCCGGGCACCCTGATGCCAGAGTCCAGCAAAGGGGGCAGAGAAGGAGGCCAGCGGGAGACTAGAAGCGGGTCAGGTCCCAGCCAGCAGTTTCCAGGGAACAGGCCTGGCCACTCACTGCCTAATCCCCGGGGCTCAGGATACAGTTCTGCCGAGCGAGCCGTGCCGCTAAACCCTTGCTTGAAGAATGAGCAATTGTCTTTAAACACACAGACGACAAAAATGGCAAGCATCAGGAACCCTCCCGCAGTCAGCAAGGACAAGTCACAGCCAAGGGGACGTCTTCGTTGGCTTCTTAGATCAAAGCATAGAAGGAGACAGGCGGAGGGTACCCCGAACTCCAGCAAGGTCAGGAGCCGGATGGTGCCCAAGAGGGAGGAGGAGTGTGGGGAGGGCAGCAAACGGAACGGGGTACACATGGCCTGTTCCTGGACCCTCCTTTGTGTGTGTGTGTGTGTGTGTGCGTGCGCATGTAAACATTTATTTTTACTCTTGATCTCAATTATATATAAATAATATATAGACGATTATTTTTTTAAAAGGCTCATGATCTCTTTCTTCCATCTTCAGAACCATCAGCATGATGTTCTTCCAAGATCTCACTGACCCTCCCACCCTCCTCTTGGAATGGACCCCATAAAATATATCAGCCGCTTTTTTAGGGCTGCCGTGATGGGCTCCCCAGACCCGGTAGCCCAGATCTCGGTTCTGGGGCCGGAAGTCCCAAGTCAAGTTGTTGGCGGGGCCATGCTCCCTCCCAAGCCTCCACGTCCTGACCTCTCTCTCCTGGCTTCCAGGAACCACGTAGTCCTGGATGGCTTCCTTGCGCCCTTCCTCCTTGTAGGTCTGCCTCTCCGTGTCCAGATGTCCCCTTCTTATAAAGCCAGCAGTCCTGTTGGATTAGGGAGCCCACCCTCCTCCAGCATCACCTCGCGTTAACGAACCAGATCGTCTTCCATAACCGTCTCTCCAGAGAAGGTCACATTCTAGGGTCCCGGATGGAGGTCGGGACTTGAACGTGACGTGGTGTCTATGAATGCGTGCGCGTGTCCCCATGTGAACACATCTACCTATCCGGCCAGCTATCTACCCATCACCTGTCAGTTTTACCAGTGGCTTGAGCGAGGTGTTGAAGGCGAGCTTATCGGCCGTTTGGGAGTTGCGTTTGGAGGAACAGAGCGATGTCTGAGATTGAGGGGGACCACACACAAAAAACCACCCGCGTGAACACCAAGTTTTCTGGAAGGGCCGTAAAGATTCCGTGCAGGCTCTCAAAAGCCAGCTCGCTGCATGGGGATGGAGGTCCAATCTGGGAGGACGAGAAAGTTCTGGAGAAGGGTGGTGAGCGGGGCCGAGCCCCAGCGTGACACTGTTCAAGGCCACTAATCTGCACACCCAGAAAGGGTTAAAATGGTAATAGCTGTGCAATGTATACTTTACTGCAATTATTTTTTAAGATTTTATTTATTTATTGGACACAGAGAGAGAAAGACCACAAGTAGGCAGAGAGGCAGGCACAGGGTGAGGGGGAAGCAGGCTCCCCAACACAGGGCTCAATCCTAGGACCCTGAGACCATGACCTGGGCCGAAGGCAGAGGCTTAACCCAGTGAGCCACCCAGGTGCCCCAAGGACACTATTTTTTAAATTCACCTTCTAGGGGTGTCTGGATGGGTCAGTGGGTTAAAGCCTCTGCCTTCGGCTCAGGTCATGATCTCAGGGTCCTGGGATCGAGCCCCGCATCGGGCTCTCTGCTCGGAGGGAGCCTGCTTCTCCCTCTCTCTCTGCCTGCCTGTCTGCCTACTTGTGATCTCTGTCTGTCAAATAAATGAATAAAATCTTTTTTTTTTTTTAAGACTGAAAAGAAGGAAAGCAAAGAACATCAGGGTCCAACTCCACAGAGGCCGGCCTTTTTGGTCTGACAAGTAAGGACATTAGGAAAAAAGAAGGGGCACCTTGTTGCCCCCAAGTACAGAGACAAGCCCCCCGCCCCCACGGCCCGCCAGCCCCAGACTCTGAGTCCCGCTGGGGCCGCAGCGCTGAATCTGTGGGCCGGGACGTTGCAGGCCACGGGTGCCCGTGGATCCCAGGATTGTGTGCGGGCACGAGGAAGGCGGGCTGCCGCCGGGAGCCCCCCACCACGCTCCCCTCCGAGGGTGAAGCCGCCTCCTGCCCGGGCTGCTCCCAGGTCCCCGGGCTTCACCCGCTCGCACTCCGGGGCAGAGCTAACATTTAACCAGCAGCCCAGGGTGGTCAAACCAGGTGTGCATGTCTGAAGGCGCTACCTGCTCGGCAGACACAGCTGTCGGAAGCGCCCGGAAGCCTCTCACTAGGACAGCACCCTGTAGCCTCCTAGCCGCCCGCCAGCCCCTGGACCCACGGAGGTCCCACGGGGAGAAGCCTGGCCTCAGTGTGCCTGGGGGGCTAGGGCGCCCCACACAGGCTGTTTAGACTTGGCCCACGAGGTGGAGGAGGGGGGCTTTCCAGGCACCGCTGCGGTCCTGACTGGACTCTGCAGCTCAGGATTCCTATCTGTGCAATGGGCCTTGCGGCCCGCCACTCCCCGAGGATGCCTCCCACTGGCCCCTCTCTCTGCCTGCGGCCTGGATGCCCCCGCACTCCCAGGCTGGACGAGGACCCTGGGGGCTCTCAGAACCTGGACGGGAGCTCCAAAGCCGGGGGGCCGGCTGGCTGGGAGCTCTATGCCTGCCCCTCTCTCCCCAACCTGGCTTCACATTGTAAGAATTTGCTGAGGGCCATGGGTTACATGAGAGAGGCTGATTCCCCCCCTCCCCGGGCTCCCTCCCGGGACAGAGGCTGCCATCTGGGGACATCAATAGGGGTGACACTAGGGGGTGTTCCTGGCATCAAGGGGTTGGGGCAAGGATGCTGCTAGAGCCCCCATATGCCCAGGACGCCCCCCCACCCCGCCCAATGATCAGGCCCCAAATGGCCACACTGCCAATGGGGAGAAAGTCTGGCCTGGGTCTAAGGTCAGTCCTGCGCGCAGCTGAGCGTGGTCCTAGCTTCTCCCTCTCTGCGCCTCTGCAGGGAAGGAAGACTTGCCCCGTGGCCCAGGACAACCCAGGTCTTGAGCCTCCCTCTGCCCCCTACCCACTGTCCTGCGCCCCCAGGCAGCCGGTCTCCACTCAGGGCCTCAGAGATGGTCCCGGGGGATCCGCTTCGCCTGGGGGGACCCCAAAAGGAGCGGGTGGGTCCTGGTCCCGGGGCCGCAGCCCAGCTGGAGGCAGCAAGCAGAGGAGACCAGGCCGGGGGGCGGGACGGGGGCGCTGGGAGAACGCGGCTGCATTTCTGGTCCCGGTTCTTTATTTAAAAATCACCGCAGTTCGCGTAGCCACTCCTCCCTCCGTCCTGCGCCTGCCACGTGGGCCGCCGGCAGCCGCCGCTGTCCCCGACCCTCCCTGGGCTGGGCCAGCGGCAGGCGCTTTGGTTTCACTTTCCAGCAGAAGAAAAGAGAGGCAGAGCGAGGGACGGAGGGCGCACCGGAGGCTCAGTCAGCCACGGGGCCGCTGGCAGCCGCCGCCCCCGCCGCAGCCCGGTCCCAGGCCCCGCCCTCCTCCTGGCCTGGGGATTCTCCTCTCTCCTGGAGTCAAGGTCAAGGGGTCAAGGTCAAGTATGCTACTTGACTGTGGGCGGGGCCAGCCACCTCCTTCCTCTGAGCTCCTTTTGGCAAGCCCACCCCCCGTGAGCCAGGCTGAGAGTCCCTCCGCAGGCTGACATCAAGGACAGTCCCACCGCATTCCCAGTGGGAGCGGGTGGGGCAAGGTGCAGGGCAGAACGGGATGTCGGGTCAGCTGACCTTCCCCGGCAGGGGACCCTTTGGCCCAGAAACCACTAGGAAGTTGGTTCCGTGTGGTCTGAGTCAGGGCCTGGATGTGCGTGTGTCGGTGGGGGACAGGACAGTGTCCCCGAGGCCACCTGCGTGGCATCTCTCTGGCAGACCCAGGCTGGAAGCCCAGCTGCTCCGCCGGCTTTCTGGCACACCTGCCCCACTCTGGGACTCGGTGTTTTCATCTGTGAAATGGGCGTGGCCTTGTTCCTTGCCCCAAGTGCTCCCCCAGCCCTGGGGCAGCGGTGGGTGGGGGGCGGTGCGCGTCCCTGCTGCCCTTGTGCGGACAGGGGATCCACAGCCTTCCGAGCCTGGCTGAGAGCCACGCCAGGGCAGGACCCCGGGGGCCTTTCCCCTCTCTCCGCAGCACAGGCTCATGGCCTGAAAAGGACCTGCCAGACAGGACTGGGGAGTCATGCGCGGCCTATGTTAATATCGTGGCGCGGGCAACACAGGCAGCGTGTGTGCTGATGGGACAGGGTGGCTCGTTGTTTTTAAGAACAGCTTTATTGAGATATAATTCACTTACTCAACCACGTCAAGTGTCTAGTTCACTAGTTGCTAGTACATTCACTCAACTGTGCGACCACTACCACTACCAATTCTGGAACATTCCATTGCCCCAGCACAAGGCCCTGTCCCCATCTTCAGTCCCACCCTAGCCCCAACCCCCACGAGCCCCCTTCCCGTCCATGGGGGAGCCTGGTCTGGGCGTGTCACACGCATGGACTCACACCCCGTGGGGCCGTCTGTGTCTGGGTCCCTCCCTCCCTGAGCTTCATGGGCTTGGGGTCTGTCCCCAGGGCAGCGTGTGGCGGGGGTGGGGGGGAGGACACACTGTGTGCCTGCTGCTCAGTCGGTGGGCATCTGGCCTGTTTCCACTCTGGGCTCCCGTGAGTCACGCTGCTGTGAACGAGGGTAGGCATTAAGGTGCCACCGCAGGTTCTGGCCAGTGTGTCCACCTGCAGTAAGTGATGCTTGGGGACCTTGTGTTTTGGGGGGTAACAAGCATCACCAAGTACAGGGAGAGGAGCGCCTGCGGGGGACTCTGGCACCCAGGCTCTCCAGGTCTCTGCTGGGCTCTGGAACCCCTTCCCCAGCCCCTAGGTTGTGAACCCGGAGCCCCCAGGGCTCCCCGACACTCAAGGGCAGCCCTCAGTGCTGGCTGACAGGGCAGGGGCCGGGCACACTGGGAACACAGGTCTGCAAAGTGGTCCCTTCCCTTTAAAGGGGAGGACCCCTGGGCTGCTGTGGGCAGGGAAGGGAGGGGAGAGGCAGGGAGGGGAAGGAAGATGGGGGAGTCGGAGTCACACAGGGAGTCACTTCCTACTCTTCAGTGTGGGGTGAAGACGGGAGACAGCACACCTAGGGCTTCATTCAAGCATCCCTCCTGACCCTCCCTCCAGGACCCTGGGCCTGGGCCTTGCCAACACACCTCCCAGGTCCTGGGGCCGGGACCCTGCCCCTCTGTGGACCGGCCAGAAATCCAGCCCAGATCTGGGTGTCCCCTTGGGGAATGAGGTCCAGTGTCCCCGTCCAAACCCTTGCTTGCTTTGTAACGGGGGCGACTGTCTTTGGGTTGCTGAGCTGTAAGGGTTCTTTATGCACCCTGGACGCCAGACCGGTCTCCCCCTGTGGCTTGTCTCTTGGTGGGGCCCTTTCATGCACCTGGGTTTTTTGTTTTTTTTTAAAAGATTTTATTTATTTATTTGAGAGAGAGGTAGTGAGAGAGAGCATGAGCGAGGAGAAGGTCAGAGGGAGAAGCGGACTCCCCATGGAGCTGGGAGCCCGATGCGGGACTCGATCCCGGGACTCCGGGATCATAACCTGAGCCGAAAGCAGTTGTCCAACCAACTGAGCCACCCAGGCGTCCCGCACCCGGGTTTTTGATCAGTCCGAGCGCACCTGTGTTTTCATCTCCTATCCTGCTGCAGAGGCCACTGCCAAGTCCAAGAGCACGGAGATGGGGGGGGGGGGGGGGGGAGAATCCAACAATCAGTGATGCTGAAGGTCCCTGGAAGGTCTGGTGGCCCTTGTGGGGGGGTGGAAGGGGAGGAGCAGGCTGCCCTGAGTTGGGGGGATGTCTGTCCTGAGCCTGAAGTTTGAAGAGAAGTTGGGGGTGGAGAGGGGCAATGACAGAGAGAAGCTTCCAGAACAGGGAGCAGCAGGTGCACAGACAGGGAAGGTAGCAAGCGTGAGACATTTGCATTTCCCCTGTACCCCTCCCCTTTCTCCCCTCTCCTCCCCCAACCCCATGACCCCTGGGTAGGCCCTAGGTCTGCACCCTGGGTCCTGGGGCCAGTGGGCACGGGGGTGATTTGACTGTGTTTAGAAACACGGGTCCCTGTGAAAAAATCCAAGCCTGTCCCTGGAAGGAGATGGGGGTCAGGGCAGGGGGATGGCCAGTGCCCCCCGCGTGAGCTTGTACGTGAACGGAGGGGGTGACTGCAGCCACACAGGACGGTTACAGGGGTGAAGGAAGTGGAGGTGGCCTCCCTGAGAAGGCAAATCCTGAGCAGATGCCCACCTATCAGCGAGCAGGAGCTCGGCAGGCGCAGAGGGAACAGAGTGTGCAAAGGCTCAGAGGCAAGCAGAATGGGACATGCGCAGGGAGAGGACAGCCAAGTCAGGTGCGCTTGGTCCTTTGGGGGAAGAGGGGGCCCAGGACGGCTTCTCAGGGGCTAGCCTTTACCTCCACAAGAGGCAGGCCCCCCAGCTAGGGTCTCTGTGGCTCTAAGGGCTGGACCCCAGAACAGGCCATGCGGGGGTCACCATGGGGTCTCCAGGCCAAGGCCTCGCTCTGCCCTTTAGGACCCAGCTCTGTGACGTTCTTTGCAATCTGAGGTCTGCTTCCCCGGGGCTCCCTCTTGAACCTGGACATGTGCTCCTGCATCACCGGTGTGGCCCCAAAAGAGGACAGCCACGGTATGGGCTGGACCCCCGTGCGGGGTAATCTGTGCGTCCTGCTCCGTATGAACTCAGCTTCCTAAACCTGTTTGTCTGAGATTACTGCCTGGCTCGTGGTCGGCAGCTGTCCCTGGCACAAACGACTAGTTTCTTAGCCAGACGCCCAACTGACCTGGCTCCCAGCGCGGCCACCACCCAGTCCTGCACCTAAGACCGGTGGGGGGTTGCAGCATTAATAGGCTTCTGTTTCCCCTGCTGGCCAATGTCCTGTCCTGTTTCCCACTGTGACACTTGAAAGGGTCGGTCGACACAGGGCACAGTGGGGGGGGAGCCGGCCCCCTTCTGAGCCCAGGTCCCTTCCCACGTCCAGGGGAGCGCTGACTGCTCTGCGGGACGCCTGGTAAATATTTTGAGCCCCATCCCGCCTCCCCAGCCCGGCAGATCTCCTGCTGGGGACGCCCTCTGCCAGGCACCCTCGGCGCGGCCCTCCGAGCCCAGGCCTATGCGAGTTCCGCTGCTGGGGTGCGCTCTGCCCGGCCCTCGGGACCCCCTTCACGGTTCCTGTTGCTTTGCCTTTAGCTTCAAGGGCTCTGTGAGCTGTGTTCAGACTCAGGCCGGGCTGCGGGCCCCGCCATAGGGCACCAGGGGACAGAAAAGACAGTGGGTGACAGAGTCAAGAGGAAGCATGGCTCAGGCGAGGGCAGGATGACCGGCGTTTGTCCTGGGGGAGGCGGGACCCTCTGGGGTCAGAGAACTGTGCTGCCCACATTCCGGGCTGTGGCTAGGGTGGAGGGAGAAGGGATTCGGGCTGCCCCAGAGGGTCTGCTCCTTCCGGGGGGAGTGGCTGGCGCCATCTCTGGGCTCCAGGGAGGACCCCCTCCTGCTGGCGGGGGGCGGGGAGGGAATGGGGCCACAGACCCAGGGGGACTGTGATGTGGGTGTCCCAGGGGAAGGGGCAGGGCTGTGGGCCCGAGTCCCTCCCTCACCTGAGGCCCCTGGTTCTCCAAGGGCTGCTCTTCGGCCTCCCTCTGTCCCCTGGGAAGCCCGAGCAGAAACCCGAGACAGCCGGGCCTCTGTTCATGCTGCCGCGGTGGGGCCCAGGCCTCTCCCTCCAGCCCTCCTTCCTCCTCCTCGGTTGTCATGGGGACGGCCGACCAGGCCGGTCCTCCTCTGTGCACCTGGCTGGGCAGCCCCTGGGCTCACACACCTGGGCAGCTCCGGCCCCGAGAGGGGTGGCGCCTGGAGGGCCCTCTATGCTTTCGTTTTGAGGGGGCCCCCTCCCCACCCCACTCCTGCTTGGACCCTGCGTTCTGGGAAACCCTGTGGCAGTTTCCTCTGACCTCTGTTAACCCGGAGTCCGTGGCCCACAGAGAGAGGCCGGCTTCCGCCTCTGACCTGAGGCTTCCTGCCCAGCACATACCTCCGCCCCGAGGGCTGGCTGAGCACACTGCTCTGGACTCCCCACCTTCCAGAAGGTTCCGGGGCCCCTCTGCCCACATCCCTCCTGCCGCACCGGGCCCCAGGCTCCGGCCACCAGAAGTCCACTGGCTGGGGCACAGAGGCCTCTGCCTCTTGGGGCATTGAACTGGGGTGGGGTTTAGAGCTGGATTGTCCTTGGGGCGCTGTGGGGGCGGGGAAGCACCCCTGGCCCCACCCCCTCAACACCAGGAGCTCTCCAGTGCAACCACCACAGAGGTCCCCAGACAGGACTGTGTCCCCTGCGGGGCAAGTCGGCCCCAGGTGAGACCCTGGATTGGGGGTTCCAGCAACCCCCCAGGTCACTGCCTTCCACGGTCATCTGACTGCAGAGGTCCTGGGAGCTGCACACATTTAAAGGCGAACACTGGGGGCGTCTGGAGCACGGGGCTCTTGACCTCCAGAGCTCGAGCCCCATGTGGAGCTTAAACACACACACTGAGTCGGGGAGAGGGGGTGACTCACAGACACCAGGGTCACCTGGGCTGTACCCCCGACCCCTGGGGATTTACTCCGGTGTCTAGTGTGTACAGAGTTCCCCCCACCCCACTGCCGCCACGGGGAATCCTTCTCTGCGGGGCCACCCAGGATGCGGTGGGGGCTGAGTAGCACCCCTGGCCCCCATCCACCACAGGCCAGGAGCCCCCATGGTGACCACCACAGATGTCCCGGACATGGCCCTGCGTCCCCAGGTAAGGCCCAGCGGGCGGACAGCCCGAGCGGACACAGAGCGGAGCAGAGCTGGGCCTGTACTGTGCAGTCCTGGCCACGCGTGGCCCCTGGGCCCCGAGGTGTGACCACGCCGGCCTGAGAGGTGCTGTGAGGACAAAAAACACGCCCGATTCCAAAGGCTCCGTGGAAGAAGAAACACAAAAGAACCTACAAGACCACACCGCTCATCTCTCGTGTCGGTTACAAAATAAAAGCGTGGTAATTTGCTGCTACCGGGGCGAATAAAACATACCATCAGGTTACGTTCCCCGATCGTTCCCTGGCCTAGACGTGGCTGCCGGGAGGTCAGGCTGGGGCTGGCACGGCGTGCTGTGACCTTGCCCGGGTCTGCAGGCCTGTGCCCTGCGGAAAGGGAGCGCGGGCCCACACAGTGCAGGTGGGCTTTCCTGGGAGGGCCAGGGGCCCCAGCGGGCCATCCGGATCCTGCCCTCCGGGGACGCAGGGAGCAGGATGAGAAAGGCTGGTGCAGACGGAGAACCCATCCGCTGCACAAGACTGCGGGGCTCTAACGCCTTCGCTGGTTGGTTGCTTGGACAGAGGGCAGAAAGGGGGGGTGCCCTGGGTCACAGGTGTGTTTGCAGGGGCCCCCGAACGTGGAGGCAGGGGGGCTCCCTTGGGGCTCTCATACTTGATGGTGTCATGATTCTTCAAGAAGAGCCGAGAAACCTCAACGTGGCCACACAAAACGCTCCCTCTCTCCCAAGGGCCACCTTGTGCCCTGACCCCCAGGTCAGGAGACCTCAAAACCACCAGCTCCTACAGGACTCCCGAGAAGCCTTGCCCCCTCGCCGAGGAGTCCCCGCCATCAAGTCTGGCCGGCGGAGAGCCCGGCGTGTGCAGGAGATGGCAGTGGGGAGGAGACCCCGGGAGGCACTGGCCTTGGTCCCCGAGGCTCTCCCAAGCCCCTGGCTTCCCAGGAGCCTGGTCTGGGGCAGACATGGAAGAGAAAGACCCACTCTCTGCAGTCCGGCCCTGCAGCAGCGCGGAGCGGAAGCCTTAGGGTGGCACCCAGACCTTTCTGGGGTCCTGAGCCTGGAGATATCCTGCTTTGGGATTGGCCTCCCCATCGATTCCCAATCTTCCCCGAGCCCTCAGGACCCAGCCACCATGGTCTCTCACTCCTTGAAAATGGCAGCCCGTTACTGGAGGCTCAGCGGCTGTGGCTAGGCGTGGGTGGGACAGGCCCCAACATGTGGCCCATCCTGGTGGCTCGCGCTGGACCCCACCGCCCAGATGCTGACCCACCTTCCCGGCCCCACAGAGGGACAGCGGCAGACTTCAGGATCTTCTTTATTCTCCTCTCAACCAGGTGAGACTTTGGGGACTAGCAGTGGTGGAAACCTGGGAAGCTGCCGCAAGGAGCCAGCAACTTGTCTCTTCTTTGGCGTCCACAGGAAACAAGGCAGGAGACTAGAAGGGCCGCCTCCAGAAACAGAGCAGCTGGACCCCGTGACCTGTCACGGTGTCCAGGGAGTGGCTCCCCCGTCTCCAGAGGTGGCCCTGCTTTCCAGCCGCAGTGGCCCAGCCCTGGGTCCTGGGCCATGTGCATGACCCGATGGACACAGGAACCGGGACCACCACACCCTCACCGTTTCCCTGCCCGGCAGCTGTGGCTGGACGGCTGGAGGGCCTGAGGGATGCGTCCTGGGCGAGCAGAGGGGGCGTGAAGAGCCACGGCCTGCAGGCGCGGGGACGGCGCAGGCTCACTGGTGGGTCTGCGGGGCTTCTCCACCACACGGACAGCCTGGAAGCCCGCTGCTTCCTTTCTGCCAAGTGCCAGCTCAGCACCTGCCACTGAGAGCCAGGAGGGTGGCCCGGGCAGCAGAGGAGGTGGTGAGCAGGTCCCTCCTGGGGGCACGTGACAGGCGGGTCAGTGGCGTGACAAGACGGGGTCAGGGAGTGGACCCCATGACCAGCAATGGGCGCTAGGGCCCACCTGCAGGGGCGGGCGCCGGCGAGGGGGGCGACACAGGAGTGCGGGGCTGCGGCACCTCCCTTTCTCTGGTGAAAGACAGACACCGAGGTCTAGAGGGCCCCCCTGACGCTGCATCCCTTGGAAACAGAGCGAAGCCAGTTCCCGGCGCCTCCCTTACCCCATGATGCTGCCCCAGGTGGGCAGGGGGCTCATGGGGAGCTCTCCCGGCCTGGGGCTAAGCCAGAGGCTCATCCCCCGTCCCCCCGCGACAAACGGAACAAAGAGTACACTGGGCACGGTTTGCATTTTCTTTCCCTGTTTTGTTTTAACCCTAAGAAGCAGGTCTGAGAAGACCCCGCAAGCAGCGTCACCCGTCACCCTTCCCCGGGGACCAGAGGCCACACCAGCTGGGACAGGCGGGAGCAAGGCTCAGTGTCCCTGTGGCTGTGCGGGTGGCTCCGCAGACGGTGGAGGGAGAGGCGGGCCGGGGAGGGGAGGCACTGGCCTGGCCTGGGCGGGAGGGGCGGGGCGCGGGTGGGACGGCGGGCAGGTCACCCGCAGGACCCCATCAGACGGCCGTGCGCGTGGGCGTGCTGGGCTGCTTCAGCCGCAGCGTTTTACACAACCAGCCGGCAAAATCCACTTCTTCCACCTCGGACCGCTTGATGAAGGTGTGGCTCTGGAGGGAGGAGAGGCGCGTCAGGAAGGCCACGGCCCGCCCAGTGGAGCTCACGGGGGTGGCAGGTGAGGTGGGCTCGTCAGCCCTGGTCACGCTCTGAGGGGGACGGCACTGTCCCCGGCCCCTTGACGCCCAGAGCACCCCCGTTGTGAAGCCCGCAAGGTCCCCAGACACCACCCGCTGTCCCCCACAGTCGCCCCTGGGAGAGAACACCGGATCTGGAAGGAGAGAAGCGTCTGCGAGGACAGTAAGTCCCCAACACGTTCTGTCTGGTGCGGCAGCCACGGGCCATGAGAGCCTCCCAAGACCCTGACACTGGGCTCCCGGGGCTGAACAGAACTCGGCATTCTGTTTCGTTTCCAGAACTGTGAGAGCCACATGAGGCCGGTGGCAACTGCACAGGACGGGACACTGGAAGCTCCCTCCTGAAGGCTGGGGGGCATGAGCAAGGCTGTCCCCAAGGGCGTGCAGGGCAGGGGCGGCTC
This sequence comes from Lontra canadensis, assembly GCF_010015895.1. Lineage (NCBI taxonomy): Eukaryota > Metazoa > Chordata > Mammalia > Carnivora > Mustelidae > Lontra > Lontra canadensis. The sequence goes on from NW_022631082.1 coordinate 853,470, forward strand.
TGGGGGCTTGGGGGGCACGGGAGGGGTGCAGGCCTCCACGAAACGCCCAGCTGGGTGGCAGGACTCCCACGGTCTGGGGCAGCAGGCCCCACAGTAAGTGGTTTAAGTTGGGGCAGAGAGACCGGGGTGCCCTATGGGGACCTCAATACTAGGAGCTCGTCTAGATCACTTATCTGTACACCTTACACCTGACACATATTAATGACGTCACACGTGCCTGTAACACGTATAACTGGAACTCTCTGCTGGAACTGGGGCACACAGACCCTTCCCACGTGGTGCCCTTGGTGGCGCCCATGACCAGGAGACACTGGCTGTCACCGAAACTAACAGACGAGGCAAGACTGGACGAGGTGCCTGGGGACACCTCACAGGAGGTGCCAAAGCAGAGACCCCAGGATGGGGACAAGCCAGCTAAGAGGGCCACAGGAGGTGTCCCCTGGGGAGCAGGACTGTCCTGTGCAAAGGCCCTGAGGTGGAGACTCTGTAAAGGAGGCAGGAAGGCCGAGACTCCCTTCCTGGAAAGGCTGCGTCCTGACACTGAATAGAAGGCTCACGTTCTGCCGCGCCACAACGGGGGCCCAGCGCCCGGGACTCACACGGTCTCCCGTTGTGGAGGTGGGTGAAGGGCGGGCTGCCGCAGGCGTGGCAGGGCCGTGGGGATGAGAGCAGGCAGTGGAGGGGACTGAATGCGCTAGTGGACTCACTGCCCCATGTCCCCTGCCTTGCCAGGGGAAGGGGAGTTTCGACGCCCACCCTGGTTCTCAAGGACATCAGATGACAACCCTGGGACGGACAAGGAGGCTGGCAACCCTGGGTCTCCCCAGCCTGTGGGGCCCCACCAGCCCCAGGAACACCCCTGACCACGCCTCCAAGAGCCAAGAGCGCCAGGGCCGCTCTAGACCCGCCCACTAGTGGAGCCAGGAGACCACAGACAGGTGCTCTCTGGGGGGACACGCCGTGCAGGACGGCAGAGCCTCTCGAGGGCTGCCTGGGGTCTCTCCTCTCCCCGGGGCGAGCCAGTGCCCTGGGGTCACTTACCGTGAGCATCTTCAGATCTGCTCGCTCTGCTGGGTTCTTTACTAGGCTGGAGAGAAAGAGAGAGAACGGGGGAGACGACGCAGGGCAGTTAGCCAGCGGCCACGCGACCCCACATTCTGAGCCATGACAGGTCACCCCCGTCCCCGAGCCTGGCCCAGCTGAAGCCAGTTATGGCAAGGAGCAGGGGTGAGGACAGGACCCCTGGGGAGGAAAGGGCAAGGGTCTGACACCAGGACGAGAAGGAAGGGGAAAGGCTGTGGGGACCCCTGGCCACTGCTCAGTCTGAGGCCTAGCAGCAACAGCAAATAAATCCCCCTGATCTGGGAGTCTGAATGCCAAAATGGAACTTTTTCCTTTAAAAAAGCAGAACTGCTCCTGAAGACAGTTGCTCAAACCAGCCCGAAGTCAAACAGTGGCTGTTCAGAACCAAAAAAAATGCAAGGTGTAGAAAAACATTTACACACACCCCTGGTTCGTGCGGCAGTGTGCTCGCCAGTGGTGGCGCAAAGGGCCAGTGGTCCCTTCACCACCGGGAGTGGGTTTGCTACCGTGTGGGATGCAGTCCCCAGGCAGCAATGAGGCCGGCAGACTCCACCGCCCTGACCTGGAGGACTGCCCTCAAGGTGAGGGGGTGGCCCCAGGCCCCGTTCTACGCCAGAGCCTGCTCGCCCCAGGCCCATGCTGACGCACTGAGAACAGCTGGCCACTTGCCAGAACCCGACTTGGAAGGCTTGTTTGGAAGCTAGTGGGTTACAGGGCTCGAGGAATTAGGAAACTGGGATGCCTGCTGGCAGAAAGCAAGGCGGGAATGGCGTCATTTCCAAAGAGCCTGAAATCCTGGTTCTGGGCTTTGGGGACAGGATGGGGACAGCAGATGGACATCACGACTCAGCAGTCTTGGAAAGGGAACCTATCTGGGTTCTCAGGTGAGCTCCAGGTGCCCCCTGATGCCACCGCCCATGGGCAGTCCTGCCATTGATCCAGGAAGGGGGACCCGGCCCAGGACCAGGAAGGAAGTGTGCACCTGGGCCGGCGGCCGGGGTGTGGGAGCTGTCCCGGGAGGCAGGCGGGACCTCTGGCGGCATGGCATCCTGCCCTGGCCCGCCCGGAGACCACGCTGGGGGCGGTGGCACCTTACCATTTATTTACAAACTCCTGGAAATCCTGGGTGAAGACCCCACTGGGGAGCTTGGGAGGCGGCTGTGGGAGAGAGCAGAGAGGTGGGGGTTAGATGCTTGAAGAAGGTTCCAGAATCCTGGGGAGGTGCTTCTGGGCCTGAATCCATGAGGACAGCCCAGCACTTTTGGGGGGCCCTCAAAAGGCATCTCTCCTGGCCTTAGTCCCTTTCCCTTGCCAGAGGCGGAGCCCCCCCCCGACCCCTGTCTTCTGGCAGCTTCCACACAGGACCTGTTGCCCGTCTTGCCAATTTGGTCTCGGGCTCATCTGGGGTTCTCTTTGGAAAGTTCTGGTTTTGGGATCACAGCTGGTTCCAGGGGGTAGGAGAACAGGGCCCACCCATCTCCAGCTGGGGGTGTGGACCACTGGGGGAAGGGGTGGGGTATGAGGCAGCCGGTTCCAGAAGCCCAAGGAGCCTGGCCCCATGCGTATGTGCTGGGGTGGGCACAGCCGGGTGCAGGGGCAGGCCCCTGTCAGGGAAGGCAGTGGGCAGACTGCCCGGTGAAACCCGAGGGAACCCCTCCAGGCAGGGATGGGAGGTGGCGGCAGGCTCCCTGGGAGGACGGGCTTGCTGGGCCTAGGTGTGGCTGCAGGTGCAGGGCGAGCTGTGTCACCAGAGCCTGCCCGTCCTGTTCTGTCACGACCAGCCCTGCCCCAGGCCACTCACCCCACCACCCTATGCTAAGCCAGTGCCACACGCCATCCCCTTTCTCTGCCCTGACTCCAAAGGGCCCTTGGAAGCATACTTCGGCCCAAAGGAGGCCTAGGAGGGGCAACACGGCCAGGCGGGGAGGGCGGGCTTTGGGGACAGGTCCCACTCTGTCCCTTTCCAGCCGCAGGCCCGAGGCGGCTGCTCCCATCCTGCGATGTCTACGATGGAAACAACCCCACTACCAGCTTACGCGGTGGTGAGGAAGATCTGGGGGGTCGGGCCCGCCATGCCTCCTGCCCCGAGCTTCCCCTGGGGAAGGGGGTCATTTGTGACTGTGCGTGCAAGGACTCCGAGATGCGTGGAGAGCTCCCAGGGGTGGGGGGCAGCTCGGGCCGGGGGTGGGGGGTGTTCCGCAGCAGGACTATGGGGTTGTCTTACTCCCTCCATCCCCACACGTGCACACACACACGCACACACACGGGCACGTGAGCTCCTCCTGGGAAGTGGCGGACTCGTGTGGCACAGCAGGAAGGCTGCACTCCTACCCCCGACGACTGGCCATCGGGAGGTCCTGCCCGTCCCGACTCCTCCCCAACGCAGTCCGGTTTCCGTGCAGCTCTGGGTAACGACTTCCTAGTCCAAAGGCTTCACCCGCCCGCATGAAGACAAGCCAGAGGGGCCTCAGGTACGCACCTCATTCACAATATAGTCCAGCAGCTCGAAGATGGCCATGGCAGGCCGGCTATCTGTCCCGTGACCTGCGTGGGCCAAGACAAAACCAGGGTGAGGCAGGCGTCAGCGGAGTATCCTGCCCCTGACACTGGCCCAGAGCAGGGGAGGAGGCCTGGCGGGCTCCCTGCTGCTAGGCTCGCTTTCTGGGGAAAGCGGCTTCTCTCTGAGCCTCCGGTGAATTAACAAAACAAAACAAAGCAAAATGCCAACATGAACAGGAGCATTTTTTGAGAAGTCACACATTTGGCACGGTGCTGCTTCCAGGCTGTGCCAAAGTCACAAGCCCTGCCGTGCAGCTCCTGGGGAGGCTGTGCGGGTGGCGCTGACCAGCAGCAAGGCTGGCGGCATGACCTTGCGCAGAGCCGCGGGTGAGGGCAGCGTCAGGCCCCAAGTGCTGTCCGGACTGGACGGCCAGCGGAGGGTAGCTGACCCCTGTCTTCGACCCAGCTGGACTTTCGCCTTCTGTCCCCTGTCCTGAAACGGGCATGAGGGCCGGGGCTGGGGGAGGTGCTGGCAGGCCAAGGTGGCCTGGCACGGCCCGCTACTCCTCCCTGCTGGGACAGGGCCACAGCTGAACACCCACGATGCCATCTGGGAGTTGGTGCTGGGAGGGACAGGGCCAGGGCCCGGGGACACAGATGGCAGTGGGGGTGGGGTGGGGTTTCTCCCCTTGGAGAAAATCAAGACACCCCAGCGGTGAGGGTCTGTCCCTAAAAAAGGAGGAGCTGGGCATAAAAATACTGTGAAAGCTGCTGTCGGATGGCCCCGTCCGTGAGCCGCAAAGACAACGCGGTCCACTACACTGGGACACACGGCTGCAAACAGGAGCAAAGTTTTGACCCGTGCCGTCCCGGGGACAGACCCTGAGCCCACGACACGCAGGGAGGGAACCAGACACAGAAGGCCCCATGGAGTGTGAGCCCACACATGCGACATGCCCAGACTAGGCCCCTCCACAGACAGGAAGGTGGGTCGTGGGGGCCGGGGGAGGAGATGCGAGTGGGTAAGGGGCTTCTTTTGGGGGTGATGGAACGTTCTGAAACTAGACACTGGTTATGCCGGCACAACCTTGTGAAGACACAGAATTCCACGAACCGTACACCTTCCACAAGTGAGGCCTGGGGAGCATGAGGCCTAAGGGCTCCACAAAGCTGGCAGCAAACACGCCCAGCTGCGCTCGGCCGCACGCTCCCTTGGCCTCGCTCAACTCCCTTCCTGTCACTTGACTTCAAAAATGGAAATCAGAGTCCGAAGCGCTGTTTCGTAATTACGCTGCGTCCACCGTAACCCTTACTCTCCCCACCTCCAGAATGTGCCCGGCGGAGCCCCCACCTCCCGGGGGATTGTGCTGGCCTGCAGAGTCCCCCAAAGCCCCCGGCCTCTTGTCCCCTCCCACGCTGTGTGTCAGGACCGAATCGGACACGCCGCCCAAGGAAATTCTGAGCCATCGCTTCCGGGTTCTGCAAGGCCCGGCCCCACACAGCAGAACGCGTGCCGTGCGGCGGGCACGCAGGTGGCTCGTGGGGCCATCCTCGTGCGATGAAATGCCGGAAAACCCGCCAACCAGCAGCCCGGCTGAGGTCGTTCCAGAACAACTGCCCCCCCCCCCGCCCCCTAGGCTGGCCACAACCCGCGCAGCTGCCTTAGATGGCAGCAGCCTGGGGAACCGTCCCCAGAAGCCTCAGGACCACCCGGGGACGCTGAGCACAGTTAGCGCGACCGGGGACAGCTGGTGCTGAGCGGGGCCGGAGCAGAGGCAGCTGCCGCCCCGCGCACGGCACTCCCCATGTGCGGCTCGCGGCCTGCCCCAGCCCGAAGTTCCAGAGTCAGGCCGTACCGCTGATGGGGCGTCCGGGGGGTCTCGGCCGCGGCGAGATGCTGTGAGGCTCTCCTTCTACCCCGTCCACCACGGGCCGGCCAAATATGGCCTCCAGCTCCTTGGCGTCTGGCGGGGGGATGGGGTACCTTCCGATGGACAGCTCCACCAGGGACAGCCCCATGCTCCAGATGTCTGACTGCACGGAGTAGTGCGTGCCCTGCAGCCGCTCCGGCTGTCGGCGAGAGAGCAGAGAGACGCCCGATGGGCGCTGGGACCTGGGAGCGCGCGTGGCGCTCCTCCTGCAGCCCCATCCGGGCCTGGGCCACCCTCCAGAGACCCAGCCACGGAGAGAGAGCGCGACTCCCTCTCCTCCCTGCCCCTGCAGCGGGACCACGACGCTCCCGGCCGGGGCTGACAACGGCGCTCAACAGCCAGACCTCCGGCCCTTTTGGAAAAGGGTGGCCGCCCCAGGAAAGGCAGAGGGGTGCCTTCTCTTCCACGACAATCCCAAGACTAGCTTCTCAGAGTCTGCTCCTGAGGTCACCCAGATGTTTCCTAAGCTATCTGGGGGGTAGACGCTTGGCCCAGAGGCTGCCTGACTGCTCTCCTGGACGGGGCTCTTCCTGTTAGCGGGAGGCACCGGGCGGGCACTTCCAGAGAGAGCCCGGCGTGAGCAGACAGCCACAGCGAGAATCTGGACGGAAAAGAGAAACCAAGCGGAAACGGCAAGTGTACTACGGAGAACTGCAGGCTTTGGAAAAGCTTCTGGAAAACAGAACAGCTGACAGGCCGGGGAGGATCCAGACCTCCTCACGCCACGACGGACTTACAGACATGTAGGACCGAGTTCCCACGAAGGAGTTGGCCATGGAGTCGATGAGCTGCCCGCTCACCCCAAAATCGCACAGCTTAATCTCCCCTCGGGAGTTGACGAGGATGTTGGAAGGTTTCACATCTACGGGCGGGGCCGGGCAGGTGAGGGGGGAGCCAGGCCTGCCTGCCAGCCCCGCCCAGCCCCCAGGCACCCCTGCCCGGCTCACCTCGGTGCATGATCTGGTGCTTTTCCCGGAGATACGCCAAACCCCGGAGAACCTGTGGGGGAGCCCCAGGCTGGGGTCAGCGGGGCAGCACCGTGGGCAGACCTAAGGGCCTGCTAGTCTGCTAGACCTAAGGCCCACGAGCTCAGGGAGGAGCCCCTGTTGAGGGGCGGGGGCAAGTGAGAAGAGCAGCAGGGACGGTCATACTGTCCCAGGTCAGCGGGCACACGCCCGGCTCACCCACCTGCACGCACGGCCCACTGGCCGGGCAGGCGCTCAGCAGAGACTGGCCAGGCCCAAGGCCCAGCAGGAGGGCCGCCCTGCCCCAACGGGGATCGTCTGGGGAGTGCTTCTGAGCTGGGTTTGCATGGAGGCCCTGCAGGCGGACGGCCATTTCACCAAGGGACAGTGGCACTGTGGGGTCCTATGCAGCTGGGGCCCTTGCCACTTGGGCCCTGGGCACCCCGACACCTGAATGGGGAAGGGAAGCATCACTCCCATTTTATAGGCCACAAGATGCCACTGGCCAGGCCTGCAAATGGCAGAGATGGGTGTGGGCTGCAGTCCCGGGCTTCCGGTGGCTGCTCTGACTCTGGCCACGTGGAAGGGGGTGGGGAGAATAAACCCGGGCAGAGCACTGGGCCAGAAGCATGCGCACGGCCCCCAGCACTTGCCTGGCCAGAGGGGCCGGAGCCACTTACCGCAATGCTGACCTTCCCCAGGATCTCCTCGGGAATTCTCTTGGCTTCTTTCAACACCTGGTCCAGGGAGCCACCATCCTAGGGTCAGCACAGAAAAAAAAAAAAGCCAGCCGTGCTGAGTGGGCGGCCGGGCAGGGCAGAGGATGGTCCCGAGAGGGACACTGGAGCAGCAGGTAGGAAGGTGAAGCATTTCCCCGGTTCCCGGCAAACTGAAGCCTGGCTTCCTCCACAGGAAACAGAGGCCAGACCACTGCCAAGTGCCACCCGCTGGCCCAGAGTGGGGCCTCCTTCAGGCCCCAGCAGCTCTGGGGTTCCCGAACAGCCCATCCAGTAAGGAAGGACAAGGGTGGCAGTACGCTCCCTCAGCAGCCTGGCCTTCCGGGAGCCCAGGCCTCTGACTCAGCTGGCCTTCCCAGGTTGCCACGGCAGCGGCGGGCGAGGCAGAGAGCCAGGCTGGCAACCGGAGCAACCACGAAGGCGCCAGAGCTCCACCGCCCGCTTCTGGGGCCTGGGTTCCAGTCCTGCCAGCCCGCGGCAGCCCCACTGCACCGGGGTCGGAGAGCTGGGAAAGGAGGCCAGGAGGCACCAGGGGAGGAAGAGGAGGAGGGAGTTGCTCCCCTGCCTCTGGCCAATAGGTCTGGTGCTGTGCTCCCTGCACAGGTCCTCCCGCTCAGCTCCCCACCCCAGGCCTGGCCTTAAATCCACAGGTTGCCTGACAGCAAATCTGGAGACCAAGCCCAGGCCAGGGTCCTCACTGGGCCCCCGGGATGCCAGGTGGACACGGCGGGGAGGGCCGGGGCCTGCTGTCTCCAGCACTTCTACCCCAGCCTTGCTCAGCTAGAAAGGCCAGCGGCGGGAGCTCTAGAACACCCAGTGCGCTGTGAAGCTTCTACAACCGGCACGGACTCCGGCCTAGCTTCTGCTGGGGGGGTGTGCACAGAGAGAGGCCGGGCCCCGGGAGAAACCCACGGGCCGGCCTTCCTGGGTCCGCTGCAGGACCAGCGGGAAGGCCTTCTAGGGTCAGCTCTCCCCTCTATCACCCGACCGTAAAAGCATACTGAAAAATTCCTAAACTAGGACCCTGCTTTGCAACACAGCTCCTTTCGCTCTGGACTTTTTCATGGAGCCGCGGCAGGTTTATAGATGAGGACGTCTGGGGAGAGCACCCCAGAAAGGCCACGGTAGGCCAGACGCCGTGCGGGGACCTCGTCAGCGGCTCTGACAGTTCGGGGAACGGACAATTCTGTCCTCTCTCTGGCTGCCGCTGCTTCACCCCATGCCCATGCCCACCACAGACGCCCGCAGACACGGCCCAGTGTCTGCTGGGGCAGGATCGCTTCCGGACGAGACCCCGGTCCACGCTGAGAAGACGGTAAGTTGCTCAAGTCATGCTGACAGGAAGTGGTGCAGGAGACAGCACAACTGAGTCCCTCTGACCCCAAATGTCACACCCTGTGCGGCATCACGCGCTTTCGTTTTGTGTGTGTTCTCAGTGTTCCGGGAACGGCGCTCTTACTAAGCAAGCGCCGCTCGAATACCGTCTTAGAAAAAGCTCAACTGTAGGTAGGGGCGGCCGGGTGGCTCCGCTGGGGCAGCGCCTGGCTCCCAGCTTCGGCTCCGGTCGTGATCTCAGGGTCGTGAGGTCAAGCCCCGCGTCAGGCTCTGTGCTCAGCGTGGAGCCTGCTGGAAACGCTGCCCCTTCCCCTGCTCACACTCTCTCCCCCTCTCTCTCGCTCAAAACAAAAGCAATTATAGGTAAGCGACACTCTCCTCTCCCTAAATTTCCACTCGCCTCCCCTGAAATGTGGCTTCCAGATCCTTCTGTGTATTTGCATACGCTCCCATATGCGCTAGAAAACACAGCGTTTAAAAACTGAACGGAAGTGGGCTCCCATTATGCGCATTTTCTCCCGCGGCACATAAGCACCATCTCCCCGCCTTGCTGGCAAGTGGCCCGGTACCCATCCTTACCCCTCCCCGGGCAGCGGGTGTGTGATTTTCACGGTCACAGAACAAGAGAGCACGTGCTTCAGACACGACCAGACGCCCAAATACCAAGAGGTACCGCTGGACGGGCAGCAAGCCGCCCCCCACATCCCCGGTCTGCAGGGTCTGCCCCGAGTTGTCGGTGACAGCCCCAGAAGCCGGCAGGTGCCGCCTGGAGAGCCCCCCCTCCTGTGCTGAGTCTGGGCTGCTCATCCCCCACTCGGGGTCTCTGCTCGCAAGCCGGGGCTGGAACCAACCCGTCGGGAACAGGAGCCGATTCACACCCAAACCTACATAGAGACGACGTCTCACCCTCTGCTCCCTGCTCCAGACTCTGCGGGAAGACTGGATCCCTCCACCCCGACCCCGGCCCCACGGGCAGGCACTGCCACCCCTCAGGTGGAGGTGGGGAGAACCTGGTCCCAAATCACGCCTTTGGGAGGTGGGCGATGAGTACAAGCCGACCCCAAGCTGTCCCGCAATGTGGCACATGAGCGAGCGTGGCAGGAATGTCCCGCACACTCAGAAAGGCCCTGGGCACACGGGGCGGTTTTGTGCACAGGTCACGTGACGTGGAAACACCACGAAGGCCAATGGGACAGCCTCCCCCTTCCGGTACGTTATGACCCGGTATTTTATGATGCGTCTGTTCTCACCCTTCCTTGCTGGCAGCGCCCCCTCCCAAAGGCTCATGGCTAACTTGCAAACTGCGGCATCGGAGCTCGGCGCGCTGCGCCGGTGCACACCTCACCTGACGGCGTCTTTGCCAGAGGGAGCCGCTGCCCTCCTCCTACACCCAGCAGGAAAGCTCACCGAGAAAATCCAACCAAGAATAAGCAGCGGATGGCCACGACACACCCCTGGGACCGCCAGCACCTCCCCCCGCCCCGCGTCACAGCAGCTCCTCCTCGTGCTGCTGGGGGCAGACGCCTCACGCAGGAAACCTCTGCTTAGGTTCACCGACAACTGAGGCAGAAGGCAGGCCAGGCTGAACCACTCCCCCTCCTCTATGAGGGCAAGAGGCACCTCTGAATTCCCAGTGCGTTCAGGGAAAACAGGGAGAGGAGGCAAAGGGCGCCCCTTGGACCACAAAGGGACGCCCGTCCCTTCTCGCGCTAGGTGCCTGTTTGCAGTGACCGCCAGGTGGGCGGCGGGTTTGACCTCCCTCTCCTTCTGCGCTGGGGTGCTGCCGGGCCAGGAGCCTGGGGGCCAGGTAGGGGCAGAGCGGGAGGGCGGGAAGTACCTTCTCCAAGGCAGGGTCACCCCACGCGGCTGCTCACAACGCACCCCTCCCGGCTGCTTGCTCAAACTCACTTCCTGCCCCTGTTACAACACCGTCAGGGAAGAGGGCGCTGTGCCTGCAAGGCGTAGCCAAAGCCCCCGGGCCCAAGGTCACCGCATCCTGGTTTTGCAAGGGCCCCAACGGGCGGGAGCCCCGACGGCCCGGCAGCAGGCAGCCCCGTACCGGACGGATCAGGCTCCCCCCAGGGCCCTCAGCGTTGACCACTTCTGCTTTCGTTATCCCCGATCCCACCCATTTCTGAGGTTCAAGACTAGCGTTTCTTAACAAGGGGGCTCATCAGAACCAGCAGGACGGTTTGAAACAAGATCAGTTCCCAGGTTCCACCCCAGAGCTCTGATTCCACAGACCCGAGCTGGGTGGCAAAGCTGGGTCTCACCCTGAACAGAGTGCGCAGATTGCTGCCCCCTGCTCCGGGGCCCCTGGCCCCAGCAACTCCGCCTCCGGGACCTCACCCCACCTCTGGCCCAAGGACATTCCTGCGCTGCTGCTCCCGACAGGGGGGAAACAACCTGTGTCCGCCACCCCAGTGGCGCTCGATGAACTACCTGACAGGCTCTCGCCGTGGCCGGGACATGGACCGTGGGGAAAGCGGCGTTGGCTGCCTGTGTGCCAGTGGGGAGCGGCTTCCACTAGGTATGCGGGCGGAGGCCAGGCTGCAAGGGGGGCGTCTTGTGCACACAGAACCGGGGACCTAGGTGTACACGGCCGCGCGGCACGGAGCGCCTCCAGGGACCGCTGGCAGCGGGCGCGCTCACCATGTGCTCCATGCAGATGCTGATCTCGCCGTCGCTGTAGAAGGCCCCGTAGAAGCCCACGATGTACGGAGAGTTACACTCGTGTAGCACCTGCAGCTCGCGGATGATCTGGTTCCGGATGGCCGGCTTGATCTCCAGGTGGATCAGCTGCGGGGGGGAAGTGAAGGGGGCTCACAACCAGGCTTCTAGGGGGCCCAGGAGGCGGCGGCTTTGGCCCCCGACCCTTAATGTGCTCACGGCAGCTTTCGACACTGTGCAATCCGCGCCGAGGCACTTACCTAGAGAACAAAAACCACACGTCCACACACCAACTCCTCCAACTGTGTCCACACAGCAGGACTCACAACAGCCAGCGTGTGGCAGCTGCCTAAGTGTTCCCCGCCAGGTGAAGAGATATGCGCGCGCCCACACCCACACACAGGCACGCCGCTCCACCGGGACAGGAGCGGGGCGCCCCACGCGCTACCCTGGGGGTGGGCCCCAAGCGCACGATGCTCAGGCAGGGAACCACCTGGAGGAGGCTCCCGGCTCCCCTTCCACCCGAGTTCAAGTCAGCGGAAGGGGGGCTCCCCCACGACATCCCGACGTTCACACGGGAAGAAACCGAGGACTGTCTGGAGAGATGCAGTCATGGCTGACAACGCCGACAGCCCGACAGGAAAGCGTCGAAGCCGGGGCTCCACGTCCGGGCCGCTTAGAATCCCAGCTGCTCCGACCATTGCAATAGGACAACAGAACGTTATTTCCACCTGCCTGTCAGGGGCGTCTGAACCTATCGCCAGAGGTCCCACATTTCATTGGAGCCCTGTGACAGGGAGAGGGAGCGGCAAAGACTTGCTCGAAGGGGACCCGCGCCTGGAAGGACAAGTGGGAGTTGGCCGGATGGATGTGGTGGCCAGTGGGGGGCAAAATGCTGACTGAGGCCACCAAGGCAGGAAGGGGTGTGCGTCAAGCTCAGGGAGGTACACAGTGTGTGTGGGGAGAAACACCTGCTCCCCGATGACTCCGGCCACCTTGAGAACAGCAGAAGGTCGTTGTGGGATGGTGCCTGGTACCTGTTGCCCCTCCCCGGCAAAGCTTCATGACTCCACTTGGGAAGGCTCTGGCCACAGGTTCCAGGCCCTGTGCTCCCCGCCACGGCCACCCCCAGTGGGACCTGGGGACGCTCTCTCCTCTGGGGGGACCGCACCTGTGACATGACATGCCAACAGGCACACACGAGATGCTGGTCTGAAAATGAAGTGTTGCCGTCTACGCGGAAGGCAGGAGGTCTGCTCTCAAAATCCCGGAAATTTTTGAGGCCGAAGGATGTGCCCCACAGGGTGACAGAGGCCAACATCAGCCACAGAAATGCAACCAGGCCTCGCGTTCAGTTGTAGACCCTCCGGCTGCCGCATCACCAGAGTGCAAAGAAAAAGAAGTGACTCTTTTCACGTATTTTAACTCAATGCAGCATATCAAAAAATGACTGTTTCAGGGGCTCCTGGGTGGCTCAGTGGGTTAAGCCTCTGCCTTCAGTTCAGGTCATGATCCCAGGGTCCAGGGATCGAGCCCTTCATCGGGCTCTCTGCTCAGTGGGGAGCCTGCTTCCCTTCCTCTCTCTCTGCCTGAGTCCAAAAAAAAAAAAAAAAAAAAAGACTGTTTCAACTTGCAATCCATGTAAAAAATATTCATGCAACGGTCCCATACTGAGTCTCTGAAACCTGGCGCCGTGGTTCTCTGCACAACAGAGAACCGGTCGGTCTAGCCGGACCGACCGCGTCTTGGGGACTCCATGCACACGGCTGACCGGGCTGGCCGCCATGGACACTGCAGCTCTCGGCCAAGAACTTCAAAGGAGCCACAGATGAGCGACTGAGCTGGGGAGCAAGAACTCCAGGCTTTGCACCAGAGGAAGGGGCGGACAAAGGTGGGCGGCACTGGACGGAAACCCAGAGGTCACAGGAGCCTGGAGTTGGGGCCTGGCATGGGAAGGACGGCCACCGGAAGTCAAGATGCTTCTGGGAAAGATGCAGGGAGGACGCAGGGGCTCATGGGCCACTTCCACCCGGGCCTGCAGGGTGGGCCTTCCAGGTCCCCAAAGAGCCACACTGAGAGCATATGGACAAAGAGCAGGCACAGGAAGGGGCACACTTCTGAGCACACATTTCCACAGCAACCTGGGTTGCAGGTTCTAGAGGCTCGATCCTGTTTCAGGGGCACGTGGCTGCCGAGCGGTCAAGCGTGTGTCAGGGCCGGGCTCCCGGATCACCCAAACCCATGCTCTCTCCACGCCACCCCCTGGGGTCATGCACGCTCCGGGAGCTGGTGACACAGGGACGGCGCAAGCCATTCAAACCCAACACCAGGCCCGTCCAGGAGTTTTGGCGACTTCTACGGCGGAATGGGGCTGCACACAAGAAAGAGAAGGGAAGACATTCTGGAGGCAAAACGCTGACAGCTTCCTCCAGGCCCAACAGGAAAGGGCAGGCCCGAGAGGGCTCACACCCAACTCGGACGCCGACCCACCTTGGCCCGTTTCCTTGTGTGTAAAATGGAGCTTTTGCTCCCCGGAGACCAGAACAGGACACCAGCTCTGCCGCGCAGCAGCCACTCGAAGGATGGCAGCCAGGACCACGACGCGGCCTCGCAGGGGCCACAGACCCCCATCAGAGGCAAGCAAGCGCTCGGGGCCCACACAAATGCGATGCCCAAACAGGCTCCTCTGCCCGAGTTCTGGGGAGCCCAGGAGAGCACGTGCCCAACACACACCCTAATTCATCCTATGGCTCCCGGGGCCCGGGCAACGCAGAGGTCTTGCCCCAGGGCTCGCAGAAGGATGCAGGAGTCAGAACACAACGTGTGAGTCAAGAACACACTTTCTATCGCATGTGATTGTAAACCTCAAGACCAGTTCCCTTGGCGCTTACAGGACTGCTCTCCCTGCTCTCTCCCAGCAGGTCATACTGGATAGGAAAACCCTCTGCCGATCCAAGGGGCCACAGGGATGCTGGCAGCAAACGGTGCTGCGCGGGGAGAAGCCCCGCCCCAGGCTGTTTCTGGAGATCTGGTGACCTTATGTCCTCACAAAGCCATACGCAGCACCCGTTGGTGCCCCTGGTGACCGCTCAGCTGGCCTGCGGGCTCTCCGAGGTCCCCAATGCCGACCTGGGCCAGCACGCTGTTCGCAGGGTCCCCCCTCCCCACCAGCCGTGGAATCTCACATCTGCCTTTCTATCCCTGTTCACGGGGTGACAGCAGACCCGAGATTTCTGGGGTCTCCAGCTCAGCAAAGGCTGCCTGCGTGGAGGGGGCAGAGCCAGGTCTCGGAGGGCTGGCGTGCTCCAGGGGCAGGAGAAACAGGCCAGGGGTCAGCCAGCCAGCGCAGCGCTCCCGGGAAAGGCAGGACAGCGGGCACCACGGAGGCATGGGGTGCCCGGGTTTCTGAGCATGCGAAATAGGACCTACGGGGGAGGGGATTCCAGAAGAGGTGATTTTCCCTGCCTGAGAGAACGTGCCTACAGGAGCAGAATAATTTGTCACACAAAGTCCCCTGGTTATGTGAGCCACTATCCCCAAAGGGTCACATCCTCCTCTTCTCCACCCATCCAGCTTGCAGGAAGGACTCTAGACCGCTCAGCTAGGAGGGTGAGGGCGCCAGTCTAGAACGATCCGGACGTTTCTGAGCACGGGAGTTTAAGTTCTGGAAGGCAGAAGTCAGGGGCGGAACGGAAGAGATGCTCAAGGCAGAGGGGCACTGCCATGTCCTAACCAGATGCCGGTTCTCCCTGAGGACAGGGGAGGGCTGAGCATGCCAAGCCCAGGGGCCAATCAGAAAGCAGAGGCCTGGGGTGCCTGGGTGGCTCAGTGGGCTAAAGCCTCTGCCTTTGGCTCAGGTCATGATCCCAGGGTTCTGGGATCGAGCCCCGCATCGGGCTCTCTGCTCGGCACGGAGCCTGCTTCCTCCTCTCTCTCTCCCTGCCTCTCTACCTTACTTGTGACCTCTGTCAAATAAATAAATAGAAATCTTAAAAAAAAAAAAGGAAAAGAAAATTAAAAAAGCAGAGGCCTGCACCTTTCAAACCTCCCTCTTATTTCGGGGGGGAGGGTGGTGGTGGGCGGGGGCTGCCCCACCACACACCGCCGCAGGGCACAGGGATGGAGGGCCCGCCCTCACCGACCACCCCTCACCTTTCTTGCCATGATGAGTCCGGACGGTCTGTGCTGGACCTTGGTGACCACCCCGCCGTTCCCAGCTCCCAGCTCCGAGATCCGTTCAAAGTCATCATCCTTGAGCTCCCCGACCTTGGCCTTCTGGGTGAGGAAGGCTTCTAGTCGCTTCTTCTGCTGCTCATCCAGTTCTAGCTCTGCCAGCTTCTTCTGGAGGTCCACCAAGTTTGCTCTGCAAAGACCCAAAGGGCAAGGGCCAGTGAAGACAGTGCAGGCTGTGGAAAGAGGACTGGACCCGGCCGAGCTCAGGGTGAGGCCGCGGAGTGCCAGGCCCCAGGTGCGTGGCTGCAAGGACACTGGGATGGATCAGACACCAGCCCCTCCCTCAGGACCGGCTCTGGCTCACTGGTGCTAGTCTCAGACCCAGGAGCTCCCGTTCCTGACACGAGGACTCTAGACCACGTGGGAAGGAGACGTGGGAACAGGGAGGGGATGGGCTGGTGAGGGAAGCCACGGGTCAGGTGAGGGAAGGCTCAGGCAGACACAGAGGAGGAAACTCGTTCTGAGCGGGGTCAGGGCCAAGAACAAGAACTGTGGGGCAGAAGACAGAAGTTGCAAGATGCCTGCCTTTAAAGTACACGAATGACACAGGGGCACTTGAGGGGAAACGGAGAGGGGCAGACAGCAAACAGTGCAGACATTTCCAGGGCGCGGCTGCCCAGCCAGCAGGCTCTTAGGACGTTACTGTAAACACGAAGCATTTATGTGCACAAACGTTCCTGCAGCCGGTCATTAAAAAACAACCGGGGCGCCTGGGTGACACAGTCGGTTAAGTGTCTAGTTCTTGATTTCGGCTCAGGTCATGATCTCGGGTCATGGGATGGAGCCCCACATCGGGCTCCATGCTCAGTGTGGCGTCTGCTTGGGGTTCTCTCCCTCCCCTGTGCTCTCTCAAATAAATAAATAAATCTTTAAAAAAAGAAAAAAAAGGAAAGGAAAAAAACCAACACCCCACCATATACACCCCTTTATTAGGTGATATGAGGAATTTCCCAAGGAATTTTGACTGAAAGCTATTCTCACGAATGCCTTGACTTTGACCCAAACCTGGAGTCAACAGCAGGTCCCTGTAACAGGTGGGCAGACATTAGCTCAACGCACCAAAGGACTAACCCAGTGCTGTCCCAAAGAAATAGAATAAAAGTCACGTGGGCAAATTTTTTTTTTTTTAACACATGTACAATTAAAATTTTTCTGGCTATGTTAAAAAATATCTATCAGGTGAAATTAGTTTTACCATATTCAATTTAACCCATCAAAAATACAAATTTCACGGGGCTCCTGGGTGGCTCAGTGGGTTAAAGCCTCTGCCTTTGGCTCAGGTAATGATCCCAGGGTCCTGGGATCAAGCCCCGCATGGGGCTCTCTGCTGGGCGGGGAGCCTGCTTCTTCCCTCTCTCTGCCTGCCTCTCTGCCTACTTGTGATCTCTGTCTCTATCAAATAAATAAATAAAATATTTTAAAAAATACAAATTTCAACATGAAATCAGTATAAACAAATTAATGAAAACTTATTTTTCCTTTTTCTTCATATAAAGCCTCTGGAATCTGGAAGACATATTATACATCCAGCTCCCCTGAATTCGGACCTGGGACATGTCAAATCCCGGTGGTGGCCTGGGGCTGACTGGACCAGAGAAGGTGGGCAGCTCAGAGAGTCTCTAAAGGTCCCGGGGTGATGCCCAGCCACCGATTTCTGAGGGTTTTTAAGAGGCTGACCCCCAACTTGGGGAAGACCTGCCAGGGGGATTAAAGCAGGGAATGAAGCGGGGGACTGGGGCTCTCTCAGGATACTTCCAAACCTCAGATTTGACCCTAACTGGGCTAGAACTTGGAGGCTGAGCAAAGGGGCACAGCTGGGAATGAGATGAGGGAAGTCATCGGAGCTGCTACATCGAGAAGCTGCTAGAAGGCAGGGGACTAGGTGCTACTTCCTGAACACACACCAGGGCTTACGAACACCACCCTGTTTCACTCTCAAGATTTTCCTGGGAGGTGGGTATCTTGTAGTCCCAGCCCACATAGGAGGGAACAGGCTCAGAGAGGTTAAGTAACCTGCCTGTGGGTCGCAATGCAGGGAAGTAGCAATGCCTGGAACCAAACCCGTGACCATCCTCACTGCCAAGCCCTGCTCATCACGGCACGGTGCTGAGCCGGGACCGAGGGCCTACCAGGCACTCCCTGAAAGCCTGGGTAACAGAGACCTGGTCGAGGAAGGGACAGAGGAGGGAAGGCAAAGGAATCAATGTACACGACAGGCTTCTTTCCTAAAGGGCTGAAGAGGTGGTTTTGAGACCAGACTCTGCAAAGTCGTCTTCACGGGACCCTGCGATCTGAACATGCGTCCTGGTAGTCAGCTGCTCCATCCACTTTCCATGCAATAGCAACCCAGCTGTGGCTACAAAGAAACCCTGGAATTCCAATGGCTGGCTTCCTCTGCAGGGGGCAGTTCTGGAAGGGGTGGAAATCAGAAGCAAGTAAAAGAAAGCGGAGAGAGAACGGAGAAGGCGCTCTCCTGCAAGAAGAGTAAGCAGCGGGCTTTTGAAAATAAGGACCCCGTCCCCATGTCGAGCTGCCTGCTCCGAGACAGAGAAAGAGGTCAAGTCGCACACGCAGGCATCAGACCCTCTTGCCCGGGCACAGGGGCCGGGTCCCCTGAGTGGGGCCACACACGATGCTCCCCCATCGCGCCTGGTTCTCAGGGGGTCACGCCACACCCACAGCAAACAGACCCCAGCCCGGGGCCTCTGCAACCATCCTGCTCCTCTTTACTGTGAGGGACAGTGGGGAGATCCCAGGGACGTCTATGGCCAAGGGATCACCCTCGCTTGACCTCGCAAGTGTGTGCCCCTCCCACAGTAGGATTCCCCTACTCAAGACCCCACTGTCCCAGATGCTCCTTTCTGTCCCTTCCCCCAAAGTCCTCCTCTCTGCTTCCGTGCCTGCCTGCGGCTCCATCCTTGTCCTCCTCCCTGCCAGGATCCTGCAGCTGACCTCACCGCTCAGGGGCCTCGCCTGCCCCTGTGTCCTTAGAGACCCTCAACTAGTCTTCTCCCTAGGGGGTCCTGGCTCATCCTAGCCCTCTACCGCCCTTCCCCTCCAGGGACCCTTCCCCCCACTCTTTGGTATGCAAGCCCCCCCAATTTCACTACTGGGGCCCCATACCCCATCTTCTTCCTCAGGGACCTCCCCCTGGCTTCATTCTCCACTGAGACTCCTCCCCCCCCTCCTCTCCGGGCAGGAGCCCTCCCTCAACTCCATTTCCCTCCTCCAGAACCCCCACCCCGTCCTCTTCTCCCAGAGACCCTCTCCCCAGAACACACGACTGGGACCCCCTCTCCTGACTCAATCCTCAGGGTCCCGCACCCCGTCCTCTCCATTCAGTGACCCCCCTGCCCCAGTCTTACTAACCAGGACCCCCTTCCCCTCAACCTCACTACCGAGAGCGCGGCACCCCATCCTCTTCGCCAAGGGACCCGCTGCCCCGACCTCACTACTCAGGGCCCGCACCCCATCCTCTCCACTCAGGGAACGCCCGACCCACCTTTTCCTCTCAGGTCCCCCCTCCTACCCACCTCACTACTCAGGCACCCCCGCCCCTTCCCCACCCCGGCCAAGCCCGGCCCACTCACTCGGAGGCGCCCTCGCTGGTGGGGGACGGGCCCTCGGCGATGGCGGGGTTGATAGTGAGCGCCGGCAGCACCGGCTTCCTCCGGGCCAGCATCGGTGCTCCGCGGGCCGGCGGCGGCGGCACCTCTAGCCGGGGCCCATAGGGGGCGGGCCGGGAGCGGGCGGCGCCGACGCGAGCCCGGGGCTGCGGCCGCGGCCTAGGCGGGCGCCGGGGCGGCGAGTGACGGCGTCGCTGCGGACCCGGGCCGAGGGGCGCCGACGGGCACCGGGGCTGAGGCCGAGAAGCCGCCGCCGCAGAAGAGGCCCTTCCGAAGCTGACGCTGCAGCCCGAGCCCGGGAAGCAGAGGGCAGGGAGGGGGAGCGACGAAATCGCGCGCCGGCCTCTCGCGAGAGCCAGCGCCGGGAGCCGCGAGGCCCCGCCCCTCACCGCGGTGCGTGCGCACCAGCCGGAGGCCGCCTTCCAGTGGTGGGGCGGGGGAAAGGGGCGGAGATCTACCGAGACGCCGCCAGGAGCGTGCACCCTTGCTCGCTTCCTTCAGCTGGTTTGCGCATGCGCCTGAAGCTCTGGGCGGAGGCGCGAAGGAGGCGGAGCCGGCGGGAGGCGCCTTGGGAGCTGATGAGAGTGGGCAGGTGCGCGGTTTCGAGGCCAGACCCCCGTGAACCCTGTGGGTGCCGACTGGGGCTGCGTGAGCCATTAAGATCCCCAAAACGTGTGGGAGACCACTCAGAGTCCATTGCAGTCTTTTTGTCGTTTATGGACACACAGTCCCCGGAAAGAAAGCTCATTTCCAAACTTTATTTTTAAGTCGTGCTAAATACATATGGCCTAAAATTTACCACTTAATGTTCAGAGTGCACAGCTCGGTGGCATGAAGCACGCTCGCTCGTCCTGCGACCACCCCACCCGCCGTCTCCGGAACTTCCATCTCCCCAAACGGAGGCGCTGTCCCCGCCAAGCACGGACTCTCCAGCCCTTGCCCCAGCCCCGGCCCCACCAGGGCTCCACTCTGCCTGGGTGGACGGGACTCCTCTGGGGACCTCAGATAATTGGAGTCATATTGTTACACAAGAACAGGCCCCAAATGGATTGACTCATGTTAAGCCCCAGGTCAGCAAAGCAAGTTTGAGACCGAACCTAACTGTGGTTTTGAGCTTTCCCAAGAGTGGGACCTTTAACTAGCCAATCTGGAATTCCTTGGTCCTCCCTATCGAGGCCATCTGCCTGACAGACCCCCGAAGGAAGGAGAATCCTGCCTGAAACAATCCACTCTTTGCTACAAACTTCTTTATGCTGCTTGCTTCTGCCTATAAAAACCTTTCCATTTGTACAGCTTCTCAGCGTTCCAGAGATGGGATGCTGCTCATTTTTATTAATCATTAAATAGAGCCAATTTGAACGTACATTTACCTAGTTGAATTTTGTTTTGTTTTTGTTTTTTTTTTTTAAGATTTCATTTATTTATTTGACAGCCAGAGATCACAAGTAGGCAGAGAGGCAGGCAGAGAGAGAAGAGGAAGCAGGCTCCCCGCTGAGCAGAGAGCCCGATTGGGGGCTTGATCCCAGGACCCTGAGATCATGACATGAGCCGAAAGCAGAGGCTTAACCCACTGAGCCATCCACGCACCCCTTGTTTGTTTGTTTGTTTGTTTGTTTTAACAGTATTTGTTCTTTTGGGTCTGCCTGATTTCCCCAAGCATCGCGTCCTCAAGCTTCCTCCACGTTTTAGCAGGTGTCAGAATTTACTTCTTTTTTAAGGCCGAATCATATTTTATTGTGTGGATGGACCCCATTTTGTTTAGCCTGTCATCCATTGGTGGGTGTTTGAGTTTTTTATCTTCTGGACGTTACTCATTGTTGCTGTGAACACGGTGCAAAATATCTGTTTGAAACCTGCTTTTATTTTTTATTTTATTTTATTTAAAAAAAATTTAATAATTTTTTTAAAAGATTTTATTTATTTATTTGTCAGACAGAGATCACAAGTAGGCAGAGAGGCAGGCAGAGAGAGAGGGAAGCAGGCTCCCTGCTGAACAGGGAGGCTGATGCGGGGCCCGATCCCAGGACCCTGAGATCATGACCTGAGCCGAAGGCAGAGGCTTAACCCACTGAGCCACCCAGGCGCCCCGATGTGACGCATTTTAAAGTGTAATTTGCATTATTAATTTTTCTCCATCACACTTTTATTATCATTATTACTTTTATTATTATTTAAAGATTTTATTTATTTCAGAGAGAGAGAGAGAACACAAACGGGGCGTAGCAGGCAGAGGGAGAAGTAGGCTTCCTTAGTGAGCAGGGAGCCCGATGTGGGACTCGATCCTAGGCCCTTGAGATCATGACCTGAGTTGAGCTGAAGGCAGAGGCTTAACATACTGAGCCACCCAGGCGCCCCCTGCTTTTAATTCTTTGGGGTATCTCTCCACTCAGAAGTGGAATCGCTGGGTCGTATGCTAATTCTATGTCTAATTTTTTGAAGAATCATCATACCGGTTCCCACGGCAGCTTTGCCATCTTACAAGAAAGGACACTTTAACACCAATTTAAAAAAATAATAATAAAAGGAGGAAGTGTATGGCACAGAATAAAGAACAGTCATGGATAAGGGAAAAAAGTTGACTTCGCAAAAATCTCACCAACCACACTCCGCTTCTTTTTGTCCCATCCCCGAGCACCAGCATATAGCATGGCGCAGAGCACCTTTGGGAACCACACACAAAGAAACAAAGAGGGAAAGGGCTTATCAATGCCCTCTGCCAGGGGCCAGCCCAGGTCCCTCCGTCACCCTGACTCAGTCCTGTCCCCTTCCTGTCCAGCTGCCTTTCAGTCATTCTTTTTTTTTTTAATCTTTTTTTTTAGGAATCTTTTTTTAAAGATTTTATTTATTTATTTGACAGAGATCACAAGTAGGCAGAGAGGCAGGCAGAGAGAGAGAGGGAAGCAGGCTCCCTGCTGAGCAGGGAGCCCGATGCAGGGCCCGATCCTAGAACCCTGGGATCATGACCTGAGCCGAAGGCAGAGGCTTTAACCCACTGAGCCACCCAGGTGCCCCTCAGTCATTCTTTTGAAGGTTGGGTTGCCTAGCTCTTTATGTGACAGATACTGTGCTGGGCACTAGAAATACAATGCTTAAAAAGTAGATACATGATAAATATATGCATAATTGCAAAATGTAACAATGATCCAAAGTGCCATGTTACTATGGTTCTCCCCGATTAAACTGGTATGCATGCGTGCTTCTCCATCTCTAGAAGATGAGCCTTTTTGGTTTTTCCTCCCACTGCTCCCACCCACTCACAGAAAGTTAGGGAGAAGGCTTATCTGCCTTCAAATAATGCCAGAACCTTCCCCAGCTCTGCGTGTTTTTCTACCTTCCCTCTGTTCCGCAAAGTGATCTCTCCATCACTGTATTTTATTTTAGGCTCCACATACATATAGTCTTTTTATGGAGCTGTAACATCCATATAATAAACCCACAGGGGGCACCTGGGTGGCTCAGTGGGTTAAGCTTCTGCCTTAGGCTCAGGTCATGATCTCAGGGTCCTGGGATCGAGCCCCGCATCGGGTTCTCTGCTCAGCAGGGAGGCTGCTTCCTCCTCTCTCTCTGCCTGCCTCTCTGCCTACTTGTGATCTCTGTCTGTCAAATAAATAAATAAAATCTTTTTAAAAAATCATTAATAAACCCACAGTTCTTGGCTATTCCATTCCTTGAGCTTTGACAATTGTATATGCCCATGTAAGCACATCCATGTACCAAACAAGATGCAGAGCCCATCCATCACCCCAGAAAGTGTCCTCCGTACCCTTTTCAGTAAATTACCCTCACTCCTATCAGCGGTCGTGTGCTAGTAAATGTTTAACAATGTGTTTTTTATTTTATTTTATTTATTTATTTGACAGACAGAGATCACAAGTAGGCAGAGAGGCCGGCAGGGGTGGGTGGGTGGGGGAGCAGTCTCCCTGCTTAGCAGAGAGCCCAATGAGGGGCTCGATCCCAGGACCCCGGGATCATGACCTGAGCCGAAGGCAGAGGCTTCAACCCACTGAGCCACCCAGGCGCCCCTAACAATGGGTTTTGAAATGAGAGATGGATTGGCGGAGAGATGAAAAAGAGAGAGAGAGGGAGGGAGGGGGAGAGAGAGAGAGACAGGCTGATTTGGAAAGAATGGTAGCGACCGGTGCTAGTGAGGCAGGACAGGCCGCTGCACACCACTACCCTATAGATAGCCTAGAGTCTGATTTCTATCCCCATAGATTAGTTCTCTGTGTTCTAGAACTTTATGGAAATGTACAGTAGGTACTCTTTGGCATCTGACTTCTTTGGACCTGCACGATGCTTTGCCATCCATCCACGTGGTTGCATCTAACCGTGATGGGCTCTGTTGCCTCGCTCCGGGATATGTGTCCTCTGGGGATTGCCCTTTCCTCTTCATTGAGGAGGATGAAGCGATCACATCTTTTCTAATGTTCAGAATTGTTGGTTTCCACTAGTTCAGACTTGAGGGCTCAGCCCCCAAGCCCCCTTTTCCATAAACTCTATAAGTATAAATTATGGATTCTGCCAGTGGCCTCTGGCCCCCTCCTTCTGGAATTTCTGATATACCCTGCCTGTTTCCGGCTTTTAGCTCTTGTCTTCCAACCCACCATAGTGCTCTTGGATTATGTCCTCCCCACTAGTGATGAACGTTCTGAGGGCAAAGAGGTTCTTGGGTCTGTGTCTTTCTCCTCAAGCCCTGCTCCTTGGAGATAACTAAAGCTTCCTACACATATGCTGGTTGAATGAATGTAATGGCTGTTGCCGTCCGGAGGGGGACAAGTTTCCTGCTAGTCACGTGATTCTCAGCACTTGATAGAGACCAATTTATTGTTGAGATAACAGTGTGGATTCGTGCCCTCTACCCTCTTCCCTATCTCTGCTAGCAAGCACATTCTGCTCTGAAGCCTCTCCCTGCTACCTATCTCTGTAGTTATCATTGATTCTAATCACAGCTCTCTTCGAACTTCTGTTCCCTGGTCCCAGAAACTTGGGTGTCTCCTGAATCTGTCCCCCAGCCCAGGAAATAAATTTCTAATAGCTTTGTTGATAGATTCAATCCAACGTGACATTTATCTCTTATTTATGCACAATCCCATATTAATAAAGCATGTGTACACTCTTCTATCTCGAAATGCACCCTGAACGTTATCTTTCTCACCTGTACAACGGATTAACAAAAACAATGTGGAAAGCAGTTTAGTACCATCTAGATAGAACACATACAATCCAGCAATTCTACTCTTAGGCATCTAACCTAGGAAACTCCTGACTTGTATAACCAGGAGCCATAGCAACAAATGTTCTCAATGGCAGGAATCTGGAAACTACACAAGAACAAATCAATGGAAAAAATATGATCTAGAATAGTCCCACAAAGAGATACTAAGCATCAGAAAACTCACAAATTAAGCAACATTAAAAAAATGCCTTGGCAATAGGGGGTGCCCACTGGCTCACTTGGTAGAACAGGCAACTCTTGATCTCAAGGTCATGAGTTTGAGTCTTGCATTGGGCATGGAAGCTTACTTAAAAAATTAAAAGCCTTAAAAATATAGAATTACAGAATATGTCTTTATGATCAAAACCCCAGTAAGGTACTGCTACTGGTGCATCCCATTAGAATTGCTAAAGCAAAAAGGTTGACAATACCAAGTGGTGACAAGGATACAGAGCAACTGGGACTCACACTTTGCTGGTGGGAATGTGAAAATGGTACAGATTCTCTGGAAAAATGGTTTAATGGTTTCTTAGAAAGGAAAATAAACACTTCCTCTACGACATAGCAATCCTACTCCTGGATTGTTTACCCAAGAGAAAGGAACTCTTAGGCTCACCCCGGATCTGAACATGATTCTTCAAAAAAAAGCGTGATGGGCAATAGACGAAAAACTGGAAACAACCCAAGTGTTCTTCAATGGGTGAACTGATAAACAAATTCTGAATTGAATGAGTAAAAAAAAAATTATGGGTTAACTGCACACAGGGAAATACTACTCAGTAATGGAAAGGAATGAACTGAGTACATACATGAACTTAAAGGCAGTTCAGGGGCAGTATGCTGACAAAAGGAAGGTAATCACAAAAAGTTACATGATGCAGGATTCCATGTATGTGAGGTCCCTAGAGAAGTCGCATACGTGGAGACAGGAAGTAGATGGTGGGAGCTGGGTGGGGAGGGGGATAGAGAGCAGTTGTTTAGTGGATACTGGGTTTCCTTTTGGGGTGATGACAGTGTTTTGGAACCAGAGAGAGCTGACGGTCACAGAACATTGTGACTGTTTTAAATGCAACTGAATTTTTCCCTTTGAAAGAGTTAATCTTTTTGGTTTTTTTTTTAAGATTTTATTTCTTCATTTGACAGAGAGAAAACAGTGAGAGAGGGAGCACAAGCAGGGGGAGGGAAAGAGGGAGAAGCAGGCTTCCCGCCGAGCAGGGAGCCCGACTCGGGGCTCGACGCAGGGCTCGATCCCAGGACCCCGGGACCATGACCTGAGCTGAAGGCAGACGCTTAACGACTGAGGCACCCAGGCACCCTTAACTGTGTACCTTTTCAACTTGACTTCATTGACATCATATTGGCAGCCTGAAGTGGGCCATGGTGGGAGTATTTACATCATGGGAATTAGTAAATGTCACAAATGAGGGCTGACTGCATGATGTTATTGGTTCTCTAGATCGAGGGTCAGAAACCTCTTATGATAAAGGATCAGGTAGTACATGTTCTGTTTTGTGGGCCCTTCCCGTCTCTGTTGCATCTGCCTAACCCTGTCGTAGTGAAAAGCAGCCATAAACCACATAACCCAATGGGCGTGGCCATGTGCCAATAAAACTTTATTTACATAAACAGGTGGAGGGCCACAAGCATGTCGGCCCCTGGTTTAAGCTTTAAAGAGTGATGGAGAGGGAGGCCAGGTGCTTCAGCTGGTTAAGCATCTGCCTTCAGGTCAGGTCATGATCCCAGGATCACGTCCCACATCAGGCTCCTTGCTCAGTTGGGAGCCTGCTTCTCCCTCTGCTCTCTCTCGCTCTCTCTCTCTGGTAAACTAGTAAATAAAATCTTTTAAAAATAATAAAAAGAAAATAAAGAAAAATAAAAAGTGATGGAGAGGGACACCTGGTTGGTCAGTTTGTTGAAAATGAGTCTTGGTTTCAGTTCGGGTCATGATCTCAGGGTGGTGGGATCAAATCCTGCTTCGGCTCCGTGCTCAGTGTGGAGTCTGCTTGAAATTATTCCCCCCTCCCTCTACCCCCTACTGCTCCCCGCCCCGCTCCCCCGCCGCTCCACCCCACTGCCACTCATGCTCTCTCTCTTTCAAAAATAAATAAGTAAAATCTTTTACTTATTACTTAAGTGGGGTGCACCTGGGTGGCTCAGTTGGTTAAGTGTCTGCCTTTGGCTCAGGTCATGATCCCAGGGTCCTGGGATCGAGTCCCACATCGGGCTCCCTGCTCACTAAGGAAGCCTGCTTCTCCCTCTGCCTGCTACGCCCCGTTTGTGTTCTCTCTCTC
The DNA here is from genome assembly GCF_010015895.1 of Lontra canadensis. Classification (NCBI taxonomy): domain Eukaryota; kingdom Metazoa; phylum Chordata; class Mammalia; order Carnivora; family Mustelidae; genus Lontra; species Lontra canadensis. Next base: position 880,055 of record NW_022631082.1, read on the forward strand.
TCTCTGAAATAAATAAAATCTTTAAATAATAATAAAAGTAATAATGATAATAAAAGTGTGATGGAGAAAAATTAATAATGCAAATTACACTTTAAAATGCGTCTCATCTAGGAATGCCTGGCCGGCTCATTGGGAAGAGCCTACAACTCTTGATCTCAGGGTTGTAAGTTCGAGCCGCATCTTGGGTGTAGAGATTACATAAAAATAAAATCTTAGAGGCACCTGAGGGCTCAGTGGGTTAAAGCCTCTGCCTTCAGCTCAGGTCATGATCTCTGGGTCCTGGGATCAAGCCCCACGTCGGACTCTCTGCTCAGCGGGGAGCCTGCTTCCCCACCCCCCGCCTACTTGCGATCTCTGTCTGTCAAACAAATAAATAAAATCTTCAAAAAATTAAATAAAATCTTAAAAATAATGCCCTGTCTCTAGTTGTTAGGTTATGAAGAGCGCAAAAATAGTGGGGCAACGTTTTTTTTCCAGTATTCCAAAACTATTAAAGGATTCATCAAAGAAGACATTCAGGTTATCAACAAACAAGTGAAATTCCAACATGTCCTCACTTTCAAATTACTTTTTTCTTAAGATTTATTTATTTGACAGAGAGAGGGAACACAAGCATGGGGAGTGGGAGAGGGAGAGGGAGAAGCAGGCTCCCCACAGAGCAGGGAGCCCGATGCGGGGCTCGAGCCTAAGGCAGATGCCTAGTGACTGAGCCACCCAGGCACCCCTCACGTTACTTATTAACATAAATGAAAATATTGTGGACGTTCATGTCAGAACTACACTTGTTCCATTGGCAAGAACCAGCAAAATCATATTGTGAGAGTCAGGGGACTATCACAGTAGACTTTATAATGAAGCGTTGCCTATTTTATTATTTGTAAATGGTGTGCTGCACATCCTTTATGTCAGTGACACTTACAACACATACATGTTCTAGACAGGCAGTATGTACGCTGCATTCAACACATAGAGATAGTGTGGTCCCCTCTCTGTAGAGGGGTTGATGCTAAACATTGACCAGGACACCGTCACCTTCCTACACTTGAGAGTGGAGTTTCCCTTCAATACCATGTTCATTCATTCAACCATCATTAATTTCGTGTCTGTTTCCTGCCAGGCAGAGGGACGCATCCCTGGGGATATGGATATCCAGCAATTACTTCATTCAGTGAGAGTATCTTGTGACCCTTCCCCTCATTGCCATTAGTCCAAGGGCCCAGCTAGTCAGAGGGAAGGAGGGAAGGGAACAGTACGTACCAGCTTGGGAACAGGATGTGCAGAAGCCCAGAGTCCCCCTTGTGTTGGGATGGGGTGCCTTTCTTAGAGCGTTTTTCTTTTTGTTTTGTTTCCTCATCTGCTTTTTTTTAAATTACTTTTTCGTCGTTCTATGGTTGGCCTGTAATATCTTGTTAGTTTCAGGTGAGCAGCACAGTGATTCGACGTATGTGTATATCGCGATGTGACCAGTGCTCAGCTAACAAGCATCACCTCACATAATTACAAACTTTTTCTTTCCTTTTTTTTTTTTTAAAGGTTTTACATTTATTTATTTGACAGAGAGAGACACAGTGAGAGAGGGAACACAAGCAGGGGGAGCAGGAGAGAGAGAAGCAGGCTTCTCGCCGAGCAGGGAGCCCGACATGGGGCCCAATCCCAGGACCCTGAGATGATGATCAGAGCTGAAGGCAGACGCTTAACCACCTGAACCGCCAAGGGGCCCGCAATTCGATTTTTTTTTAGCATATTCTCTGTCTTGTGCAGTCATCACCACAAGCTTATTCTGGAACATTTCCATCATTCCAAAAAGAGACTCCGTCCCCATCAGGGGTCAGTCTCCATTCCTCATGCCCCCAGCCCCTGGCAACCAGGAAGCTGCTTTCCGTCTGTGTGGACTAGGAAGATAATCGCCCCACATGCCTCTCGCTACCAACTTCTGACTGTGTTAACAAAACACCTCCTCAGGGAGCAAGTCAAAATGGGGTTTTGATATGATGTAATCACTGTGATCAAAGTCCTAAACTCAAGGTTTCTAAAAAGACCGATGACTTTTTTTTTTTTTTTTTTACAGGGGCAATTAAAAAATCTCCAGGGCTTGGCAAGACCAGGTGGGTGTGTACAGATTTCTCTGTCAAGGTCGGTATCCTACATGACCTTCTCTTTATGAAGGTACTTACTCGTGGGTCCAATTTCTGTGTTTCTTGTAAAAAAAAAAGAAATATTTGAGGTATTGTTTGGATAATTTGGCAAATGAAGAATCCCTCAGAAATGTGGAGTCTTGAAAAACTCACTTCAACCAGCGGGGCCTCAGTTTCCCCTTGGGGAACCTGATATTCTCCTTTGACACGAAAGCAGGGCTCTCCAAAGGTTTTCCGTAACAAACAGGATAGTAAATATTTTCTGCTTTGAGGGCCAGACGGTTCCTGCCACAACTACTTCCCTCTGACTCGTAGCTGGAAAGCAGCCTCAGCTGATACACGGACAAATGGGCCATGTGCCAATAAACTGTATTTATGGACACTGAAATTTGAATTTCGTATCATTTTCAGTGTTGGAAAATAGTCTTAAATTTTTTTCAGCCATTAAAAAAAATGTAAAAATCACTTTTAACTTGTAAGCTTTGCAAAAACAGGTGACAAGCTGGGCTTGGTCCCTGGGAGGAGTAGAAGGCAGGACTAGGACAAGGCTGCAGTTTAAAACAGGATGGCAGGGAAGGTCTCATTGAGAGGGTGACATCTGGTCAAAGACATAGACAGTGGGAGTGTATCCCGTGGATACCTGGAGGAAGGATTCTGAGGCAGAGGACATAGCCTATGCAAAGGCCCTGGGGGCAGGACTGGGGCTGGTGGATTGAAAGAGCAGGGAGGAGACCTGCACGGCTGGGCAGAGTGAGAGAGCGGGAGAATGGCATAGCACACAAATGCAAGGCATGCAGGTAAAAAGCACAAATTAAGAGTTTGTAGGTTTATATTGGAAGGGCCTTTGGAAAGTAATAATTGTTCAAATTTGTTGGCATCCTTGACATTAGCTGAGTGTGATTGAATTCGAGTGTGTCAAGCATGGCGGGATAGTGGGAGCATGATCCCAGGTGGGGAGCCTAGAGACCTTGCCAGGGGCAGGGGGCAGAATCAGGGCGAGGAAGCGGCGCGAAGATAATCCCCCCACTTCCCGGGTGTGGGAATGCCCTACGGAAAGGAGGCTGGGAAGCAGTTGCCAATGGCGTCCACTAGAGGGCGCCAGGGACAGGGAAGCCGATCTCAGGGTCCCCCAGCCTCAGGCCTGGCCTGGGTGGAAAGGGAGGGAGGGTCCCCCACCTTTGCTGGGCGGCTGGAAGAGGATGAATCTGGACGGCCTTTTCTATGCTTCCAGAGTTGGGGTTTGGAGGAGAGGGTTAGACAACTTAGGGCAGGAGTCCGCAAACTTTTTCTTAAAGGGCCACATAGCCAGGAGTTAGAACAGAGTGTGTCTAGGTCAAACTGCTCACCCCTACCCCTCCAGCTCCGTGACCGCCCCACACCACACCTCAGCAAAGGCGCCCGGCTCCGTGCCCATGAAATGTAGTTTCTGCAAGCTGAAACGTGGAGTTCATGCAACTTTCCTGGAACACGAAATAATTTTTCCCCTATTTTTTGAACCACTTAAAAATGCACAAACTGGGCATGCCTGGCCGGCTCGGTGGGTAGAGCACACAACTCTTGATCTCCGCGTCGCGAGTTTGAGCCCCACATGGGGCATAGAGATGACCTTAAATAACTAAATAGTGAAAAATATAAAGTCCAAAAACTGTTCCAAGTTCTCCGGTTGTACAGAGGCAGCCTGGGCGGCGGGGCGTGGGGTGGGGTGGGTGCGCAGTGTGTCGGTGGGGTAACTACGGTAATAAATGTTTGTTTGACACTAAGTTCCAGGCAGTAAGTACTTCAAGGCAGGTGCCATGTTAACAGCCCTAAATCTACATCTTCAAAAGCTTCAGGAATAATTACAAAAAGCAAACCCATAATGGGGATGTACAGCAAAGAAATCCCGAGTGAGGATCATGTGGGTAATCGTGTCAGCAACACAGGTAAAGTAAATGTTACGGTGCAAAAAAAGGGGAAAGAGTAATGAGTGGATACCTTTTCATTCCATTCCTTTCTTTTTTTGTTTTTTAAGATTTTACATATTTATTTGAGAGAGAGAGAGGGAGAGGGAGAAATAGGCTCCCCGCTGAGCCGGGAGCCTGATGCGGGGCTCGATCCCAGGACCCTGAGACCATGACCCGAGCTGAAGGCAGATGCCCAACCAAGGGAGCCACCCAGGTGCCCCCCTTTAACGACTGTCTTTTAAAGAAATGTTATCCTTCCGTCCTGTTCTGTCCCAGTGATGAGTAATAGCATGACTGATAACTGGGAACAATCGGATGAAAAGATCAATTTAAAGGAAGGAGATACTTTAATGTAAAGATATGGCTCAAGTCTCAGTAAACATACTCTGTGTTTGAATGAAAATCTGAGCTGACCCTACAAAACTGGCATAAATTGCAGGTCAGCCCACTGTCAAAAATTTTAGATACAATGAGAACCTACAGGTGTTCAGATATAATAAACGAAGTTAAGTGGTCCAAACCCTATTTCTTTGTATTTAAAACAACTGGGTTAGCATTGTTTCTTTTGAATCTACTGTTTAAAACTTTTCTTTCTTTCTTTCTAGGGGGAGAGACAAGCAGACACCTCTCTGAGTGCAGAGCTGGAGGACCCAAGCTCGACCCCACAACCCTGAGATCATGATCTGAGCCAAAACTGAGAGTTGGGGGCTTAACCCACTGAGCCACCCAGGTGCCCCAAATGTACTGTTTAAACAGGAGAATGTGTTAGCACCACAAAGGTGCCCAATGAGGGCTCAAAAGCTTTGGGACAAGATGGACACATGTAGCTGGGTGTGGGTTGAGACCAAATGCCCAGCACTGGGCTCTCCAACGTCCTTTCCAAATAGGATGATATAACGTTTACCAAAGGATAAGCAATAAAAACGTGTTAATTCACAGCTTCTATTAAATATCATGAGTACAGGCATGAATTAGACCAAGAGGTGACAAACCATGGCTTTGCCGGCCAAATCCGGCTCCGTGTCTATTTTTGTAGGAACTAAGGATAGTTTTTCAACTAGTTGGGGCAAAAAAAAAAAGTCAAAAGGAAAATAATATTTCATGACATGAGCAAAGTATATAGGATTCAAATTTCAGCGTCAGGAATAAAAGTTTGTTGGCACGTAGCCACGCCTGTTTGTTCACAAACTGTCCGTGGCTGATTCCCACCGGGGCCTCAAGTTAGTAGAAACCACACGGCGCACGGGGCAGAAAATATTTACTCTCTGCCCTTTGATAGGAAAAGTTTGCTGACCGCCTGTTTAGACCAATGCAAGATTTTTTCAGGCGAAGATTCTTAGGTCATTGACATTGTTCAGAATCGCCTATGCACAGATATGATAAAAACACAGATCCCACAATAGGGTTTATTATCATTTTTTGGAATTTTCCTTAGACAATGGGCCTCTGCGGCTAGCACCTGCAGGGGTCTGCTTCCCCCATCCCATCCTTGGTATGGCACTGCTACAGGTAGGAGTTCACTGGGTCTGTACTGTTATCCCCATTGTAAAGAGGAGAATGCTGAGGCACAGGGAGGCCAAGTAACTTGCCCCAGATCACACAGCCTGCAAGAGGAGGGGCTGGGATTGAATCCAGAAGGCCGTGACCGTGATGTCCCATGACCATCCTGCCTGGCATCGCCAGGAACACTGCCGCTCAAGAGTGTCACTGCCTGGAATCTTGGGATTGCCACATACAAACTCCCCGTAAGCATTTGGACAAAAGACATCCCCTCCCCACTGCTCCTAGCACCTCAGTTTTCTCTGTAAAATGGGTGTCACCAAAGTCCCCACTCACTGAGATTTCTGGAGGAGGAGTTTACGTGTGTACTCAGCACAGGGCCTGGCATAGTGAGGGATCGATGACTATTAGCTGGAGGGGGTGCCCGGGTACCTCAGAGAAACGTTCGACTCTAGGTCTCTGCTCAGGTCTGGATCTCAGGGTCATGAGTTCAAGCCCCGCACTGGCCTCCATACTGGGCGTGGAGCCTACTTTAAAATAAATAGGTAGATACACAGATAGATAGATAGACAGATATTGGCTGTAGTTTTTATTAGATTGCGTGCTTAGATCCAGAAGCTGAGCCTAGAGGGATGGTGGTTTTCCTTGGACAAAGAAAGTCCAAGAGAATGGGGTATCGCAGGGTTTCAGTGCACAAAATGTGTTTCTGCATGCTTGCAGGCACGTAGCACACACAAAATAAACCAAATGATAGGTAAGAGGCTGCTTCCTTTTCAATACAACCTTTTTTTTTTAAGATCTTATTTATTAATTGACACAGAGAGAGAGATCACAAGCAGGCAGAGAGGCAGGAGGAGAGAGAAGGGAAAGCAGGCTCCCCGCTGAGCAGAGAGCCTGGTGCGGGGCTCGATCCTAGGATCCTGAGATCATGACCTGAGCCAAGACAGAGGCTCAACCCTCTGAGCCACCCAGGCGCCCTAATCCAAACTTAAAAAAAAAAATTTTTTTTTTTAATTTTTAAGTCATCTCTATGCCCAGTGTGGGACTGGAACTCACAACCATGAAATCCAGAGTTGCACACTCCACCAGCCGCGTCAGCCAGGCTCCCCTCAATCCCCTTTTAAATCTTCTGATTCTGTCGAGAAGTACACAGACAGGGGGGCTTCTGTGACTCTAATATCTATTTGTTAACCTCTTTTTTTTTTTTTTTTTTAAAGATTTTTTATTTATTTGACAGAGAGAGATCACAAAGCAGGCAGAGAGGCAGGCAGAGAGAGAGGAGGAAGCAGGCTCCCTGCCGAGCAGAGAGCCCGATGCGGGGCTCGATCCCAGGACCCTGAGATCATGACCCGAGCCGAAGGCAGCGGCTTAACCCACTGAGCCACCCAGGCGCCCCTGTTAACCTCTTTTTAAGAATCCCCTAATCCAGAACCTTCCACAGCTAACAGTAGCTGCCTAAAGTTTAGTAACATTGTTTCTTTTCCTTTGCATCTACTTTGGGCATCAGATACTGTGCTGCTGTTGTTGTTGTTGTTGTTTTTTTAATCTACTCCAGTATTACAATGTTTCCTTCTAAGATAAACGCATTAGAGGAAAAAAGTTCAGTACACCCTTCCATGTTATCGTGAACTTTGGGTTTTTTTCTTCATTAAATTTATTTTAGAAAGACGATTAACGACCTGATGGCAAATTGAGACTGATATCAGATGCCCCAAAAAGAGGGTAGCTGTGAAAAATGAATGTTATTAAATCCCACCAAAGGTGGGGCAATCTTTCCAGCATCTTCCAACCTGGAGATTCTAAGTTGGAGATCCGAGGGACCTGAGGTTCTGCCTGCTGTGGGCAGGGAGTTCTGTGAGGACGTTCATACCAGGTCCCAGGGAGAAGAGCCAAGGGGCAGTGTTTTCTGAAAACCCCCTCTCAGCATGGCCAACCTCGCTCCTGTGTGGGTGGGGATTGGCCTCTGACTGGTGGGCTTCTCCATGCACCCAAACTGGACCCGTAGCTCCAATTGAATGCCACTTCCGATCTGATTTTCCCTGGGGTTAAACATCTACCCCTGTGGGGCGCCTGAGTGGCTCAGTGGGTTAAAGCCTCTGCCTTCAGCTCAGGTCATAGTCCCAGGGTCCTGGGATCGAGCCCCGCATTGGGCGCTCTGCTCAGCAGGGAGCCTGTTTCCTCCTCTCTCTCTGCCTGCCTCTCTGCCTACTTGTGATCTCTCTCTGTCAAATAAATAAATTAAATATTTTTTAAAAAATCCACCCCAGTGTTTGGCCTTGCAGGGACTTTATATAACCTTTAGGTCAATCCTCATGTTTTACAGATGGGGAGACCGAGTCTCAGAGGGGAGAAGTGATGTGGAGACAAAGCCAAGTTTATTGCTGAGCTGGGGGTAGGACTGAGGTCCCTGGGCACCCGGTCCAGAAAGCCACTGTGCACAAAATGGGAGAGTCAGTTATGAACTGATGAGAGATGATGAGGCGGACGCCCCAAGCTGGCCAAGAACAGGCACAGTTATCCGGGGATCCACGGTGCACGCCGAATTGTGGGGTTCATTCCACAAATGTGTTTGGAGTCACTTTGATGCTCACGGGCCATCAGTGGCCAGAACAGACTAGAGCCTGTTCCCTGGGTGAACAGGTAGCATAGATAAACAGAGCCCCTCCCCACCCCTAGGTGCCCTGCCTCTGGCTGGGGCGCTCAGGATGGCTCAGGGAGGTGACCATTGGGCTGAGAGCACCAGCTTTGAGAAGGTGATGTGGGTTGAATTATGTGCCCCCCCATTCCTAAGTTGGAACCCAAGCCCCCAGGACCTCAGAATGTAACTGTGTTTGGAGATAGGGTCTTTACAGAGGTGATCGGGTTAAAATGAGGTCACCGGAGTGAGCCCTGATCCATACGACAGGTCTTTACGAAAAGACCTCTTTACGAAGAGACACAGGAAGAAGATGGGGTCTACACGGCAGGGAGGGGGCCTCAGAAGGAAGCAGCCCCGTTGACACCCGGATCTTGGACTTCCAGCCTCCAGGACTGGGAGGCAATAAATTCTGTTGTTGAAGCTCCCGGCCTATGGGATTCCTTTCGACAGCCTGGAAAACCAACTCAGAAGGTGAAGGACAAAGGGTCAGGACTCGTTCAGGATCTGGAGACGTGGAAATGCCTCTGCACCCCTATCCTGTGGGCTCCTTTCCAGAATCCTCTGGGGGTGGAGCCGAAGGAGACATTCCCTCAGCTTCCCCCCCTCCCCCCCCCACCCCATGGCCATGAGAAGGAACCTGGGATGACCACATTCTCGGCCAATGGAGGCCTCCCTTCCCCGTGAGAGCGTCCCTGTGACCCTTGGACCAGCCAGCCATAAAGCAATCACCAAGATTTGATGTGGAGGGAGGGGTGGGCCGGGAGAGGAGTGGGGGGCCAGCTCTGCTCACTGCCCCACGCTCAAGGCCCTCGTGGGGCGTGGTCCCAGAGGTCGCCCATCCTCCTGAACCTGGGGGACCACGTTCCTGTGGCTGGCTAGGAGCGAGCCCCAGACTCCAGGCTTGGGGAACAGTGTCCCTGACACACCAGGCCTCCCAGTTCCATCCATACACACGTCATACCCAGACCCCTCGCAGAAACTTCTAGAGCCATTAACGACTGGTGTCACAAGCCTGGCCATCAGCCTTCTCACCCCGGAACAGGCCCTCAGCATCCCTACCCTCGTCTGCCTTGCTCGCTGCAGTGCAGCCCCTGCCCTCCCTGCCATCCCTCTTTGTTTCTATGCACGGTCTCTTCCTCCTACCCATTTACGTGCTTATGTGCAAATGATTGTGTTTGGCCCCTGACTTCCCCCATTGGAACATAAACCCCACCAGGGAGCCGAGTGGGGGATGATTCGGTTCCGGTATGTTCCCTCCTGCGTCTGCGACCGCCGGCCCAAAGCAGGTGTTCAGTAAACAGCGGCCACGGGGATAAATGAATACACGAATGATGAATTCTCAGCCCTAGTGTCCTTCATCTTTTAGTGAAATGGAGGGAGCTCACTCCCTGCCAAGCACTCCTCCCTTGGGTGCTTGAAGGGCCTGGTGCAAATCACTGGTCTTCACTGCCCACCCCTCCCAGAGCCGGGAACTTCCAGGACATGCCGAAGCACGTGGTGTAGGAGCAGGGAGGACCGGCAGCCCCGAGGACGGGGAGCTAATCACTGGGCATTGACCAAGAGGTAGATCAGAGTCCCCCTGCCCCCCCCTTGCCCCACAACTGCCCCTGCCACACCCATATCACGAGGGCTTTACTCACTGCCCAGTCTGGTGGTAGAGGAAGAGGAGGAGGAAGAGGAGGAGGAGGAAGGAGGTGGGGAGAGGAGGCAGGCAGGGCGTTGGCCAAGGAGCCGCAGCTCCCAGACCCCCTGCTTCTTTTTCCCAAAACTGACCTTAAAGGGAAGGGGAGGGAGAACCCTCCATTAAGAAGTCAAAGTAATGGGGAGGTGACATGGTGTCCAGGGGTAAGCCCCCGCCCAGGAGGACAGGGACAGGGGAACTGGGCGTTGTCTCAACCGAGGCTGACTCACGGAGGGGCACGGTGAGTCATAACCCCTTATTAGCCTCTCCGTCCTCATGGGCAGAGTGGGGACTGTTGTCATGACCAGACCAAAGGGCTAAGGAGGAAAGCCAGAAGCCAGAAAGCGCCAGGCAGGCGTCCGTCCAGTGTCTCAGACTGGGAGAACCTGGCATTGCTTACGGGTGGACGTACTGGTCATAATGGAAACCAGCGCAAAGACAGTGGATCTGGGGACCCGGGTCTGCCAAGGTTCCTTCCTAGCATCTTGCAAGCTTTCATTTATCGACTCCGGCCAACAGTCTGGCGAGGCAGGGCCTTGAACCCCTTTTGCAGATGAGGAAACTGAGGCAGGGAGCAGTAGAGTCACGGGACCATGGTCACGCAGCTACACACAGCAGCGCTCCCCCAGGCTCTGCTCTAACCCCCACCTTCAGACAGAAATGGCACGTGTCCTCTGAAAATTTCTAGCAGCTGCGTTGACCCAGCACACCGTGAAATTAAGTTTCGACTTTGTAACATAGTTGGTTGATCCAAACAATTGAATTGATACATCCAAATGATGATCATTTCAACATCTAATCAATACTGAAACGATTTTTTAAAAGATTTTATTTATTTATTTGGCAGAGAGAGAGAGCACAAGCAGGGGGAGTGACAGGCAGAGGGAGACAGAGAAGCGGGCTCCCCGCTGAGCAGGGAGCCCAATGCGGGGCTCGATCCCAGGACCCCGGGATCATGACCTGAGCCGAAGGCAGAGGCTTTAACCCACTGAGCCACCCAGGCGCCCTAATATTTCACTTTTTGAGATACTAACTCTTGCATATCCCTAGCGTACTTCACCCTTAAAACACATATCAATATGGACCCTAAATTTCCATCACAAAATCCTTGATCTGTCTTTATAGAGTTCTTAAGATTTACAGTCACAAATGTAGACTCATGTACCCAAGCTCTTCCACAGGTACCCAAAGCTGTCCATTAACTGAGTTGAGTATTGGTCTTTAAATGCAAATTAACAAAAATGAATGAACACTTCCAACCCAGGTGGCCAGTCACCCTGAGTACGTCAAAGGCTTCGATAAATGGGTGACGTGGCCCCCGCCTTGGGAAGATCAGGTCTAATTCAGCAAACCTGTGAATTACAGAGCGCTTTTTCTGTAAAGGGCCGGAGAGTAAATATTTTCAGCTTTGCAGGGCACAGGTCTCTGCCGCAACTACTCACCTCTGCCAATGTTGCAGGGAAGCCACCATAAACAATAAGTAAACCAAAGGGCATGGCTAGGTGCCAATAAAGCTTTATTTACAAAGCAAGCAGAGGGCCAGAATTGTCCTGCAGGCTATAGTCTGTCAACCGCGCATTCAATTCTGGGGTTATATTTAAACATTTTCTGTTGTTCCTTCCACGAGCATTGATTGGGTAGCTCTTGTGGGCCGGGCACGGGGGATACTACCTAGGTCTTGTCAAATTTTTGCAGATAATCCTAGCTGGAGATTTTCTAGCTCTCCACCCCACAGCCTTTCTTCTCTCTGATAAGTTAAGCACCTGGATCAATGTTGATGCAGGGAAGAATCAAAAGACATTTTTTGGTTAATGAAACAATGAATGAATATTCGTAAACCCCTAGGGTGCATCCCTCTGCCTGGAGAAGGCACCCAATAAATGCTGAATGAGTGCATGCCCTGATAAATAAATAAAATACATGGTGTGTCAGGTGATGGTTAAGTTTCTATGAGGAAACGTAAAGCAAGATGGGGTATGGGGACCGAAGGGGCAATTGCAATTTTGGAGAAGATGGTCAGGGAAGAGGTGGATCTGAGCAGAAATCTGAAGGTGAAAAGAACCAGCCACAGGGAGATCTAGGAAAAGGAATTCCAGGAAGAGAGGAGAGCATGTGCAAAGGCCCTGGGGACAGCAAATGCAAAGACCCTCCACCAGTGTGGAGTGAGGGAGAGGGAGAGCAGGGAAAGGCAATGCTAAGGTGGTGAGGGAGACAGACACAGACCCTGTAAGGACTTCTGTGTCATAATAAGGAAAGCAGACTGTAGGGGGAGTGAGGGCCAAACCAGGAGGAGGGCAAGATCGAGGAGAGTGCTGATGGGGCTGGAGGCTGGACAAGGATTCGGGAACCAAGCAGGCAGGGAATGAACGTGTTTTGAAGGCTGAGCCGCCACGACTCACGGATGGATTATAATAAACGCAAGCAAATCCCATTGAAAGATAAAAGTAAGTATGAGAGAGTGGGATGTAATGAAAGGAGGTAAGCGGCAGATATTCAGGAAATGGAGCAAAAGGGCATGGAAATCAGAACAGTGGTAATGACTAGGAAGGAGCTTCTGGAGTGCGGGGGACATCCTGTGTCTTATTCTGGGAGGTGCTTACACAGATCGGTATAGATAAGAAACAATTCACCAAGTTGTATACTTACTATTTGAGAAGACTTGTATTATACAGCCTTATGTATAATATATAGAACTATTATATATATTATATACATGTACACATATAATATATAACATCTATCATATAATATTATATTTATATCACATGTATATTATACTTTAAACAGTTAGGCTCTGGCTGAAGTTAATGCTAGTAGCATACCATGAGAGTAACTAATTTAAATAATTTCAGTGATTCAGTAATGGGACCTTGACAGTCAAAAAATAGGGAGAAAGAAACCAAAGATGTGTGGGTAGGAAAGAATCTTTTTGGCGGATTCAGAACTGGCCATTCCTAAGTACTCCTCGTGGCCTGAGTAGGGTCAAGGAGAATGAAAAGACCTACTTTCAAGGAGCTCCTTCTAGCTGTGAAAAGACAAGGCGGACAGATGATCAGCAGACACCCAAGGAGAGTATGTGAATGCTAATTGTCATGATCTATATTCAAGTGTGCAGTTTGTATAGGAACGAAATCTGTGGGCAGAATTAATTAGGGAAAGTGAATAATTAGCTTCCTGCCCCCTCCCTCGGTCATGGAAAGGTCAGAAAATCAACTGAAAATTTTTAGCTGAAAAGGGAATCCACTGACTTACGTTGCTGCCCTGCGTCAGAAGCCAAGGATTGGATTTCAGGTATGGCTGGATCCAGGACATCAGACCATGGTGTCAGGGATCCATTGCTCTCTGTCTGCTCTGCTGTATTCTGGGCAGGCTTCATTCTTTCACTGTGGGGTAGTGATGGCAAGCAACCCCAAACCTACATTCCTTGAAACCTGGCATCCCCGGGTCCCACACCACACTTGTGAGCAGTAGAGTTCACACACCGGTTCATCAGGTCCAAACACTGAATTCTTCACCACTGGATCATACTACCTCCTATGGTCCTATCCTCAGGCTGTAGAGAAAGTGCGTAGCATTTTCTCAATTTCAAGAATTCTCACATCTGAGTTTTTCCCAGTCTTTTCTAACTTCTAACTGCTACGAGTCTGAGCTAGAATCTGGCACAGTATGTAATCTCCAGCCAGTAAAGATTCAGGAAAACAGTTTCTTCATTTCCTAAATTAGATGCTGGGGTTTTGTAGACACAAAATTTGTATGTGAGATTGAATACCATAATTTCATGGTGTTTCACAAAGATCCCAGGGGCTTTTGGACATCTTACCACTTGAGTACATCTGAAACACACAGAGAGAAGGATTTGACCTAAGCAAAAAGTTAAGAGCTGATATAGACCTAAGGTACAATTCCTTCAGAATGTAAATGGTCCCGAGAAAAATAATATATTTACTTAACATCTGTCATCACATTTTCAATTAGCAATAATTGCGCCTTGGATAAACCTCATTGGCTATGATACTGCCACTGTGCAAAGCTTTGTCATCACAATTTAACTAGACCCAGTTATATCTAAGTAACATCTGAGAGGGGTGATTTTTGTCCTGGGAGAAAAGCTAAGAACTAATCTTTGAGTTACAATGCCTTCCAGTTCCACAAGAAAATGTAAATGCTCCCATGAAAAAGTATATATGTGCTTAATATCACTTATTCACCTTCAACTAGAACTAGTTATACCTAACTAATATCTTCGGGGGGGGGGGTGAATTTTACCCTGGGCAAAAACCTAAGAGTTAATCTGGGCTTGAGCTAAAGGGGTCCCTCCAAACCCCTTTAGAAAATGTAGCTGTTTCCAAGAAAAGGAATAAATGAGCCTGATACCAGTCATTCACACTTTAGTTAGAATTAGCTCAAAAAGCTTTGAGTGCATTTTCGCTCTGTACTGTTGGAAACCACCTGAGGTAATTTTAGGGTTGGAAAGAAAGAGAGATCAGTGAGAAAGACATGGGTCTAAGGGATCTGCTTCCTGACAGGGCTTGGCTGGCAATCATTGATACTTAGGTGTTCACGCCAGAATAAAGCAATAATGGTGAAAGAGAGTATTCTCCTTATTTGAGGAATGTTACAAGGGTGGCACCTAGTCCTGGTGGGAATGCTGGGCTTTGGGGACACAGCTGAAGCAACTTACTGTTGTAGGAAAGGCAGCTCTTAAATGCTAACTCGGACCCGGGGTGAGCTTATATCAGGAAACTTGAAGAACTGTGAAGAATGCATGATCCTTGCTTCATTTGTAATGTTTTATCTCTCTCTTTTTTTTTAAGATTTTATTTATGTATTTGACAGAGAGAGAGAGAGCCCAAGTAGGGGAGCAGCAGGCAGAGGGAGACAGAGAAGCAGACTCCTCACTGAGCAGGGAGCCCGACGTGGGGCTCAATCCCAAGACCCGGGGACCCCAGGACCACGACCCGAGCCGAAGGCAGACGCCCAACAGACTGAGCCCCCCAGGTGCCCCTCTTTTTTGTTTAAATGAAATTGCATTTATGTGGAAGATGTAACAGGTACATGGCGTCAAATTCCAGGAGAGTAAATGATGATGCAGAAGATAACATCTACTTTGGGGCACCTGGGGGCTGAGTCAGCTAAGCATCTGCCTTCAGCTCACATCATGATCCCAGGGTCCCGGGATCGAGCCCCACATTGGGCTCCCTGCTCAGTGGGGAGCCCTCTTCTCCCTCTCCCGTCCCCCCTGCTTCTGTTCCCACTCTCTCTGTCAAATAAATATATAAGATCTTAGGAAAAAAAAAAAGCCTCCTCCTCGAGGAGCTCCCAGCCGTGCAGGCTACCCCAATCCCCATCGTGTCTCACTCCAGCAGTAGTCCATAAACGTACGTTCATTTCCCCTGCCCTCACGCACATGTGGTATCCTATGTTCTGCGCTGCCCTGTTTCAATTACCAGGTGCACTTTCAGTGGGGAAGATATTGTCTTCTAGGGGATGAAAACTAGTGCTCACGGGGTGAAACAGATCTTCCTCTTTTTATGCAGAAAGCACAGATCACATAGAGTGAATGAGCAGGTACATAACCTACGTGTGGTGTTACGATTTCAGTGGGACGAAGAACACAAAAACCAAAATGGTGAGAAAACACTGATGGAACCATATACACTCAATATTGCCCCCTGTCAGGGGCGCCTGGGTGGGCTCAGCTGGTTAAGTGTCTGACTCTTAGCTTCAGCTCAGGTCTCGATCTCCGGGTGGTGAGTTCGGGTCCCGTGTGAAGCTCCAGGATGGGTGTGGAGCCTACTTTAAAAAAAATAATTATTGCCCCATATCGGCACATACAAATAATCGTCTTTCATTTTCGAAGTCATGTAACATTTCATTATGGGAATACACCAGGCTCTACTCACCAATCCCCTGCTGATGGCTATTTTGTTGTTTCTAATGTTCTACTAAGTGTTTTCTGTATGTAATTGTTCACTTTATATTTTGTACATTTTTTATTGAGGTAGGATTAGTTTACAGAAATAATGCACAGGTCTTGGGTGTGTATTCAATTTGACGAGTTTTGACAATTCTATACACTCATGTAACCACCACTGAAAATTGGATCTAGGGGCCCCTGGGTGGCTCAGTGGGTTAAGCATCTGCTTTTGGCTCAGATCATGATCCCAGGGTTCTGGGATCCAGTCCAGCATCGGGTTCCCTGCTTAGTGGGGGAGTCTGCTTCTCCCTCTCCCGGGTTGTGCTCTCATTCTCTCTTGCTCAATCTCTCTCAAATAAATCAATAAAATGCTTTAAAGTAATAAAAAATAAAAATAAATAAAAATAAGATCTAGAATATTTTCCCCACCCTAAAAAGTCCCTTCCTGCCCTTGTCCACTCAGCTCCCCACTCTAGCCTAGGCAACCACTCTCTTTCCCCCAAGATTCCTTTGTCTAGTCTCCAGATTTCATATAAATGGAACCATACAGTGTGGTGCCATCATACGGTAAAGGCACGTTCAACTTTATAAGAGATTACCCAATTTCCCAAATGAGGTAGAACGTCTTGACTCCCACCAACAGCGGGAGCGTTCCAGTGGCTCCTTTATCTTCCAGAAGTGTTCGATGTCCATCTGTTTTATTTCAGTCATTCTGGTGGGTATCGTTAACATTTTCATGTGTTGGTAACAGTTCAGAACCAACCAAGTGAAAATTAAAAGAAAAACCCACGCCGAGACAGTTATGTTTGGGAAATGCTACCGAGTCTGTCCACTCTAAGAACACAGCAGAGCCTTGCAAAGATGGGCTGGCGCTCAGAGCCGTTTCTCAATGGGGTGTTCCTTCATCTTGTTTGGCTAACGCGTCTCTCCTGCTGTGTTTCACACTCACACATGCTGGTGGAAGCTACTGGGTGAACGTGACTTTGCTTTCCAGCTTAGCATTGCCGGGAAGTACGTGTTCCTGTTCCATAAACGAGGTAATACGATGCCAGCATCAAACAGTCTTCTTGTCCCGTACTGCTTATCCTTATTGGACTCATGCAGATATCTCTTCATTGGGTTCTATAAATGCTTTCTAAAGTCCATAATTATATATAAAAATTTAAATACAAGTATATTGGGGAGCGGGACTAGGGGGTCAAATCTACAGAAAGGGGTGAGTGAGTCCAGATGCTTTCCTCTGGCAGGTTTGGGTACGAGGAGGAGGGAGAGCTCTAGCTGAAGGGCCCTAGGGCTCCTGGGGGTCAGCAAAGAGTGGGGAGGCGGGGGCAGGGGGAAGTCAGAAGTCAGACCTCACCTACTCCCCACACCTGCTGTCCCTGCCCTGGAAGAGAGTCTCCACAGCAAAGTCTAAATAAATATTATGGCTGGGATCACAAAAGCCGAGCCAAGCCAAACAAAGCCCTGAAAAGTCCAACACAGGGTGGTTACAGTGGAAGCAAGGAAGATGGGGAGGCTGAGGCTGAGAGGGGACAGTGACGCCCCCTCTCCCCGGGGCTGGGGAGCCCCAGGGGGCTTTGGGGATGCCCTACCCCCTCCATATTGGGAGCTCCCCCGGTCTGATAGCCACAGACGTCTCCCAGACGTGGTACAGGGTGCCCTGGGGCACCGCTGCTGTCATGTGAGTCCCCATCAGATACAAGGATGGCACCCGACGGGCCCCTCATGGGCATTCATTAAGTCTGTTTGTGAATGGATGGCGAAGGGTCCATTGAGAAAAACACACCGGGGTGGGAATTTCTTGAGCGCAAGGGGGTGTTTTCCTGACAGCTGCGAGCCTGATGCCCGGCCTCGTGCCCGACACACAGAAGGCTCCATTCAGTTCTCCTCTGCCCACTCAGCTCCCAACAGCTTCCTATTGTATTTAATATAAAACAACTCCTTCTCCTGGCCTGCCCTGCCCACGCCCCCAGACTCTGAAGAAACTGCCCCATCCGCTGCCTGCCCTTCCTTCCTCCTCTCTCCACCTTCTTCTCGCTGCTCCAGCCACAGGGGTCTCCTCCCTGTTCCTTCAACGCGCCAGACAGGGTCCCGTTCCCAGGACCTTTGCATGTGCTGTTTCTTCAGCTGGAAACACACTTCCCCCAGATCTTCCCAAGGGCTCCTTCTCCTCCTTGAGGACTGCAGTGAAGTGTCATCTTAAGGAGTGCCTGGCGGGCTCAGTGGGTAAAGCATATAGTTATTGATCTTGGGGTTGTGAGTTCAAGTCCCACCTTAGGTAGAGAGCTTACTTAAAAAAAAAAAAAAAAGGTTACCTCCTTCAAGGACCAGCCTTTGGTTGCCTTTCACTGTGGTTACACATAGTTTCTTGGTAGAACTTACTCATTTGTCAGTTTCCTGATTTATTTCTGTATTTATGACATAATTTGTTCAGGGCTCTATCCCTAGGGCCTCAAACGGTGGTGGTCACAGAGGACATGTGTCTGAGTAAGGGTTGACTGAGCACCTTGGCTGTGTGCAGACGCTTTCTAGATAATGGGGACCCAGCAGAGAACAAAGGAAACTCCATTCTAGCCCATAAGGCCCTGGGAGTGGGGAGGAGGGAAATGAGGGAAGACAAAAAAACACGTTGAGGAACAAGACAATGTCAGACAGTGAGGGGTTCTTGAAAGCAGCCATGTCACAAAGTGCTATGGGGCCGGCCTCCTCTGGTGGGGGGAGGGGAGACGGTCACACATAGCCTCTCAGCCATCTGGGCTGAATGTATGAAGACAGTGATAGAGTCAGAGGTGGGAGGGAGGGCAGTTTCCAGCAGGCAGAACAGCGAGTGCACAGGCCCTGAGGTGGGACCGAGTCTGGCTCAATCAATATCCGGTGAACAAATGAACCATAGAAGATTCTAGAAGGAACTGATTGCTGCTTAGGTTTGGCTGGGGAGGACTTGGAGCATGGGTGGGAGGTTGCTAGCTCCTGAGGGAAGGGAGCTTCTGGTAGAGGGGACAGCTCCAGCAAAGGCCTAGGATGTCCTTTTCTTGGTTTTGTTCCATCCTGGGAGTAGACAGGAGGCTGCCAGGGGCCCTGGGCTCTCCTGGAGACCTACGTCCTGGGACTCAGAGGAGAAACAGTCCCTGAAAGTAGGGGAGAGGTCGTGGCAGAGCTGAGGCACCCCAGACTTTGGCCTTTGCCTCTTGCCGGCTAGAAAAGCACAAAACATCAAGATAACGGTCTTCCCTCCCTTCCCCCAGCCTAGCCTGGTGTCACTGGCCCTTAACCCTGTCCATCTCGCCTATTCCCCAATCAGCACCCAGGGATGGGCTAGGAGCTCCCCATACAATTCCAGCATCTTTGGGGGGTGGTTACAGAGCTACAGAGAGACGCAGAGCAGAGTCTGCAGTCCTGGTGGTGGGGTGAGGCTCCAGCACAGAGCAGACTCAGAAAGCAGTGGGTGGCAGGGCCAGCTGGCCTCATGAATGGGGATTTAGCAGCTGGAAAGGTGAGCCCTGCCCCGGGCTGTGGGGGAGGGAGGGTCGAGGCCAGGAAACCCTCCCAAGATCCCAGAGTTGGAAGGAGCCTCACCCCCCCCCCATTAGACAGATGGGAAAACTGAGGCCAGAGAGCACACGGAATGGCCAAACTCATGCCTCCATCCCGGAGCTCTTCTTGTCTTTCCTCTAGCAAGAGGGCACTTGGGCAGGATGGGAGGGGAAGAGGGGGCTGGTTTCATCAGCTTCATAGGAGCTGACCAGGCTGTTCACCCCCACGCATGCACCTGTCTAGAGCTTTGAAAGAAATCAGCTCGCCTGCCCTGGGAGGGCCTGCGAGAGCAGCACAGCCCACCTGGAGATGGGAGCACCAGGGGCAGGATGGGCTGGCCTGGGGGCCGAGTGGGGGTTCGGTTTGAGCCGCACGGACCTTGAGGTGGCATGCCGATAGGAGGTGGGAGGAGAGCGGGAGGTGAGTTCCTCACGCCTGTCCCCTCCTTGCCCCAGATGGCTTCCTCCAGCTGTCCCTTGGACCCTATTGGCAGCCTGGAGCTCCTGGATCTCCTGTTTGATCAGCAGGATGGCATCCTGAGACATGTGGAGCTGGGTGAGGACTGGGACCACGTCGAGGACCAGGTGAGGACACACTGGGCCTCAGAGCCAGAGCTCCACTTCCTCGGGGAAGCATTTAGGACTCAGAGCTCAGTTTTAACAAAGCTCATCGTTGTGTTGAACCTCTCAGCTACTCTAAGGGGTAGGTGACATTAGCTTCTTCGTAGAGGTGAGGAAACTGAGGCCCAGAGAGGGATAGTTACTTGTCCAGGGTCACACAGCAGTTTGGGGTTGGGTTCAAGCTCAAACTTGGGGCTTGTGTCTTGGGGGTACCCAGGCTGCATGATTGTGTTCAGGCTCAACAACCCCGGGAGGAAGGAGCATTGGCCCCTTCTGTCTTGCAGAAAGGACAAGGGAGGCCCAGAGAGGATCTGTGGCTTGCTCGGAGTCACAGAGCAATCCAGAATAAAGCGCAATGCTTTTAACTCCCACCCTCCCGTCTCTGTCCCAGCAGGTCCTGCCAGTCCCAGACTCTGACGATTTCCTAAACTCCATCCTGGGTTCCGGAGACTCGGTGCCCAGCTCCCCGATCTGGTCCCCTGCAGCCAGTGACAGTGGCATCTCTGAAGACTTGCCTTCTGACCCCCCAGACACCCCTCCACGCAGCGGGGCAGTCGCCTCCCCCACCAGCTGCCATGCGGCCGAGTCAGCCAAGGGGCTCTGCCCCTCCTACCATCCTGGACCCCCCTGCCTTGTCAGTCCCCCTGGGCCAGTGGCCCACGTGCTGGAGGCCTCTGTGGCCATAGACCTGGGTAGGTTCCTCGTCTTCATTCACCACCCTTGCCTGGTTCTGTGCGCTGGGCTTGCACACACCCACCCTTTGAAATAGAAGCTGTCTTGGACCCATTCCCCAGATGGTGACATGGCGTTCCCGGTGAGGTTTAGGAATGAGTCAGAGCCACCGAGCTGGGCTGTAACCGTGGCAGACTGGCTCCCACCCCAGACGCCACCCTGTCAGCCTCATCTTTGAACCTCCCATGCCTGGATCCTGGAGATGCTCGATGAAAGTGTGTGAGGTCACAGGACCCTAGGCCTCCAGATGCTCCTCCTGGATCTGGGGAAAACTAGCCTTATGCAGAAGACACCCCCCCCCCAACCCCCAGCAGGGCGTCCTTTGTCCCTTGAGCCTTGCAAGGAGGCGGGAGAGCTTAATAGATTCACTGGAGACTTTACAAAACTGAGACTCAGAGAGGTTGAGTCATTCAGTCAAGGTCACACAGCTCTGCCCAGCCAGGATACGAACCAAGAGCTGTGTGGCCCAGAAGTCTGCGTTCTGGGGAGCAGCCTCCCTATAGGTGCCAGGTAGGAGGGCACCTGAGGTGAATTAGACCTGGTCCCTGCCCCCAGGGGGAGATAAGGCGCTCTGGCTGGAGACCTAGTCTATAGTCCTGGGCAATAACAACCACTCCCTCCTGGGCTGGCAGTGGGTCCCCCAGCAGTGTCCCGGGGAATCAGGCTCCCAATTTCTCTCAGTGAGAAGATGGAGGCACCAGCTGGGGTTCTCGCTTTCAGCCCAGGCTTTGGGTTTGTGCCCCCAATCCCTAGCACATTGTGGTTAATCCTGGAAGCCTTTCTGGAGGCGGCAGGTGGAAGCTGGGCACTCAGAGACCCCTACCTGACTTTTCCCTGGGTTTGTCCCCATCTGCCCTGGTCAGAAATGTGGAGCCCGGACCTCTGTTCCGAGGAGCAGGTTGAGCCGGCCGACCAGCCTCCGTGCTGCAACCTCACGGTGAAAGATCTCCTGCTCTCCAGCAGCGGGGCCGCCGACCTGGTGAGCAGTGCCCACCCCCACCCCCGCCAGAGCATCGGGGCTCAGAGGGCTTCATGGGGTCCCAGGACCTCCATTTCGGAGATTGGGAAACTGAGTCACACACAGGGTAGGGCACTTTCCAGTAGTGATAATAATTTTTTTTTTAAAAGGCTAAAACCAAGTATCCGCTATAGGCCAGACATTCTTCTAAATGCTTTCAATGTATCATCTTTTAATTCACAGAAATGCTAAAGATTGGGGCTCTTGTTACATTAATTTTTCTCTTGAGGAAATGGCACAGAGAGGGCCAGCAATCTGCCTTAAGTCACACAGCAGCTGCTGGCTCGACCCCTGGGCTGACCTACTGAATTCCTGCTCACGGACCCAGGACCGTCTGTCTTTCCGAGGGCTTTGAGTACCCAGAAACCAGATCTGATGACCCAATTAGTGCCCCCATTTCACAGATGAGGACGCAGTGATCAATGGCCTGGAATTCTGGGTAGTGGGGACTGACCCTCAGGATGGACAGACTGCCCCAATCTGTACCTTTATTCCGGGGTCTGCCATTCCACCGGGTGACATTTCTAAGACTTTGCCACTCGGATGACAACGTTCTTTCCTTTCTGATGTTTATCTTTCATAATTTAAATTTAGTTAAACACTTTTTAAAAATAGGCAAATACAATCATTTGGCCAGAGTTCCAAAGGCACAAACAGGCACAGGCGGGGGGTGGGGGGGGAGTTCACCTCACCTCCCTTCCCACACAGGTTCCAAGGATTCCTTTCAAAGGGATTTTTCCTTCTCCTCCTCCCCACCCCCTTCCAAGCTTGACATAATAAGTAGCATCCCACACTTATACTGGTTTTGCCCCTTTATTTTTTTAACTTGAGAGTTTACCCTGGTGATTGCTTTAGGTCTTGATATGGGGAAGCCCCTGTCCTTTTTCACAGCTCCCCTCCATGATCACCCGGATCATGCCTTATTTAATCTCTCCCCTCTTAGTCAGCTATCCCCACTGTGTCCAGCCCTTTGCTGTTACGGACAGCACTGCTGTGAATTTTCAGAACCCAGAACAGTGCCCGGCGTGCAGTAGGTGCTTAATACATGGTTTTCAAATGACTGTTAAGCAGATGAAAAGTCTGTGCGTCCGCGGTTTTGTCTGTGGTGAGGGTATCTGTAGGATCAGTTCCCGGCTCAGAGGGCTGATGCCGGCTCTCGAGCCCCAGTGCCCACGCGGACCCGACCGCAGACCGATGGACAGTTTCTCAAATCTGGTCCCTCCTCCGTTTCCCGGAGGCTGTCGGTTTCCCGCCCCCAGCGCCTTGTCCCCGTTTCCCCCACAGCAGCAGCATCACGTGGCAGGCCCCCACCTGCTGCGCCCCGGGGCTGAGCACTGCCAGGAGCTGGTGCTGACAGAGGACGAGAAGAAGCTTCTGGCCAAAGAAGGCCTCACCCTGCCCACTCAGCTGCCCCTCACCAAGGTGAGCCCGGGCTCCAGGCCCCGCCCCCTTTCCTGCCACTACCTGCGCCTGGGTCTCACCTGTGCGCCTCCTGCGCGAGAATGTCAGGACGCGGCTGTCGCTGGAGCTGGGAAATGCATCCTAAAGGCCAGCTGGATGGGCGGGTCCTAACACCCGGGAACCGAGGGCGGGCTTCCAGGCAGCGGCGGATTTGGGCGCCGGGAACCTTCCCTGGGCCTTCCACGCTGTATCATACAGCCCCTTGCAAGCCGGAGCCCACAAAGGGGCTGACCCGCAGGCCAGCTGTTCTTGCAGACCGGCTCCCACTGGGCTGTGCTGCATTGTAGGAATGTTTGAGTTTCTCTGGCCGGGAGTTTTCACGCAAGAATTCCGTGACTGTGGCCCCCGTACCCCCACACCGCCACAGGCAATAGCTGGCCGCAGCGCCCCCCCCCTTGCCCCCCAAGCCGATTTCACTCACGACCTGGGTTTGCCAGGCCCACTGCGAAGACCGTCCGGTCTCGGGACCCACCTGTCGGCCCCAGGAAAGCGCTGTTCCCCGGCGCGGCCGGAAGGTGGCGCCATCGCCCCGTTGCGCAAAGTCTGGGAGCAGGTTCCTAACTGGGACTGGGATCCGGGGAAAAAACATCAGGACCCAGGAGCCCCCTGCAGACTCTGCATGAATTTAGAGGGGTCTCATGGACTCTTCCCCCAGATCCCTGGGTCTGGGGGTGGGGGGCTCCTATGGAAAGAGAGCAGGGGTCCAGACAACAGAGCGGACCCTCCTTCCCTTGTCACTGCGCAGTACGAGGAGCGAGTGCTGAAAAAAATCCGGCGGAAAATCCGCAACAAACAGTCAGCCCAGGAGAGCCGGAAAAAGAAAAAGGAATATATAGATGGCCTGGAAACTCGGTAAGGCTGGGGGACTGGGATGCCACACGTGGGGTGGGGGAGGGGAACAGAGCCAGGAAGAGGGGTGCAACAGTGACTAAGGTCACAGTTTGGGGGGGCCTGACAAATCTCGGGGAGAGATTATTTTTCCCGTGAATTGCAAGGATGGAAAGATGCCCGGAGATGGCAGGGGGCTTAGTCTCGGGGTCCCTTTATCCCCCAGAATACGTGACACAAAGAAAGGAGAATGTATGACCCACCTTGTTCTAGCTCTCTGCTTGAAGACGGGGAGCTTCCTCCCCTGGTCTGAACATCCCTGGTCCTCAGCTGTCACGGCTTCCTTGAGTGTGTGTGCGATGGGAAGGACAGAGGGGACATCATTCTTGGCAGAACTTCCTCAACGGAAAAACTGTGACCCCAGTGTCATCCAGTCACCTCTCTCTTAACTCACGTAAGGGGACAGTCTCCTCTTCTCTAACAGAAGCGTAACGAGCTCGCTCGCTCACTTCCTGACCCGGGCCTGACTCAATGGGGTGTTATAGGTCCATTTGGGTGTTCTGTGTCTTCCCAAGTCAGCTTTGGGCTGTCCTCCACTTCCGGGAAGTGGTCCGTGACAAATGGACTGCCATGAACTGGTTCATAGTGGTCTCTTCTTATTTTGCTAAACTCTGTGCTGTAGGCGGTCGTACCCATTTTATTTTATTTTATTTTTTATTTATTTGACAGAGATCACAAGTAGGCAGAGAGAGAGAGAGAGAGAGAGAGGAGGAAGCAGGCTCCCTGCCAAGCAGAGAGCCCGATGCGGGGCTCGATCCCAGGACCCTGAGATCATGACCTGAGCCCAAGGCAGAGGCTTTAACCCACTGAGCCACCCAGGCGCCCCCCCTTTTTTTTTGGTCGTACCCTTTTTAATCATATGCTGTTCATTTGGGCTTTCTCTTTTCCTTCATCTTCTTGACTCATCTTGCCAGAAACTTGTTTATTCACTTATTCTCGCTGGAGAATGGCTTTCTGGCCTCCCTCCCATCCACCTGTATTTCTGTGTTCTAGCTCTTCCATTTCTGCTCTTAGCTTTATTATTATTTTTAATGTACCTACATTCAGTTCATTAACGTACAGTGTATGACTCGTTTCAGTGGTAGTGTTCAGTGATTTGACGGTCTTATTGCCCTCGGTTTTAGTATGTTCTTCCTTGGTGCTTTATTTTGAAGAGAGTTTGTTCCCTTGTCCTTTTGCTAATTTTCAACACGTGTGTCTCCAGCTTGTTGAGCTGGAGGAAGGGTCTGTCCCTCCCCGCCGTGGTCAGCTGCCCCTTGCTCACTGTGATTTGCTCCACTGACATTACCATTGGGTCCTTGGGTCTTCCTTAATCGACATCATGGATTCTTTTCTATCCCGTGAGTTATTTAGAAGGAGAGCTTTTCGGGGTGGGGGGGGGCTTATTCCTTTCCCTGGATCCAATGCCAAGACCAGAATATCCCATCTGAGTGGTCTGTGCCAAGACCACACTCGCAGATGGATGCAGGTGGGAAAGGTGGGGCGCCAGCCTGGATCTGGGGTCCCTAGACGGACAGATCGCCATCATGATGCTCCTCAGATGCAATCCGCGAAAACCCTCATCAACTTTGTTTCATGTTGTTCTCCCAGACACTCTGTGAACTAGGTAACTGTTGCCCCATTCGACGGGTGAGGGGACCAAGGTCAGAGAGTAGAGTGGCTTGAGCTCACAGGGAGGGTGAGGATTGTAATTTGGTCCTCCTTGGACTCCCAGTCATCCTACTCCTTGGTCTTCTGGAAGCATCGCTGCCCAAGTTTGGCATTCCGTTCCCAGTCCTGGGGGCACGGACTGGAGGGAAACCCCCACACCAATGCAGACGTGGGATGTAGGAGCGAGGCAGACCTGGGTTCAAATCCTGACCCGTCCACAGACTTGCCAGGTGACTTTGGATGAGTGATGTCCCATCTCTGGCCTCAGATCCCCTGCCTGTGAAGTGGGACCTCTCAGGGAGAAGTCAGCTGGGCCAGTTGGTGACAGGCATATTCTGAATGTCACTGTGACATTGTCCCTGCAGGATGTCAGCCTGCACGGCCCAGAACCAGGAGCTGCAGAGGAAGGTCTTGCATCTCGAGAAGCAGAACCTGTGAGTCTTGGTCCTGCTGTGGCAGAGGACTGGGGGAGCTGGCCCCCAGAGTCCCTCGCAGGAGAGATGAACTGTGTGGGGGACAAACTTGTGATGGCAAAGCAGGGCAGGGGTTATGGGCTCCACCTAGAAGGGGGCAGGCTGCATAGAGGTGGGCACTTGCACTTGGGGACGGGTGTTTCCGGAGGAGGAAATGGACCACGGATGGCCAGAGGCTAGAAACACGGTGTCCTGGAGGACTGCACGTGTTCTAAGAGGGGCAGTCATCTACTCAACATTTATTTAGTATTTTGTCCGTGCTGGGCATTGTTCTGGGCACTGGAACCACGAGATTAAACAGACAGACCATCTCCTGACTTACAGAACTCATAGTCTAGTGGGAGACATACTAAGACAAGTGAAAATACGTGAAAGATTATTTTCAAATAGTGATTGTCACTGAGGGGGAGAGCGAAGCAGGGCAAAGGCACTGGAGAGCGAGTGGGGGCTTCTCTGGGCAGGGAGGTCACATAAGGTGACTTTTGAGAGGAGAATTGATGGATGAGAAAGAACCAGCTCCGAGAAGACATGGTGAAAATGTGTCCTTGGCACAGAGGGAACCAGCATGTGCAAAGGTCCTGGGGCAGGACCAGGTCTGGGGTGTTGGAGAAACAATATGTGGGCCCATGTGGTTGGAGCAGAGTGGGCAAGGGAGAGAGAAGGAGGCGGGGGAGGGGACAGGGCAGGTCGTGCCAAGCCTTGGGGGCCATGGGGAGGACTTGGGCTTTTACCCAAGGTGGGGGGAGCCCTGGGAGGGTGGAGAGAAGCCCACTTACATTTGAAAAGTTCCATCTGGCTACTGCTGGCAGCATGAACCCTAGGAGGGCAGGAGGGGCCTTAGCGGGGCCAGAATAGAGGCTGGAGCTGGAATTTTGGTGAGAGAAGATGGCAGCCTGGATCAGGGAGGTGGGGTAGCCGAGAAGTGAGTGGATGCAGGGCGGGGATGTTCAGGGAGATTTACTGAAGCGAAGATGGAGAGTCTGGGACTCTAAGACCAATGGGGCCATGAGAGATGAATGGGGTTCAGACATCAGCCAGGCTGGGAGACCCCAGAAACAGATGGGAGTCAGATAACAACCGCATGGGGCTGAGCCAAGGCCTGTGCATTTCCACTAAGGTCCCTCTTGGAGCAGCTGAAGAAACTCCAGGCCATTGTCGTCCAGTCCACCAGCAAGTCGGCCCAGACAGGCACCTGCCTAGCGGTAAGTACTGGTCCCGAGGATAAAGGGGGTCCTTGGCCTTGGCCAAGGGGACTGTGCAGGGAGCTGACCATAGCCTGAGCCCCAGTTCAAGCACGATCCCATCTTCTGGGCCTTTCTTTGCTCACGGGGTGGGGGGAGGGATGGGGTGACCTCCCCCGTCTCCGCCAGGTCCTGCTGTTCTCCTTTGCCCTCATCGTCCTGCCCTCCATTAGCCCTTTCGTCACCAACAAAGCCGAGAACACCGGAGACTACGCACCTGTTCGAGGTAGGTGGGTTTGAGATGCTCAGCCTTCAAAGCCCCTCTGGGGCGCACCATGGGCACAGTCCCCTTGTTTCCCCAAGCCCCTCTACTGGGCCTCTGGGGGGTGGGGGAGCAGACCCCCTTATTTCTACTCTCTGAGGCTGGGGTTAGGGAATAGAGGGACACCAGTCTCCCACCCTGTCCCTCATGATCCTCCCTACCCTCACTCAGTTTTCTCCAGAACTTTGCACAACAACGTTGCCTCCCGCGTGGCCCCCGACGTCATACCAGGCTCCGAGGCCCCAGGACCGCGGTCCAAGGATGGCACATCCCAGGAAGGGTCTCCAGGAAGCCCCATGGCGGACTGGGAATCTCGGGGCATGTCGGCTCTGGGCAACTTGACAAAGGGTCTGGACAACTCGACTCTGATCCCGGACAACTTGGCCCTTGCCCGGGACAACTCGACACTCGCCAAGGACAACTTGACACTGGTCCCGGACAACTCGATGGAGAAGCTGAAAGGGGCCACCCTGCTGGGCTGGACTGCGCCTGAGCCAGCGCTCAGCTCTGGGCGGGTGGGATTGGAGGCAGCAGGGGAGGAGCTGTGAGCACCATCTCTATGTGCCTGCAGGCCCCTGGGCTTAGGGGACCTTCTGTGGACAGTGACGACGGGCATGGGGGTGAGAGGTGAGACCTGGCAGAAGAGCCAGGATGGAAATGTACAAACTCCCAGACCCCGAAACACACAGAACATGCCCAGACACAGGACACCCGCAGGGTCACAAAGCCTGAGAAAGCCAGACTCAGGCAAAGGAACTGGCAGACACATGCAGAGTGACCCACAGACCCAGATAGACAGACAGACACACACACAGACATCATGGCCCAACAGCTCCCCTGCCCCCGGCCTCCTCCCTGCCCCCTGCACACAGGGAAGAGAAACCGGCTGAGTCTGTGGGGACCCTGGCCCCAAGCCACCCCACTTTTCTAAGATTGCAGAGATCCTTAATAAAGTGTTTTGACAGAACACGGCTGGCACAAAGAGGTGTTGGGTGGGAGCTGAAGCAGAGTCTCAGGCTCCGCAACTCCTGGAAGGAGGGGCTGGGCCAGCCCATGATGCGGAGGGAGGTGCAGCCTGACCTCCAGGCTGGAAAGGCCACATGCCGGGCCCTGGAAGTGCCTTCAGCACCTTGGAGAGCGGCCGCGAGGCCCTTGCTTGCACGCCTGGACTGAGCTGTCTGGGGGCCCCGTGTCGACGGAAGGTCTGGGGACCTGCCTTCTTGGGGGCCTCCACAGCCCACCCTGCTCATTTTCCAGATGGGGAGACTGAGGCATGGGAAGTGAAGGATGCGGGCTGGAAGCCGGCTGTGTCTTGATGCTCATGAGTGGTGACTCCCCACCTGCTCTGAGCAGGTGCCGGGGGCTGCAAACCAGACCTGCAAAGCCATGGCCTCTAGCCTCCAGGGCCTCACAGCCTGGCAGCGGAGAGCAAATATTTAGAAACCATGCACACGGGCCCATCATCACACACTGAGGGCTCTAGGAATGCCAGCCATGGTACTGTCCTTCTCCTTCGTCCCCAGGACGGGGTTGGCCCAGGCCGGCTCCACAGGGGCAAGGGGCCCATGCGGTCCTGCCCTGCCCCCTGCTCTCCAGGACTAGGTTTCAAGGTTATGAAAGTCAAACACACAGACTCGGATGCAAGAATTGCTGTTTATTGCATTGAAGACTTCTTTGGAAGTCTGGAGGCAGCTGGGTGCACACACCTCTTTCTCCCTCTAGCCCCAAAGGCAAGGCAAACCCCTACTGTCCACGCCACCCTGAAGTCTGGCTCCTGAACAGTGGCTCTGCACCCCCTTACCTCCTGGTGGGATGGTGAAGGCGATTTTGGGGAGGCAGGGGATGGGGAGTGAGGGCCCAGGGCCAGAGGGAGTTAACTCTTGTTGCCAGTAATTAGGGAGGGCCTGGCAACACCTCCCCAGAAAGTCCTGAGTCAGGGGCTGGGCCTGGGCCTAGAGGAGCAAGTGCCTGAGGTGTCAGATCCAAGGTCATGTCCAGGGCGAAAATGCTCCTCCTCAGGCCCACCCCAGAGGCCCCCAGAGCTAGAGAGAGAGGCAGTGGAGGGGGAGCCTGGCCTGGATCCCAGCAATCAGCACCCTGAGGTCGCCCCCCCCACCCCCATGGGCAGGTACGAGTGAAAAAGTGAGACCAGTAAGAAAAGATGAATCCACAGTTTCTACAAAAAGCCCCACCCTCCCCAGGCCCCCTAGTCAGCTTGGGGCCACCTCGGCCTTCACCCTTTTGGGGGGCCTGTGCGGCACAGGACTGTCCAACCGCTCCCTCTTGGGGCTGGCAGGCCCAGAGCCATTGTGCTGGGCGCAGGACTCCGTGGAGGGCTCCGGCTTGGGGCTGGCAGGTGCTGGGCCATTGAGCTGGGTGGGGGCCTCCTCTTTGGGCTCCAGCTTGGGGGCAGGAGGGCGGGGCAGGGGGGGCAGCGCCCTCTCCAGCACGTTGGGGCCGTCCCAGGCAGGGATCTCCAGGCCCAGGTGCTTCATGAGCCTGGTCATGACCTCGTCCACGTAGCCATGGATACGCAGGTCAGCGTGGCGGTCCTGCGGGGGGCAAAGGCAGGTCAGGCTGAGGCCAAGGTTGGGAGGGGAGGGAGGCTGGGGCAGGGAGCATGTCAGGGTGGGCTCAGAACGCACATGCTTCGTGGGCTGAAGGTTGACAATGACCAGTCGGCCTCCTCGGCGCTTGGTGGCAAGGGGCAGGTTCCCGCTGGGCCGGATTTGCAGCGAGGTGCCCAGTGTGATGGACAGGTCTGCATTCCTGGGGCGGGCAGGCAGAGTCGGACGGAGCCCCTCCTAGCCGGGCACGGTGGTCTCTACAGCCCTCCTGCCCCTCCTGGCTCAAGCCCCATTGTCTCCCCACAGGCCTTGTGCCCCTGCTACACGCCCAGCCCCAGGGGTAGGGGTCAGCTCCCCTCACAGCTGCCTCTGCTCTCAAGGGCCACCCGCAGCCTGGGCCGGCTTCCCAGCTGCCCTGAGTCCCACCACTGCAGCTCCGCTTCTGCCTGGGCCCCCTCTCCCCCGACCCCCCATTGGCAGAAGCAGGGCTGTTGACGTGGGCAGGACCATGGAGCCTTGGGACTCGGGTTCTACCCTGGCTCAGCCACTTCCCAACGGGGCAGCTTTGGACAGGAGCCCACCTCCAGACGCCTCGGTTTCCCTGCCTGCAACACGAGCACGGTGCGGTGTGTGCGAGGAGCTGCTGTACTCAGGAGGACAGTGAGGCCCAGAGCACTAGCAACTGCCTCTCTCAGGAAGCCTCTCCTGACTGCCCCCGGGCCAGAGCTGGCTGGGCTTCTCCCTGCGTCCCCACCCGCCCAATCCGGGCTCTTCTGAGGGTCAGACCTGCTGGCCTCGTCAGCAAGAGTGAGGTCCCGGTCAGGCAGGGCGTCCTCCCAGTCCAGGATGGTATCTCGCAGCTCCCCCCTGCGGAGGCGGTGGGGGCATCAGCAAGGAGACTCGCACCCTCCCCTGGAGTCCAGGCGGGGCGGGGGGTCACTCACCTGCAGGCCCGCAGCCCCCTCGCCTTGGCCACAGTGCAGAGCCGGCCCGTGGCCTTGAGACCCATGCTGCCCACGACAGTGTCCCGGACGTACTGCCTGTGTTGGGGGAGGAAGGGGGGCCTGTGGGGCCAGGTCAGCCCACCCCCTGCTGCCCTGCGGCCTGAGCTGTTCTCCCAGGGAAGTGGGGGGCTTCCACAACACAGCTGGTCTGGCCGCACCCCAATGCCAGTGGCGTGGAAATAGACTGGGAAGGGTTCCAGACAGAGGAGACAGAGCGATGCGACAGTGACATGCAAGGTGGGACCCCAGGTTGGATCTTGGACCGGGACAAAAACAGAAGGCTCAGGAGCACTGGGCAGCTTGGCGGGGGGGTTGGGGGGGGCTGGGTGACCTCCACGGCTTTCTATGTGGCCTTTACAACGAACGTGCTGCGGCCGAGGAAGAGAAGAGCTCCTGGGAGACACATGTCCCTTGGGCCTGGGGCAGTGGGCACTTAGCCTCAAACGCCCAGCAAGGACTAACAAAACGGGAACGACCGCCAAATCCACGCGGGGATCAGCAGACTACGGACATGAGGACCAAATCTGGCCCTCAGCCTCCTGTCCTTGTGAATAAAGCTTTACTGGCGCTCGGCCACGCACATTCCTTCCCATGGCGTCTAACGCAGCTCTCACACCTCGAAGGCAGAGCCCGTCATCCTGACAGAGGCCCTCTGGGCCATAAAGCTGAGAACGTTCTACCATCTGGCCCTTTCCAGAAAAGGTTTGTTGATCCCTGGTCTAGGCAGAGTTCGGTTCATCATATGATTCTTATGAGTTTTCTGTAGATTTGAAATTTTTCAAAATAGATTTGGGGACTTTTTTTTTTTTTTTTTTTTTTTTGGCCATGGGCACCTCCTGCCCTTGCTGGGCGGTTGCTGAGTCAGCGCCCCGACTCCGGGAAGGGCTCTGGCTCAGTCTGCCCAGAGCGGGCAGACCCACCTCCGTCACACTCTGTCTTGGGCTGAACTGTGTCCCCCAAAAAGATATGCTGGAGTCCCGACCCCTGATACCTCAGAGAGTGACCACATTTGGAAACAGGATCATCACAGACGTAATGAGCTCACGCTGGAGGAGGCTGGGCCCTCATCTAACAGGACTAGTGTCCTTACAAGCCAGCCAGATGGCGGACTGAGGGGTCGACAGGCCGAGGAGCGCCAAGGACTACGAGAAACCTCCAGCAGACACAAGCAGGCAGGAAGGAGCCCCCCCCTGCCCCCGCAGGGCTCAGTGGGAGCCAGGCCCTGCCACAGCTGACTTCGAACTTCTAGCTCCAGGTTGAGATGACCCGTTTCTGTTTTGAGCCGCCCGGTTTGCGGCCATTGTTCTGGCCATCGTCCTGCGGCGCAGGAGAGGAGCGCACCTCCCCCGGGGGAGCATGTGTCTCCAGCCCCCACCCAAGCCTGGGTCTCTGGCCAGGCCAGAGGATGCTCACAAGGACCCAATGCAGAGCCTGACCTGGGAGGTGACAGAACAAAGGGCCGGCCCCGGGACTGCCCATGCCCTGCGCCCCGCCCCACCCTCCAGTGGCACTCACGTCTTACACTTGACACACTCCTCTACAAACATGTTTCCGTGGAGCTCTGCCAGCTTGTCCCTGTGGGAGGAGAAGGGAGACACTTCACCGTGGCACGGGGTACTGGTTCCTAAGGCTTAAGGCCGAGCACCGAGCCCTTTTCCTCCAGGAAGCCTTCCCTAAGCCCTCAACCATAGGATCAATGGACTCCTTCCTTCCAGGGCCTCTGGCTGTGGACTCCGCCATGCATAGTTGTACAACCTTACCCAGATGGCCCAACCTCTCCGAGCCTGGGAACCATTAACCTTTACGGCTGATCCCACCCCGTACAGGGACAGCCCATTCCGCTCACAAAATCCTTCCACACTACTCGTGCTGGAACCTCCAAATGTCACCAGGTCCGAAGGACAGGAATTCTGATACCCGGTTTGCAAAGAACCTAAGGCGATGGGTGGCCCCGGGGGCATAGGGTTTAGAGGAAGAGGGACGTGGGATCAACTCCTGGCTCTGTTGCTTCCCTGCTGTGTGACTTTGGACAGGTCACTTAACCTCTCTCTGCCTCAGGCCCCATCTATGAAATGGGACAGCAGTGCCTAACTTTTGGGATATTTGGGAGAGCAATGATCAGGCCTGGAAGGCTCTTTCCCTCACTCTGTCAGTCACCTCCCTTACTCCCTCATGTCCCTAGTCCAGTGTCACAGCCCCCTGGCCTGTCACAGGCTGCATCTCCTGTCCCAGTTTCCCCTTTTGTTCCCTGACAGTGATCACCGCCTGACCGAGCGTGCAATTTGCTAACTGATCTCGTCTTCTGTTTCTGCGCCACGAAAGCGTAAGTCCCGGGAGGGGCTACTGTCCTGTGCCCGCAGCGACCCGCGTCTAGAACAGCGTGTGTGTGCAGTGGGCGCAGGGTAAAGAGTTGGGTGCAATCCGTTTCATTCCTGTCTGCGTGCAGTGGGTGCCGGCAGATTAGTGCTTCCTCCTCCAAAAGGGACTCAGGCCCATTTCAAAAGGGGAGGGGACAGTGGCCTCATTCCCCTTTAGAAGCCGAGAAAAATCCTTTTCCTTCAACCCTCACCTACGAAGGGTGGGCAACTCGTGTCCACATCTGCCCCTGCTCTCATCCGTGGACCCAAGGGTAAGACCTGGTCAGCCTTTCGGCCCTCATACAGTGTTCCCACTCACTATAAAAGTAAAAAAGACGGGTATGAAGACCCAACTACCAGCTCCCAACCGTGAGGACTTCTTCCAGCGCTCAGTTTCCTCTCGGCCTCCCTCCCGAAGGAGATTTTGGAGCAGGCCTGGTGCTGGTGGCCGAGGGCCACACTCCAAGCCGACAGAGGTCCAGAGCACAGTGGTCAGGGCTGGAAGCACCCCTGAAGCTCCTGGGACCAGGAAAGGGGACCCCAATTCTCAAGATGAGCCCGGGGAGGCAGTGACGGTGGATGACAGCTCTGGTTCACAGAGCTCCGCAGGGCGCTTGGCACTTCTTCCTGCTGCCTAAATCGCTGTGGCGGCCTCATACTGGAGGGGCCGGCATCAGCATTCACTTGACAGATGAGGAGACTGAGGCCCTGAGGGAGCAGGGCCAGAAGCTGGGGGTTACCTGGGGAAGCCGGAGCGCACGTGCAGCCCGTCCACGTTCTGGCTGACCAGGAAGCGGAGGAGGCCCACACGCTCCAGCTGCACCAGCGCCATGTGGGTCTGCGTGGGCCGCGCACTCTCGAAGGTGGTGTCGAATTTGGGGGCCAGGCCCCGCTCCTCCATTGTCCAGACACCATGGGGGCCCCTGAAGGTGGTAGGTGTGGGGAGACACAGAGAGTTTAGGGTTCAAGGAGACAGGGTAAGGAATAAGAGACAGAACATTAGAGACAGAGACAGAGAGAGACAGAGAATCAGGGAGACAAAGATGGAGAGACAAAAGAAAGTATGTGAGACAAAGAGAAGGGAGGCGTGCCTGGGAGGCTCAGTGGGTTAAACTTCTGCCTTTGGCTGGGGCCCTGGTCCCAGGGTCCTGGGATCGAGCCCTCCATCAGGCTCTCTGCTCAGCGGGGATTCTGCTTCCCCCCTCTCTCTGCCTGCTTCTTTGCCTAGTTGTGATCTCTGTGAAATGAATAAATAAAATCTTTAAAAAAAAAAAAAGACAAAGAGAAGGGAGAGATAAAGGGGGCAGGGAGAGGAAGGGGAGAGCCTGTGGCGCACGACAGCAAAAAATTATTCATTACAATCAACATTTTCTGCTGCTACACTGAGCCTGGCCCTGTGCTGGGTGATGCTGAGGTCCTAGTGGACCGAGGCCCTGCCCTCAAGGAGTCCTCCATCTCATGGAGGGTGGACCTAAGTGGTCACCGACCCCGCAGCTGTGAAGCTGGAGGAGCCCAGTGGAGGTGCTGGAGCCTGTGCATGGGGAGTGCAGGAAGGCTTCCTGGAGGAGGCTGAGCTGTCTCTTCAGCTGTGCGAGGAAAGGGAAGAGAGTTCGGGCAGGAGGGGTAAGCAAAGGCCTAGGGGACTGACAACAGCCTGTGAGTTGGGGGAAATGAAGTGGTCTGGGGGCTCCAGTGGGAGCAACAGGGCCCGAGTGGGAGAGGCGTCCTGAGGTGGGGTCAGGAAGGGCTTTGATTTCTTTCCATCCTGAAGTATGGGGAACTCTCCTGTGTGGCAGTGGGGAGTCATGGCAGATTATGGAGGAGGGGTGGGAGGGAAACACGCCTTAGAAGTGTGACATTCCTCCCGGAACCAGGAATCTGCTTTCCCCGATGCAAGTCTGGGCTAAGGGCCCATGAGGCCTAGGGAGGGAGTATAAACATGACAGGCCTGCCCTATAGGGCACGGTGCCTTCAGGGGCCGCTAGGGGGTGCCAGTTTGAGACCGTGGCGCTTCAGCAAGAAGACTCTTGCCCAACACAGGCTGCCCCAAGCAGGGAGGGGCTTAGACACTGGTGGCACACCCTTGTCAACAGGTGAGAGCCCGAGGTCGGGATGATTAAAGCCACTTGCCTGACACCAGGTCCGACAGAAAAATATTTGCAAGTGAGCATGGAGCCAACTGCCCCTGATAGCAATCTTCTCATTGTCTAAGGTAATAGAACCCCAGTACTTTGGCATGCATGGTGGGCCCAGGCAAAAGACTACATTCCCCAGGATCCCTTGCAGCTAGGGATAGTCAGGTGACCACGCTCTGGCCAATGAGGTGTGAGTGACCAATGGAATGTTGAGCTTGACTTAAAGGGAACGGTCTGCAAGGGTGGGTCTTTCCAGTCCCCAACATCCCCGGGAAAGGCCGTAGGACGGGTTCTGATGGCCAAGCCTCTGTGAGTTGACAGGGAAAATGCTGGCGGTAGCGGACCCTGCCTCAACCTTCCCTCCATGCCCACAGACCTGAAGTCAGGGATGCCCGAGGCGGTGCTGATGCCGGCACCTGTGTGGAACACCACGTTGGAGGACTGCCAGACCAGCTGCGCCAGCTCCCACACCTTCCGCTCTAACTCCTCAGGAGGGTCGAAGATCTGTCAGGGAACAGAGCAGAAGGCAGAGGTCAAAACATGTCCCAAGTGGCAAAGCCACTAGCCACAGATTGGGATTCCCCTGCCTTGCCCGGGGGTGGGGGGTAGTAGGGGGAAGAGAACCCACTGGAAAAGGGAGCTTATCCTCATGTACCTCCTCTGTCCACAGCCCCTTGGGGCTCCCGCATCCTTAGGGAGCCTAAAAGCCTAAGCCCTCCCTAAAAGCCTAAGCCCTCCCAGTGGCCTCCCTGGAGGCCCTGCACGATCTACTCTCCCCTCCTCCCTCTCTCTCCCCCTCACCCACTCTGCTCCAGTCACACATGCCTCCTCACTATTCCTCCAACACACCAGGCCTGATCCTGCCTCAGGACCTTTGCACAGGCTCTAGGCAGAGGGTACAGCACTACCCACATGGCTCCTCTCTCACCTCCTTTAGCTCTTGGCTCAAAAATC
This sequence comes from Lontra canadensis, assembly GCF_010015895.1. NCBI lineage: Eukaryota > Metazoa > Chordata > Mammalia > Carnivora > Mustelidae > Lontra > Lontra canadensis. The sequence continues at coordinate 916,765 of NW_022631082.1, forward strand.
ATCTCATTTGCACACCTGTGTTCACAGCAGCATCATTTACAATCACTAAAATGTGGAATCAACCCCAGGGTCCATTGATGGGCAAAAGGATAAGCACAGTGTGGCCCGTCCACACACTGGAATACAATCCAGCCTTAGAAAGGAAGGGACCCTGACACCTGTCATGACATGGAGGGACCCCTGAGGACGCTGGGCTCAGTGAGAGGAGCCAGGCCCAGAAAGACCCATCCTGCAGGACCCCACTCCTAGGAGGGCCCCAGAGGAGTCCTGTTCACAGAGACAGAGAGGAGAAGGTGGGAGCCAGGGCTGGGACAGGGGGTGGGGAGTCCATGCTTCACAGAGACAGTCTCCGTGTGGGGAGATGGAAAGTTTTGGAGATGGAGGGTAGGGGGGTGGTTGCACAACGGCGTGGATGTTTTCTATGCCACTGAACTGTATACTTGAAATGGTTAAGATGCGACATTTTATGTTGTGTATTTTGCCACAATTAAAAAAAATTGAGGGGCGCCTGGGTGGCTCAGTGGGTTAAGCCTCTGCCTTCGGCTCAGGTCATGATCCCAGGGTCCTGGGATCCAGCCCCACTAGGGGTTCTCTGCTCAGCAGGGAGCCTACTTCCTCCTCTCTCTCCTCCTGCCTCTCTGCCTACTTGTGATCTCTCTCTCTCTGTCAAATAAATTAAAAAAAAAATGTTTAAAAAAATTTGAAAAAAGAAAAGTGATCTCAGTGATGCCTCCTGGGCCCTGGTTTCAATGCAGCCCCAGCTCTCCTCACCACTGCCCTCTTTACTTTTCTCCCTGAAGCTTACCGTCATCGGACTTATATTTACTTGCTCCTTGTCTGTCTCTCTGCTAGAATGAGGGATGAGAATGTGCCTGGTGCATAGTTGGTGCTCCATAAATGCTTGTGGAATCAAGCGACCAATCAAGGGCCAGGCAGTAGAGGAGAGGGGCTTCGGGAGGGATTCCGAGGGCTCTTATTAAATGCCTCAGAACGCGCGGACCAGACTTTAGGGGATGGGGCGATCTTCCTCCCAGTTTACAGAGGGGCGAGGGGACCCAGAAGGGAAGTGACTCACAGAAGGGGTTTTGCTGAAACTATCTACGTCCATCCAACCTGAAACCCCTCTCCATCACCCTCAGGATAAAGTGTCAGCTCCCCAGCCTGGCACGTGCGGTCCCTGCGGTCCAGGCTCTGGAAACCTCTCGCCTAATTTGTGCCCCAAGTGTGTTTCTTCCCACCTCCCCGCCTTCGGCCCTGCCGAGCCTTCCGCCTGCAACTGCGTTCCCACGCTTCCCTCATCAGAACTTCGGGACTTCCCGCGACGCGGGTGCCTCCCTCGGTCCGGCCAGGCCGACTGGGGGCTGGGGGCGTCCGGGTCCCCGGGAGCGCAGGGGGCGTCACTTCCCGCCCCCTCCTCTCTGGGAAGTCCCTCCCATTGTCTAGCCTCAGTGCCTCCCGATATTCCCACAATGCCCCGCTGCTGCCCGACCCCGCCCAGCCCGCGGCGCTGCGGGCGGCCTTCGGGAGGCCGGGCCGAACTCACCTCGGGGAGGCCACACTTGCCCTTGTCCGCGTACGGCGACAGTCCCGCCGCGTAATTCACCGACATCCTCGCCGCCCCGACGGGAACAATAAAGTTTATCTTGTTGAGGCCGCTTCCGCCGGAAACGGGGTGGGACGTGGGGTGGGGGAGGAGTCGTGTTCCTCCCTACTCGCCCGGCCTCTGCCTCCAAGACGCATGCGCTTCGCCTGACGCCTCGGGCGCCATCCCCAGTGCTGGCAAAGGGAAGTCAATTTTCTTCGGAGTGTTGCAGGGTGGCTGGAAACTGGCTGCCGCCCATGGGACAGTGCGCCAGTCAGCTCTCAAGTGAGGGGCACAAGCAACCGGCGCCCCGTTTGAATTCCCCACGTCCCTCACGAGGACAAAGGACTCGTGCTTCCAGTCGGGGCTCTTTCCGCTTCACATTTCAGAAGGGAATAAAGTCACCAATGTAGGGCAATCGTGCACGTGGGTGGTGGGGGGGGCAGTGTGGGGCCTCACCACGTAGGGGCTTGAACGCCGCTCCGAATTACCCGGGCGTCATCCAGCTGGGTGGTATTCTGCACACGGCAGTACAGGTGACCAGCTAAGCGCCTGCTCAAAGGCACTGGGGCCAGTGGCGTTGAGGATGCGTTTAAGAAACGTGTTGAGCACCAACCGTGCTGGGGAGACACTGGAGAACAAAGGCGGCACCTTGTGGCGAGAGGTGGACACAGACCGGTGAGCGGCAGATGGTGCCTTAGTGTGATTAAGGTGCCTTGAGGGCACCGAGCCATAGGGAGCTGAAAGGAGGCACCTGACCCAGCCTGGGTACATCCCGGAAGGCTTCCTGGAGGAGGGGGTGCTGCAGCAAAGATCCAAAGAGTGAGTAGGAATGAGATGGGGAGAGTGAGCCTGTTGGGAACGACATGGGGTACAGAAGGGGCGTTCCTGGTAGAGAAACAGCAAGGGCAAAGCCTGGGAAGAGATGTGGGGGGTGTTGGAAGAGCGAGGGTGTCTTCCGGCCAGAGCTCGTTGGCCAGCCTGTCTCCTCCCTCTGCTCATCCCCGGCCCCCTGGGGCGGATACCCTCTCAGAGCTGATCGGGTGTCTGAGCTGAGCGCTTGGAGCTGCGGGTGTGAGCTGGTGGCCCAGCTGGGAGCAGGTAACTGGAGCCAGCAGAGGGCGAGGAGGCCTGGTGCTAGCGTGACTGGAGTTGCAGGAGGTAGGAGTGGAGGAAGCGAGGGAAGCCTGGGATGGAGGCGCCCCTTAGGGCCTCAGGGCCCTGGTGTATGGGAGCAAGGCAAGGCCCGCGTCTGTCCCAGCTATGCTGAGGAGCTGCCCAGGTGCGCGTGCACACACACGCACACACGCACGCACTTCCCACTTGCCAGCCTTTGCATGGCAAAGGGTCTGTACCCTGTTTATCTGCTGCCACCCCTTTCAGCTTCCTGCCTGGCCATCAGACCCTCCATTAGATACCATCACCTCTTCCAGGAAGCCAGTCCTGTCCCCCAAGCCCATGGATCCCCTCCTGCCCCGCCAACCTGTGGACTCCTCTTGGGTGTCTTACTACACCCAGCTCTGGGTGAGATTGAGACAGACAGGAAGGAAGAGGGTAGGGTGAGTGCTGAGTGATGGGCAGGGATCGCGGGAGGGGCGGGTGGATACTAGGGGATATAGGTGGGTGGGTAGGCGGGAGGGGTGGATGGGTGAATGCAGGGGTGAGCGTTGGGTGTAGAGGTGGATGGACGGTGGGTGGATGGTGGACGAACTGTGACTTAAAGGTCATGAGGAACCGCGAGAAGGTGAGTTGGTGGCTGGTAGCCCGCGGACGGCTGTGTCCATGCTCTGGTGGGAGGACGGTGAGTGGACAGGTGGGAGGATAGTTTTGAGAATTCACAGGCCTGTTGGGACACCTCTGCTCACCTGGGGTGACTTGCCTCCATGACTCGGCTGCAGATAATCTTCTCTGATTATCCGAGAAACGTACCTTGGTGCTAGATGGCCTCAGCTCTGGGCCCAATCGCCAGGAGCCCCTCTCTGTTCAGGACGACGGTTCCTGCCCAGACACCTGCAGCCTTCAAAGCCAGGGCTGCGGCCAAGGAAGGGACCCAAGTAGGGTTAGGGAAACCCAGGCTGAGGAGTTAAGAGTTCAGCCTGCGGACGACAGATGAAGCTCATCAGAACATGGGATTTTGGGGTGCCTGGGTGGCTCAGTGGGTTAAAGCCTCTGCCTCCGGCTCAGGTCATGATCCCAGGGTCCTGGGATCGAGCCCCGCATCGGGCTCTCGGCTCAGTGGGGAGCCTGCTTCCTCCTCTGTCTCTGCCTGCCTCTGCCTACTTGTGAGCTCTGTCAAATAATAAAAAAAAAAAAAAAAAAAAAAAAAAAAAACCACGGGATTTTGGAACCCGCCTGTGAAGGGTACATAGGAATTCGCCAGGGAAGAAGGAGAAGAAAGAGCGTTTTGTGTAGAAGTACCTGCACAGATGGGAGCTTGGAGACCAGGAAAGGCTGGATCTGCTCAGACAACAGGGAATATTGGTGGGGTATATGTATTGAGCACCTACAGTTTACCAGGCTCTATGCTAGGGATGTCACTGAAAACCCACCAAAAGTGGGTCAAAAGGGGATTATCTCCCTCATTTTAAGTTGGAGGAAGGTGAGACTCAGGGTAAGTGACCTGCCAAAGGACACACAGCAATTAGGAGATGGGGCGTCCTGCATCTGGGTCCTGCTTCCTCAAGCAGGAGGAAATGGGTCTGAAATGGCCCAGGGACGAGGAAGAGGTTCTCTTGAGGAAGGGGAGGTGGGTGACCCTTCGGCTTACCAGGTACCCATCCCACCCCAATCTTGTGCTTCCCCAGGTGGCCTGGGTTGAGGCGAACCATCAGACGCTGGCCATGAAGACCCTCCGGACGCGATTTAAGAAGACAGAGGTGAGTCTGAGGCCACTGAGATGCCCAGTGTCCCCCGATTTCAGGCTCATGTGCCCCAGGGCCTGGCAGAGGAGCCACTGGGCCTTTGGAACACTGTCCTCGGCCCCTCCTCTGATCCTTCTGGCAGTTTCCATTCAACCAGGCCCCTCCCCGTTCTGGACTCTCCCGAGGCTCCTCAGCACCCACCCCCTCCCACCCTGTAGCTTCTGCTCCCTCTCCTCCCTATTCTGTCTACAGCACCCTGCTGCCTTCATGTCCCCACTGCTTCCTGCTCAGTTTCTAGCCACAGGACCTTTGCCCCTGCTGTTCCCTCTGCTGGGAAAGCCCTCTCTTGCACATGTTGCTGCCTGTCAAACCCTCTTCAGGCCCACCCTGTTTGGGGCCCGTAACTCTTCTTCCAGAAGGGCCTCCATTCTCCCAAGCTCCAGTGGCCACTTGCTTTTCTGAGGACTCATTTTCTCAAGGACCCTTATCTCTGGCTTTTGAGTATTCATTCAGCAAACGTTTGTATCAGGTACTGTTGTAGGAGGAAATGCTTGCTCTCTTGGAGCTGACAGTAGGGCAGAGTGGTAGATAGTAAACAAGGTATGTATGTGCAAAGCCAAGCAAGGAAAAGGAGTGCCCAGAGTGGGGGAGATGTTTGCAACTTTAAAGCAACTCTATCACCAGAGCAGAGATCAGAAGGGAAAGAGGGCGGGAATTGTGTGCATATTTCAATGAAGTGCATTCCAGGCAGAGGGGACAGCCAGTGCAAAGGCCCTGGGGTAGGCTGGAGCTGGCTTCCCCTGCAACCATACTTTGGACTGTGAACTCCCAGAGGGAGATGTTCCTTCTTCCGTCATACCCACCCCCTTGTGCCTAACCCCCCCAAGTGCCTGCTAGCGTGGGGTCCAGTCCGGGGCACAGATTGAGAGAATCTAGGGTTAGAGGATGGAGACCAGTGCGGGCAAAGTTCAGAGGGTGGGCCAGGCCCGGTGGATTCAGGGCATCTTAGGATGACGAGAAGGTTCCTTGGGCTGGAGTAGAGCGTGTGAGCGGGGTGATCCTGAAGCGGGCCCAGCCCAAGGAGTCCTGGAAAGCCAAAAAGGAAGGGGCATAGGAACACACCTGCTTATAAAGTCAGATGGCTCTGGGTTTGGGTGCAGCCTCGTCCTGTCTAGTTGGGTGAGTGTGGGTCTGTCCCCAGCCCCCAGTGGCTCCCTCGGGCTTTCCCAACCCATCTTATTTATTTATTTCTGTGATTTAAAGCTTAATATTCCTTTTTCTTTGATTTATTTTCATTTGTAAGATTTAAATGTAGTATCATTGAATTCATTTTTACTTACTTCACCTATTTTTGGTTTTATTTGTATGTTTTTGAATACCATAAGGAGCTTTCTGTGTGCTTTGCAGATGTTAGCTCATTTATTCCTCATAACAATAGTATGGGGTGGGAGCTTTTATTATCCCACTTAGTAGATGAGGAGAGAAGGCCCAGAGAGGTTAAGGAACTTGCCCAAGGTCACACAGCTAGGACGTCCCTGAGGTTAGGGTGGGGAAGGGAGCCTACTGATAAAAAAAGAAAGAGGTAGGGAGTGACAGAGACAGGAATAAAAGCTCATGAACCACTTACAAAATGTGGCACTGAGTCAGACTCATTCATTGTGGAATGACCTAAAATTCTGCACTGTCTGAAATCTGTTCCTAAGGTGGACTGTTCCCGTTTACCCCCCAAGAATTCTTGAGATGTGGTAGCCAGAGGTAACCCAAGCCATATCATTGTTTCATTTCAAAAGCAGAATTATATTGAAATCAAATCCTTCAAAAGGTTTTGTGCAGCTAAAAAACAAAAAAAACCCCCAAAGACACCTAATTTGGGACATGGGGGTATTGGGCGCGTAGCACAGGTGTCGGGGTGAGTGGGGGTTGTGGGCAGGGGTTAAAGCCTCAGGCTGGGTGTGAGGGTGTCTGGAGTGTCTGGGAGGCACCCTTCCTGCTGGGAGGAACCTCCGCAGCAGCGCCAAGAGATCTGGGGGCGGACGGGGAGAAGCTTGCCCTCCGCATCCCCCATCAGGCAGCTGGGCAGCTCAGTGTCCCTCCCTCCACTGGCCGTCTCCAGTTTCTGGGCAGACAGCAGGAGTCAAGTTCGGCTTTTGTTCGGCTCCCCAGAGGGACGAAAGCAAACACCGTGACTGCGCGTGACTGCAGACACACAGACACACCTGCCCCCCATCCCAACTCCCAGCTGTCTCTGGGGACTTTTCCCTCCCTCTTCTCAGCGCACAGGCCAGCCCCCGCACCTTGGCCATCCTCCCTGCTGCCTGGCGTACCCTCCCTGCTCCTTTCTGCTTCTTTCCCACCAGCCTTTCCTTCGAGCCCCCAACACATGGCCATCCTTGCTCTGAGCCTTCTCAGATCCTTTCGGGGCCTCAGTTTCCCCATTCGTAAGATGGGATTTAACTGGAGCCGTGAGCCTCATCCTGGAGCTCCCACGGGCCTCCTGCCCTTAGGTCAGGTTTTAGAAAAGTCCCACAAGCAAGAAAATGGGAGCCTTTAGAGGTCCGTAGATTCCCACTGCTTCCTGGAAAGTCTGTCTGCCTCTCATTTGTATTCTCCAGAGTTCTTAAGTCTTTAATTCATTCAACAGACATAAATTCTGGGTCCCTACCACAGGCCAGACCCTGTGATAGGTCCTGGAGATCAGGGCTGGTTTCATGGACCCATGATGGGAGTAAAATCCAGACTGCTGTCCGCGGATGGGCTTGGCTCCATCCCAATAAAACTTTATTTATAGACCCTGAGATGGGAATTTCATATCATTTTCATGGATCACAAAATATTATTCTCCTTTTGATTCCCACCCCGCCAACCACCTATAAGTGTAAAAACCATTCTTAGAACTTGAGCTGCACAAAACCAGGCCAGGGGACCAATTTCTGTAGACCCTTGGGCCCCCACTACCAGGAGAGCAGTCTGGATTTTACCCCAAGTGAGGTTGTTGGAGGGTTTTGAGCAAGAGAGAGAAAAGAGCTGATGCAGGCTTCGGGAAGCTGGGGGACAAGTCCAGGGACTAGGAGACCAGCGCGGAGGTGTCCCCACAGGGAGCCTGCAGGGACGGGGCTGCACTGTGTGTAGGAATGGGTACATGCATGGAGTTAACAGCTGGTGAGGTTAGCTGGTAGACTGAGTGTGGAGGGAGGGAGGGAGAGAGAGAGATGGTGGTGCCTAGGTGCCTGGGGGGGGTGGTTTGAGGGGTGTTTGTCTAAGCTTTTATAGAATCCAGGAGGACAGGCCAAGGCACCCTGAAATTCGAGGCCAGAGCTGGGAGATCCACTTCAGTTTCCCCCCTGGGCAAGCCTGAGAGGGGCACTCCACCACCAGGTGTGAGAGACAGGAGCCCTCAATACCCACCCCTCCCCGGTTACTTATTACCAGAGTCTCCTTTTCTCTGCCCCACCTCTCCCTCCTCTTGCCCAAAGATGTTTTAAGAATCGCAGATCTTCCCCCCCGGGGGACGCTGAGCCATGTCTAGGGACGTTTGTGGTGGTCACACTGGGGGTGCCCTGGCCATCCAGTGGGTGGGGGCCAGGGATGCTGCTCAGCCCCCCGCTGGCCAGGACGGCCCCCCAACAGAGAATGTTCTGGTCCTGAATGTCCGCAGTGCCTGGGTGGAGGCGCCCAGCCCTAGGGTGCCTACTGCATCATCTATCCCATGTTGCAGCCGGGGAATTGGAAGCCAGAAAAGGAGCAGGACTGGCCCAAGGTCACACAGTAGGTGTAACATGACCAAGGCAGATTCAGGCTCCCCCTTCCTGTCTACAGTCACGGCTGCTAACCCCAGCTTCCAGAAGGCTGTCTCTGCACTCATCCTTTCTCTCCCCTCTCATCCCTGTGTCTCCCCGACTCAGCCCATGGCCCCTCTGTGAACTCAGAGCCACATCAACACAGTGGGCCATCCCACCTTTGGAAGCTCTCGTGGCTTCCCTGATGTCCCCCATTCCTGGTTTCCCCCTCCTTCCATGGACAGGCCTCCTCCTCTGTCCTACCCTTAACTGTGAGACCCAAACAGCTGGTCCTGGACTAGGACACAGGCAACTGGGCTGGTGGAGGCGAGTGATAATTTCCTCATTTCTCCTGAACATGATCTTGTCCCTGCCCATCCTCCCATTGCTCTTCCCGGAATTCCTCCCAGACTCCCCAGTCTCAGGAGTCCTCTCTGAGCTCCAGGCTGGCCTGGGCTTCCCCCATTACAGCCCCAATCACCCTGGTTCATGAATCCCTGGATGTATATGTCCCCCCAAGGGACCCCGGGGTCATGTCTTGTCACCACGGGGAGCCAGTGCCCCTTGCAGCACCAGGCACCCTGTAGGACAAGTGGACTCAATGACTGAAATTCACACAGCTCAGAGGGCCTGGCCTCCTGAGTCATTCGTTCACTCTGCAAACATTTACCAACGGCCCCACTCCACCCTGGGGTGCCTGGCCCTGCGGTCAAGGGGCCCCCAGTCTGCGAGAACACCCAGGAGACCCAGACCCTGGGAGGAGATGGGTCCTCTCCGGGCTCGGACCACCTATGATGGCCTGTGTCCTCGGGATTCAGCATTAGATACGCGCGGACGCAAGCACATCCGTGTTTGACGAATGAATCCATGCTGAGTGCCCTTACTGTGTGCCTGGCACTGGGGAGCGCTTTGCGTGGCCGATCTCCTTAGTCCTCCGATAACCCACCAAGGACAGTAGCTACGGTTTATTTTGAAACCCATTTTCCAGGTGAGGACAGTGAAGTCCGAAGCAGGTGAGCAAGTACCTGCGGGGGGGGCGGGTTAATGTAAATGTAAGTGCGGAGCGCCTGGGGGCAGGGCCCTGGATTCAGGTTCAAGTTTGTCAGACCACTGGGTCCCCCTGGGCTTAAGTGTGTAGCCGCGCAGAGTGGGAAGCTCTGTTTGTCGGGGGCTCGGGCCCGGAGTCACCTGCGACCCGCGGCCAGCTCGGACGAGGCGGAGACGCTGCAGGCGGGTTCCCGAAGATCGAGCGGGCGGCCCGTGGGGGCAAGGGAGCCGGCCTTGCGGGCAGCATCCTCCTCCAAGCAGGAAGGTCAGGGAGTGTCCAGGCGGCTACCGGTCTCGGAGACTAGCCCCTCCCCCACACGACCCCTACCGTGGGGGCGGGACCTCCGGCAGGGGGCGGGGCGCGCGGGCCGGGCGACAGAGCTCCGCGGGACCCCCACCCCTCCCTCGAGTACCCCCAAGTTCCTTCCTCCGGCCCCCCCTCAAGTCCCAGCCGCCCCTCCCTCCGGCCCCTGCCTCCAGAGCACTCCAGCCCCTCCTCTCGGCCCCCACTAGCCCTTCCCTCCAGGCCCCTGCCCCTCCCTCCGACTCCCTCCAGCCCCTCCCTCCAACTCCCGCCAGCCCTCCCTCCAGGTCCCCCAGCACTTCCCTGCGGACCCCGTCCAGCCCCTCCCTCAGGGTCCCCAGCATCCCCGCGCTGCCCCCTGCCCCTCCCCCGGGTCCCCCTGTCCCTCCCTCCGGGCCCTCCGTCAACCCACAGTCCCTCCCTCCGGACACCCACCCCCTCGCCCCGGGCTCTCCCAGCCCCTCCCTCCAACCCCCGCAGCCCCTCCCTCCGGCCCCCCCCCCCAGGCCCTCCCTCCGGCCCATCCCGCCAGCTCCCTCCAGCCCCTCTCTCGTGGTCCCCAGCCCCTCCCTCCCGGCCCCTACTACCCAACCCCCGCCTCTCCCTCCGGGTGCCCCAGCCCCTCCCTTCGGGCCTCCCCGACCTATGCCCCCTGCCCCTCCCTCCAGGCACTCCGTCAGCCCAAGGAGCCCCTCCCTCCGGACCCTCCAGCCCCTCCCTCCGGACGCCCCTCCGCCCCGCAGCCCCCAGCTCCTCCCTCCGGGGGGCCCCTCCGGACCCCTCTCCAGGCTCCCCCAGCCCCTCCCTCCAAACCCCCCGTACCTCCCTAGGGGCCCCCCCCGTCCCACCCCACCCCACCCCACCCGCCTCCGGCCGGGTCGCCTCCCCGAGCACGGAGCCAGGCACCCGGCGCCCTGGCCGCCATGAAGCAGCTGTGCGTGTGCGCCGCCACCTCCTCCGCGGTAGGGCCAGGGGAGGGGGCGCGGGAGCGGGCGGGGCTCGGGCCCTTCTCTCCCCTCCCCACTCCGCCTTTCCCCGCCCCTGCCCGCGCCTGACCTGGACCCCTGCCCCCAGACCCTGGAAGGACCGGGAGTGAGGGGGTTGGGGGGGTTGCGGCGCCGAGGTTGGGAGGTGGGTGGGACATTTGGGGAGACATGGGGACGTTCTGGGAGGCAGTTTTGAGAACAGATGGGGACACTGGGAAATATGGAGGGATAGTTTGGGGGAACAGTTTTTGGGTGGGTTCGTTTGAGGGGACAATTTGGACTACATTCTGAGGGATCATTTTCGGGACAATATATTGACATTTGGAGAACAAATTCAGGAGACATTCAAGGGATTGTTTTGGAATGACATTTTTAGGACAGATGTGTGGTTATTTGGGGGGATGATTTTGGAGAAACAAAGAATTTGGGGAAGACATTTTGGAATGCATTTCATGCTAAGTAACGTTTTGGGGGGAACAGAACCCGTAACATTGGGGGGACAATTGTGGCATTTTGGGGTCAGTTTAAGAAGGATGAATGACGGAGGACAGTTCTGAAGGACATTTAAAGGGACACTTTTAGGGGGTCCTGTAGGAGGATTTTGGAGGTGGGGGTGATGTTGGAAGGGGGTTTTCACTAAAGGATGAGGGGGCTGATCTGGGGGAAATTGACTAGGACGATGCTGGTGGTGGGTGTAGGCTGGACCTGGGGGCAGATGCTGGGGGATGCAGGCTGGGGGGATGCTGTCTCAGACCCCCACCCAGGCCTACCTCCCCCTGCAGCTGCGGCTCAGCCCCACTGACCTTGGCTCCTGCCCGCCCTGCGGCCCCTGCCCCATCCCGAAGCCGGCAGCCAGAGGCAGGCGCCAGGCAAGTGCCCAGGGGCAGGTGGTGAAGCCTGGAGCCCCAGCCAGGGGGAGCGGGGTGGGGGCAGGGATCGCCTGGCCCCACGACCCTCTGGGTGTCCCCCGCAGAGCCAGGAGTGGGGCAAAAGTGACGAGCGGCTGCTGCAGGCCGTGGAGAGCAACGACGCGGCACGAGTGGCCGCCCTCATCACCCGCAAGGGGCTGGTGCCCACGAAGCTGGACCCCGAGGGCAAGTCTGCGTGAGTGCCCATGCCCTGGGGGGTGTGAGGGACGAGGGGTTGGTCATCCTGTGGCTGATCCCCTATCTCTGACCTCCAGATTCCACCTGGCTTCCATGAGGGGTGCAGCCAGCTGCCTAGAGGTGATGCTGGCTCACGGCGCCAACGTCATGAGCACGGATGGGGCAGGTACTGCCTGCCGGGCCCGGGGAGGGATGAGGAGCTCAGACCAGATGCCCAGCCTGAGGGTCCGGTTGGGTCCTGCTCTGTGGCTTCCCTGAAAAGGAGGAGGATTCCTTTGGGTGCTCCCAGGGAGGCACAGGGACATGTCAGGCTGCGGTGCCAAAGGAAAGAGACTCTAGCTGGCTCCAGTTGGGATCAGGCAATAGCTTGTGGTCCTGGAGTGGTCAGGACTCAGGTGGTGGTCAGAGGAAGTCACGGGACTAGAGGAGTACCTGAGCTTGAGAAGTATCTGGGGACAGGAGACTCACAAGCAGAGGTTAGGGAGTAGTATCTCAGGTATGTGGAGTAGCTAGGACAAGAGGAGAATCTGGGCCTCTGACTTAACCAGGGCCCTGAGATCGAATGCGTGGCCAAAGGGGATAGCTGGAGCTCAGGAGGTAAGTAGGGGTGGGGCGTAGCCATGTCTGAAAGTTTGGGGCAACCCAGGAGGCAAGGCAGTCTGGACTTGGGGAGCAGCAGGAGATTTGTAGAGTATCAAAGACGGGGAGATTGCACATGGAGTAGCAAGGGTTTATAGGCTAGCCGGAACATGTAGGACAGCTGGATTCCCAGGGGCAGTGTCATTGAACATATAGAGGAGCTGGGGTTGTGGGGAGTCGCCAGGGCAGGGAGGCCTGAGGAGTGCGTGGGAGTGGAGTGTCGTCTGGGGTGCGGACTAGCTAGAGCTTGGAGAGTCTCTGGCCACCAGGAGTATCGTGGTTTGGAGAAGTACCTGAGGTCTGGGGACTTACTGGACACTGGGAGGCTCATCACAGATGGTTGACGCAGGTTTGGGGAGCAGCTGGAAGCTCCTTGCATAGGTGGAGCCCAAGCAGATGCTTCCTGCTTTTCAGGTTACAACGCACTCCACCTGGCTGCCAAGTACGGGCACCCACAGTGTTTGAAGCAGCTGCTACAGGTCATCTACTTTCTGGTGTCAGATACTCCCTCAACCCAAGATGCTTCCTTCCCCGGGCCCCCTTCCCTCCTCCCCGAGTTCTAGAAATCCCCCAAGCTCCCAGATACTCCCCGAATCCTAGCTATGTCTTAGCCTCTTTTACTCAGCTACTCCCCGGACAACCAGATACTCCCCGGGTGTCAAGTTACTCCCCACACCCAAGATACACTCTCAGTACCAGATATCTCCTGAGCCCCAGCTTTGCCCCAAACTCTAGGTCGTTCTTAGCCACAGTCACTCTCAGAGCTCCCATTCAGCCCCCCAAACCCTCAGCTTCTCCTGAGCTCCCGGCGATTTCCACTTTCTCACCAATTTTCCTAAAAGCCGAGTCACCCTAGGGTCCGGGAGGAGATGGGGTTGGGGGGAAGAAGTGCTAAGGGGAGGGGCCAGAAGTACATCCCGGCCCAAGAAGGGGCAGTTCCTAGGGAACCTCTAGTGACCTGCACCCCTCCCATCCCAGGCCTCCTGCGTGGTGGATATTGTTGACAGCAGTGGGTGGACAGCCCTGCATCACGCAGGTGGGTACGGCCCAGCGTCGCCCTGCCCACCATGACCCAGAGGGGGCAGGGCTGGGGATTCTTCTACATGGGGTCCCGGGGACCTACCATGAACGTCCTGCCTCCTTCCTCCTTCCTTCCAAGTACCTGCTGTGTGCCAGGCGAGGGGCCCAGCATTAAAATTCAGCAACCCTTTGGGCCACAGAGAGGCACCCCATTGGACAGGCAAGGTGATTGAGGCCGGCCGGCAAGAAAGTAGAGAAGACCCAGGCTGTCTGACCCCAGAGTACAGCCTGATGTCTGCCAGGCCTGGTGACAACTGTGGTGGCCGTGTTGGGGTGGGGGGTGTGACCGGAGTGCAATTTCTTTGACCAAATCCTAGAGGATCTCAGGCAGGCCAAAGGTCCAAACCATCCAATCCAAACTCCTGCGTGAGGGAGGGGAAGGGACCCACCTGCTCGAACCCAATCCCAGCCCAGCATCTGTCCATCATGCCCGTGAGATTAAGGGATGACTTTCACCAATGGCTCATGAAACGTCTGACCTTTTGGGAACACGGAATGTATTTGGGTTTGCTTTAGGGTTTTAAGGCACCGGTTAAAACTTCTGCCGTTGGCGTATGCTTCCACCTAGTGGTGGCAAGTGCCTTTTGTCACAGTGGAAGATCACTAGGTTTTTTTCATGCAATAAATATTTATTAAGTTCCTGCTCTGTGTGTCAGGCTCCGTTCTAAGCATGGGGAGCAGAAAACCAAATTGCATACCCGCTCAGGCACAGAGAAGGCCATCAGATAGAGCTTGTCGACTTTTCCAGTGACCCCTAGCGTGAAACCCTTCCTTCTTTCTTCACTGCTCTGTACATACACAGTCTCTCATTTCCTTGACTTTACCAAGCTCTCTCCCACTTCACGGCTCTTGCCTACTCAGAAACATCTACCGTCCCCCTTTCACCTTTAAAACTCAGAACTCAGATCCAGCCGCAAGAAGCCTGCCCAGTCTCAACCAACGTCAGATCCCTCCAGCAAACATTAATACCCTCTGTGAGGTTTGGAGTGTGGTAGTTAAATAGTTAAACAATGCTAGTTAAATGAAAGAGAAGAAATACATAAAAATTAGTTGAAAGTTCCACCTAAAGAGGGAGCTGTGATGGAATATGGAGAGAGCTTGGGACAGTGGGTTAGCAGACCTAATCATAGCTCTGTCTCTGACCCTAGTGGCTGACCGGGGACCTAGCTGGACCTCAGTTTCCTGAGGTCATACCTTTGCCTTTGGCCTCCCAGGGAATGTGGGAACTTCTCATGAAATGAGGGATAAGAATCACCCCAGGCAGAAGGCCCCCAGAAAATGTCTAAACCTTGCCCTACCTACCCTCCCTCTTTTTCCAGCGGCCGGTGGCTGCATCTCCTGCTCAGAAATGCTTTGCTCCTTCAAGGCACATCTGAATCCCCGAGATCGGGTGAGCCTCTGGGATCTTTTTGGGAAAGATGCTGTATTTGAGGTACACCGTCACCAGGTGGCAACACCCCAGGCTCCCTTGAAAGAGTATGAGAAGGTCTGGAGTGAGGTTCAGGGGCACTCATACAGGCTTCCCTACCTACAAGGTCAGCCTCTCACCTTTTGTCTCATCCTTCCCCTGATTTCCCACCAGTCAGGTACAACGCCCCTTATCATAGCAGCTCAGATGGGTCACACAGATTTGTGCCGCCTCCTCCTGCAGCAGGGGGCAGCAGCAAATGACCAGGACCTGCAGGGGAGGTGAGTATCTGCCCTCCCAGTGAGTCCATTGTAGGCCATGTGACCTTGAGCAAGTCGTTCATTTCTGTGGGTGGGGGGACTAGTTGACCTCCCCCCCCCCAAACCCCAGCCTGGGTTGTTGAGGAGGGCTTGGGGATTTGAGAGCGTCCTTGCTTCCTCAGTAGCCCCCTCTCCTGGTAGGACAGCCCTGATGTTTGCCTGTGAGGAGGCCAACCCCGAAACAGTGGAGGTTCTGCTGCAAGGCGGGGCCCAGCCAGGCATCAGGGACGCACTGGGCCAGGACGCTGCCCACTACGGTGCCCTCGCGGGGGACAAACTCATCCTGCGTCTCTTGCAGGAGACGGCACAGCGCCCCTCACCACCCAGTGGTATGCAAGCCCCCCCCATACAATTTCAAGCACCCCATCTCCTCCCAAGCAGTATCTTGTCACCCCTTTCCCTACTCTAGGTAGTTTCAAGGTAGCCCTATTTGCTGCATCAGGGAGGTTTCATGTTTCCCCTAATGCTACTCAGAACAGTTTCAAAGAGCCCCAGAGCTTTTGGATTAACCAAGGGTCCACTCTGCTTTCCTGGGCCATCCTTATCCTTGGATCTTTGCCCTTCCTAAGACCTGGCACCCCTACTTGAGCCATCCTGGAGGTGCCACTGGCTCCCCTTATTAGATGGCCCTCCTATTACCATCTGCAAAAGTAGTTGAGTCCTACTTTCAAAGTCCTGATTCTGGGAAAATTGGTAGCCCACTCCAGCCATGAGTCCCCTCCCTAGTGCCCTTCCTAGGGCTGGGAATGGAGTCCCTAAAACAGAGTGCCTGACCCTGCTTCCCTCTCTTCCCTGCCCTCCTAGAGGATGACTCAGGCGAGGCATCATCTCAGGTACGGATCTCTAAGCAGTGAATGAGTCCACTCCCCCTGCACACACTGCCTCCTCCCTCCCTGCCCCAAGCTTTATGGAATGAGAAGGAGGAGATGGACTTTTGTCCCGGGGTTATGACCTAGGAAGACTTGTTTGGGATGAATGCCACTTTCTGGGTACGCTGCCACCAAGTGACAGCAGCACCCACAGTATAATTCTCAGAACTGGGTGAGAACACTGTGGGAATGGGGCCAAATCGTGGGGCTGAGGTGGAGTGGTAGAGGGAACGGAGTTTGGTGAGGGCTGGTGTAGGTCACGGAAAAAGGCAGGTCTGGCCTCTTTCTCCCTTCCAGCTCTACAGCATCTCAGTTCCACATGGAAAGGGAACTTGTAGGTGATCTGGTCTAGTACCATGTAGCAAGGCACAAAGAGGGGGAGAAAGCAAAGCATTAGATCTGGAACTCTCAGGAAGCACGGCCACTTTTATGCTGGGATAAGCGAGGTCCAGGGAGAGGAAGGGGCTTGCTCAGGGTCACACAGGAAGTGAGGACCCAGTTGGGGCTGGTGACAGATAGTGGGGCTGGGCTGGTGTATTTGGGTGGGAGGCTGGCACGTTCCCCATGTGCCCCCTCCCCGCCTTCTCCCAGAACTCCGTGTCCAGCCATGAAAAGCGAGGGGCTCCCAAGAAGCGGAAGGCACCTCAGCCCCCTGCCAGCATCCCCCTGCCGGTGAGCAACGCCCTGGCTATCGGGGGAGGAACAGGGGCCAGGCAGGAGGGGGGGAAGCTCTGGCTCAGTTGTAGGAGGGGGCAGCCCCTGGGCCTCACGTGAAGGTGGTGGGTCCCTGGGGTGGGGGCACAGGATGACCGAGATGCCTATGAGGAGATCGTGCGGCTGCGACAGGAGAGGGGCCACCTGCTGCAGAAGATCAGGGGCCTGGAGCAGCACCAGGAACGGAGGAAGCAGGAGGTGAGGGGCTGGGCTAAGCCTGCGGTGGGGCAGGGAAGACTCCCCTCACCTCTCCTAGCTCCCACCTCCCTCTCTCCGTCTGTGCTCACTCTCCTCCAGCCATACGGGCCTCCTTGCTGTTCCTGCCAGTGTTCCAGGCCTGCTCCTGCCCCAGGGCCTTTGCATGTGTGGTGCCCTCTGCTTGGAACACTCTTCCTCAGATGCTCCTGTGGCTCCCTCCTTCTTTTCCTTTAGGTCTTTGCTCAGAAACCACTTGCCAAAGACACCTCCCCTGCCTAGCTTATTTAAAATTGTGATAGCTCCCACTCGCTTCCCAGTTCTCTTTATTTTTATTCGAAGTGCTTCGTGCTATCGGGAATACCATGTATCTTATTCATGTTCACCCGTTTGACTGTAAGCCCACGGGGACAGGCATGGTTGACCATGACTGGCTCACAGTACATGCTTGATGTTTATTGGAGGAACACGTATTTCAGTGGGCGAGTGAATGAATTATGGCCCCAAACAGGGTCAAACACTCAAAAAGTCCTTAGTAATGAGTCAGGGGGCAGAGCAAGGTGCTGGGTGCACAGTGGGTGCACAGCCGATGTCTGTGGTGGGGATCGGGGGCTACTGCGGAGGTGGGGCGGGGACGACCCACAACCCAGATTCGAGCCTGGTCCCCCCTTCTTCCCGTCAGCTGCCAGAGGCAGAGGCCAGCTCCCTCCACAGCCTGGAGAGACAGGTAGGTGGCAGGTGCAGAGAGCCAGCCCCTTGGGCACCCCGTGTTTCCTCCCAGAGGCTGGCCAAGCCCCCCTGCTGCCGCCCCCCCTTCCAGGTACAAGAGCTGCAGCAGCTGCTGGCGGAGAAGCAGGAGGAGAAGGAGAGCCTGGGGCGGGAGGTGGAGAGTCTGCAGAGCCGGCTGTCCCTGCTGGAGGTGTGGTGGGTGGGGCCGGCGGGGGGCGGGGCCGGCGGGGGCGGGGCCTCCCCCCCCCAACTCACACACACACCAGTACACATACAGGCTCTCCCGTGAGGACACACAACAGTCAGACCTACAGACACGCCATCGCAGACACCACACCCACACACGTAACGTGCACAAAGTGGACACTTCTCCAAACGCGGAGCCGGGACCCACGGAGGTGAGCGGCCGCCCTCACACACACGTGGTCTTGCACCTTAAACCGGCGACCACAGCAAGCGTCCGTGAGGAACGCGCACTCCCACACGCACACCAGAAATACCGGCGCCTACGCAACAGACGCTCCTCCATCCCACGCAGACGGCGCACCCACAAACCCCTGCACACGCACGAATATTTCCCCCACACGTGATTACACAAACATGTGCGACACCTGTGCTCTCACACACAGACCCACCCAAATCCGCAAACACCGCTGAAGCAATCACACCCACACAACAGACTCAGACACAAGCACCAGATCACACACAGTCACAGAAAGGCACACCGGAGGGGCGGGGGCCACGCCACATCCCCAGGTTCCCCGCAGACCCGCAAACCCTGAGCTGTTCCTACCCAGAGGCAGACACCCTCAGCCCCACGTGACCCCCCCTCACGGGGATGCAGCCCCGCATCCCTCTCTCCGTGTCCCCCCACCGCACACAAGATGTGCATACACCCCCCAGGCATCGGGTTATGGTCACACATTTGCACAGTGGCTGGGCTGTTCCTGCCCTTCCCGGGGAGCCCAGCGTAGCCCCGTGGCACGCAGTTGGCACTCAGCAAACACTGTGGGCCAGACACGGCCAGTCATGCGCCTGGGGAGCTATGGAGACGCATGAACGCCCCTGTCCGCTCTAGATTCTTGGGGGCGGGTCTTGGGGCTGGGAAGGAGGTAGGGACCTGAGCGGGACCCTGTCCCCTCCCCAGAATGAGCGGGAGAACACCAGCTACGATGTGGCCACTCTGCAGGATGAGGAGGGCGAGCTGTCGGACTTTCCAGGTGAGCCCCCAACCCCATTCTCCTTCCACGCACCCCTGTCCCTCTTGTCCCTGAGGCCCCTGGAAATGGAGACTTGACCCACAGGCATGGAGAGAGTTGGAAGCTGGGAGGAGGTTGGCCCCCACCCGTTATTCCCTCCATCTGCCTGCCTGGGGGGCTCCGAACCCCTGCTCCAGACCCCTAGCTCCCATCCCTGGTGGCGCAGGCCCCCCGGGGCTGACTCTGCGCGCCCCCCAGGGGCCGAGGCTCTGCTCTCCAAACGGCTAAGCCCCTCAGCCCAGGAGCTCTTGGCCTCACTGCAGGAGCAGGTGGCTGCACTCACCAGACAAAACCAGGAGCTGATGGAGAAGGTCCAGGTGGGGAAACTGAGACCCAGGACGGCGGGGGCGGGGTGCGGGCGGGACAGATCTGAGGACCCGAGGGATCGTTCTCTGGGGGGTCAGGGTGGGCACACGGCTAAGTCTGTGGGCAGGGAAGGTGGCAGGGCCACTCTGAGCCCGCATGGCCACAAGCTCCCACCAGCTCTCCACTACCTCCCAGATCCTGGAGAGCTTTGAGAAGGACGAGATGGAGGTGAACGGGTCGGCTGAGGTCATCCCTCTGGCCCTCTATGACTCTCTTCGGGCTGAGTTTGACCAGCTCCGCAGGCAGCATACCGAGGCTCTGCGGGCACTGGAGCGGCAGGGAACACGGGGGGCCCCTGGGGAAGAGGAGGCAGCCATGGGGGAGGGCACGGGCACGGAAGTCAAGACCACCAGGAACGGGCCAATGGAAATGGAGCTCGACGGCACCACGGCTCTGGGAGCCAAAGTGAACGGAGCTGAGACCACAGACGAGGAGGCTACAGGAGTGGAAACTGTGGAGGCAGCATCTGTGGGGGCTGAGGCCACAGAGACAAAATCCACGGGGGCTGAGGCCACAGAGACGAAACCCACGGGGGCTGAGGCCACAGAGACAAAACCCATGGACACAGAAGCTACAGAAACAGAATCCACAGGGACCGAGGCCACAGAACCCGAGGCTCTGGGAAAGGGAGGAAATCCAGAAACAAAGGCCACGGGAGCAGAGGCCACAAAGCTGAAAGCAGAGAAAGCAGCAATGATGGCCGGCGGAGCAGGTGCTGTGGGGGCTGAGCCTCTGGGCACGGAGACCACGCGCGTGGAGGCCACGCGCGTGGAGGCCACGGCGGGGGCGGCCGCAGCCCCGAGGGCCCCCCCCGGGCCCCGTCCTCCACCCTGGGGCTGCGGAGGCCTCGGAGCAGCTGCAGGCAGAGCTGGAGACCAGGATCCGTGGCTTGGAGGAGGCGCTCCGGCAGCGGGAGCGGGAGGCAGCCGCCGAGCTGGAGGCGGCCCACGGCAAGTGCCAGGCAGCGGAGGCGGAGGCCGGCCGGCTCCGGGAGCGGGTGCGGGAGGCCGAGGGCGGCGGAGCCGCTGGGGGCGGCAGCGGGGATGTGGTCCAGCTGCGGGCCGCCCTGGAGCAGGCCCGGGAGGACCTCCGAGGCCGGGACGCCCGCCTCCGGCAGCTGGAGGCGGCCTCAGCCTGGCTAGACGAGGCCCGGGCGGGCCGGCTGCTGGCCGAGGAGGAGACCCGGGGCCTGCGGGCAGAGCTGGCCCGGCGGGAGGAGGTGCGGCTGGAGCAGAGCCGGGAGCTGGAGGTGCTGCGGGAGCAGCTGGCCGCCGCCACGGCCGCCGGGGAGCAGCAGCGGGCCGTGGCCGCCGAGCTGGGCCAAGCACGGGATGCGGCCGAGGCCCGGGCAGCCGAGCTGGCCACCGCCTGCGAGGAAGCCCGGCGGGGCCTGGCGGAGCTGCGCAAGGCGTCCGAGGCCCTGCGGCAGTCGGCGGTGCCGGCCTCCGAGCACCACCGGCTGCAGGAGGAGGCCCTTGAGCTGCGGGGCCGGGCCGCCAGCCTGGAGCAGGAGGTGGTGGCCACGGGCAAGGAGGCCGCCCGGCTGCGGGCCGAGCTGGAGCGGGAGCGTGTGGGGAGCGTGGCCCGTCTGGAGCACGAGCGCATCGTGGGGGCCTTGCAGGCTGATGTGGCCCGGCTGGAGGGGCAGCTGGAGGAGCTGGGACGGCGGCACGAGAAGACCAGCGCCGAGGTCTTCCAGGTAAGCCCGGCCGGGCCCCCACCGAGCACAGCCAAGTCCCAGCCAGCCGGCGGCCCATTGTCAGTCTGACCCACATCCCAGGTTCCGGTCCTGTAGACACCTGACCCTGCTAGCGTTTCTAGGTGCACGGCTACCCCTGCGGCTGTTCTGATCTCTTGGATGTTTCAACTTGTGTTATCTTTTTCAAAACCTTCAGCTGCTTTTAACCTTATCATCTGTCTATCTACTGATCTTCCTCTCAAGACTTTGTTTATTTGAGAGAGAGAGGGAGGGAGAGAGGGGGCACAAGCAGGAGAGGGACAGAGGGAGAAGCAGCTCCCTGCTCGGGAGCCTGGGACATGGGACTCGATCTCAGGACCCCAGGATCATGATCTGAGCGGAAGGCAGACGCTGAATCAAATGAGCCACCCAGGCGCCCCGACCCCATCGTTTCTTCTAATGGTTTGTCTGGGAGTCCTCCGTGCACCCCAGGGTCACACGAGCTCTCAGACTGATTGCTTTGGTTCCACCATCGCACTCATGCTTTGGCACTAATGGTGTGTGTGGTGTGAGGTAGGGATCAATGTCCACTTGTGGTTTTGTAGGCAGGGAATTGGGCTTTTTGCCCTGATGTTTTTTACTATGACGTCCACTTTCTCTGCTAGCCTGAAAGCTCCCTGTGGTTCTTCTGGCCGGCTGTTCAGAATTTGTCATTTTGCCTCTGGGTCATTTTTGATGCTTTAGCCCAAGAGTAGGAGGTTTTTAATCTAATGTTTTGAACATTATTTTTAATCTAATTTTTATTATTTTTATTATTATAATAATTACTGATTTTTATTATATTTTTATTATATTTATATATTATTTTTATTTTATTATATTTATATATTTTAATATATTTATTACTTATTATATGTATTATTATCATAATCTTTAATGTTTTGAACCTAGTAGATTTTGATGCTGAGGTGTTCATTTATTTAAGACCAGGAAATGTGATTATATATATGTGTGTGTGTATATATATATATACACACACACACACACACACATATTTAAGATTTTATTTATTTATTTGACAGAGTGTGGCTCTGTTATTGAGCGTCTGCCTTTGGCTCAGGTCCTGATCCTGGGGTACTCAGATTGAGCCCCGCATCGGGCTCCCTGCTCAGCAGGAAGCCTGCTTCTCCCCTTCTCCCTCTCCCACTGCCTCTGCTTGTGTTCCCTCTCTCGCTGTGTCTCTCTCTGTCAAATAAATAAATAAAATCTTAAATAAAATAAGAGAGATGTAGCCAGTCTGTACTGAGTGGAGCATCTACTTACCCACACTCCCCTGCAGCTATTATTTCTACAAAGGCCGATGTCCGACACACCCCCCGTCCCCGGGAGGGCCAATGTTTGCAAAGCTGACATTGCTCTGATCTTGATATTTTTGTGAAAATGCAGTCATCAACTTGTGGACATTGGTTTGCTTCTCATTCACGTTCTTCTGGCTTTGTTTTCTTTTGTAAGAAACCGATAAGCCTTTACAACACGGACAGAGAAAGGAAGGCTAGTGACAGTGACACTATAGCACCTTGAACCTCACGTTCCCTGTGCACCAGCCACTCTTGGAAGCACATGCCCGGGATTTGTCCCATTTCCTTCTCACAATTACTCTGCGATGTGGGGGCTATTACTACCCTGATTTTACGTATGAGGAAATGGACACAGAGAGGTTAAGTCAGTTGTCCAAGGCCACACAGCTAGCACTTCAGAAGTGTCAGGATGGGTCGGAATCGTCGTGGTGTCTGGGAAGAACCCAGGACCCCCTGAGTTGAACTCCTCAATATCAAGTTGGGCTGGAATGTTCTCAGGCCAGGATGGAAGGGTCAGGAGACTCTGGGGTCGCCGTGTCCTCAGGGTCACATGTGGGCTTGGGCTGCAGGTCCAGAGGGAGGCGTTGTTCATGAAGAGTGAGCGGCACGCCGCTGAGGCCCAGCTGGCCACAGCAGAGCAGCAGCTGCGGGGACTACGCACCGAGGCCGAGCGGGCACGCCAGGCCCAGAGCCGCGCTCAGGAGGCCCTGGACATGGCCAAGGAGAAGGACAAGAAGGTGCGTCCCCCTTTCCCTGCGCTCCCTTGGGGGGGAGGTTTCCACCCAACAGAGGTTGGGGGAAATCCAAGAATGCCCAGATGAACAAGTCTGAGGCAATCAGCCCATTTTCTAGATGGGAGACTGAGGTGCAGAGAAGGAAGGAGACAATTCAGACACGTGGGGACTGTTCTAACTATGAATTATAACCGCAGTAACATTTATTGGGTGCTTACTGCATGCTAGGCCCCGAGCTATGTATTTGACACAGACCAACACATTTAATCGTTGTGTCAAGTTCCTGTAAGATCGGTGCTTTTATTGTCCCCACTTGAAGAAACAAGGCACAGAGAGGGGATGCCACCTCCCGGGGGTTGCATGGCACCCAGAGGTCCAGCCAGCGTTTGGACCCAGGTTC
Source organism: Lontra canadensis (assembly GCF_010015895.1). Taxonomy (NCBI): domain Eukaryota; kingdom Metazoa; phylum Chordata; class Mammalia; order Carnivora; family Mustelidae; genus Lontra; species Lontra canadensis. The sequence continues at coordinate 940,176 of NW_022631082.1, forward strand.
CCAAGTTCTGGTCTTCCGTAATGATAATGGGTTACAGTGGCCCGTGGCTATTGAGTTAGGTGGTTTTCACACACTATCGGTTTTAATTTCCCTCTGACCCTGGAAGCCAGAAGGCATTCTTATTCCTGCTTTCTAAATGAGCAAAGCTGAGGCTCTGAGAGGCCAAATGTGACACATCAGGGGGACGTGTCGGGTCGCGCAGTCACTGGGCAGCACACATGACTCCCAGAGCCAAGGGCACATTGGTGGAGAGCCCCCCAGCCCTAGCTCGCTGTGTGACTTTGGGCAAGTCAGTTGACCTCTCTGAGCCCACGACTGCCTCTTGCAAAACAAAAATAAAACTGTGGTTGTGATTCTGGTTTATTGGTTGTAGGGACTCTCCCCCTCGGCACGAATGACACTCGGGTCAGGTCATTCTCTGTTGGGGGGGGCAAGTGGGGGCCAGGCAGCATCCCTGACCCCACCCTCTCTATGCCAGGAGCACCCCCCAGTTGGGACAGCCAGAGATGTCCCCACACATGGCCTGGGGTTCCCCGGGGGCAGGATGGCCCCTGGTTAAGAACCTTTGATCTGTAATATAATAATAAAGCCCAGCATTTATTGGGTGCCTGCTGTTTGCCAGGTACAGTTTCTATTTAACTGCGGTTCAGAATTACAGTAACCTGCCAAGGTGAGAACCGTGATTCCCCTTCCTTTTCAGATAAGGAAACTGAGGCTCAGAGGGGTTAAATCGTCTCCCCAAGATCCCCTGCAAGAGAGGGGCAGGGAAGGACCCAAACCCAGGGCAACCCGACCCAGCCCCACCAGGCCAGGCTGCTGTGGGCCTCTGTTCCGTCAGCCTCCCCTTCCCAGAGCCCGCAAGAGGGGCTGTGACAGGATCGGCCGACTTCTGGAAAGAGCCAGAGCCCGTGTTCTCGGCTCTGGCGTGTCCGTGAATGGGCGCGGCAGCACACCTGTGAAATTTCATGTGCGTGCTCGGAAATGTGGATGTGATTTGATTGTCCTACGTCACGAAACACTTTTCTTTTGACATTCTCCCCCTATCACTTACAAACGTGAAAGCCATTCTTAGCTCACGGGCCAGACTCCCAAGGACCAAGAGTTTGCCGGCCTCTACGCTCTGACCTCCCCTTGCCAGCCTCCTCCCGAGGGAGGTGCTGGACAGGTCCGACGCCCCCGCCCCAGGTTCGGGGTGACTGGAGGCCCCCTCATCTCCCCCCACCAGATCACAGAGCTCTCCAAGGAAGTCTTCAGTCTTAAGGAGGCCCTGAAGAACCAGCTGGGGGCCCCGGGCACCCCCGAGGTGGAGGCCCTCCGAGGCCAGGTCAAGGCCTTGCAGGAGCAGCTGAAGGTGAGGTCACAGGCGGGGGGAGGAAAGTGGTTCTGTATGTTAACAGCTGTTGCACTGGCGCATGGACTCTGGGTGCAAAGGGGGAGCTTTGGGCATGTTTTGGGGGGGAGCCTGTTTTTCCAAGTACCCCTCCCCCATGCCCACAGGAGGCTGCCAGGGACCACAGCACAGTGGTGGCCTTGTACAGGAGCCACCTCCTGTATGCCATTCAGGTGAGTCATGCCAGGCCACCGGTACTCGGGCCTGTCCTCCCGTCTGTACGGTGGGGGGCTGGTGGTGTGGGGGGTGAGGGGGTTCATGGCCTTGTAGGGGTGGGGAGGGAGGGAATAGGGAAGCCAGAACAGGAGTGCCCAGGCATTCCCTCTCTCTCTCTCTCTCTCTCTCTGCTTCCCCCACCCCAGGGTCAGATGGATGAAGATGTGCAGAGGATCCTGAACCAGATCCTACAGATGCAAAGGCTCCAAGCTCAGGGCCGATGAGCACCGCGTGCTGCTCGCCCAATTCCTGCGCGGGGTGTCTGGGCCCCTGCGCTCACGTTCCAAGCCCAGACACCCCCTGGGCCTGCTCCACTGTACTTGGCTGCGTCCACTGCCCCATTGGTCCCTGAGTGCACTGGCCGGGGTTGACTCCAGCCCTGACTATGCCCCCCGCCCCCGGCCGGAGAACCCGCGAGCCCCTGCTCCCACGTCCCGTCCTGTCCGTCCTGTAGCCAGGCAGCACCCCGGACCCCAGGAATAAAAGTTCTCAGAGTGGAGGACGAACGTGTATGGTCTGATCGCTGGGCCCCCACCCCCGGGGCAGGGAGGAGGACGGGGATGGCGTAGAGCAGGACTCGCAGGAGAGGCCCCCATCTCGTACATCCACAGCTCAGGCCCGAGAATGAGGGCTATGTTCCTGTCGTAGCAAGTCAGAACGGGCGACCAGAAGTCCGTGATAAGCAAACTGTCCGATTGTTAAGGGAAGACGGCATCCTAGCCTGTGCGCCCTGAGTCACTTTCCTCGCCCTAAATCCAGCCCTGCGGGGAGTCTCCCACCCCCAGCCTCCCTGCCCTTGGGCAAGTCCCTTGAAATCCCCTGGGGCTGCTTGGCTCTTTCCAGCTGGGGTGGGGGAGGTAGGAATGTGGCCCTTCCCCGGGGTTTCCTTGAGTGTCCAGGGAAGGCACGGCATCTGGAGGGGCTCAGCCTGTCGCTTGGCGTCCCTGTGGCTCAGAGAGGGTCCCACGGGTGGGGCTGCTTCCCCAGGGCCTTGTATGTCTCTGTCTCTGTGGCCTGGAGTGTGGAGAGCTGGCCAGGGTGGGTCTCTACCCCTGCGGCCGGGCGGTGAGTAAAGGGGTGATTTTTGTGTCCTGCCTGCGTCTCTCTTCAAACTGTGTCTCTCTGTCTCTTTGTCTCTCTTCTGTTTCTGCTGCTGGCTCCCGGGCTCCTGTCTCTGTCTCTGTCTCCATTTCTCTGTGTCTCTGTGTCTTTGTGTCTCTACCCGCACTGGCCTTTCTCATCCTTCTCCCTGTCCTCTTCCCCCTCCGGGGTTTCCCCGTCCTTGTCCTTGCTGCAGCCGGAAGGAAGGACTTACAGTCAGACTGTTGTGGGAAAGGCCACGGGGGCTCCACTTCTCTCTTTCGAGGCCTCCTCTCCCACCCCTGTACCCAGGGCCTCCAGAACCCCGCGCCCAGCCGCGACAGGTGAAGGGACCAGGGCTCCTTGGCCGCCCCGCTCAGCTCTCCACCAGCTGCACAAACCGGCCAGGGAGTCAGACACGGGCAAGGGGAAGTGGAGGTTTTGACCGGGGGCTGTGCTTCCCCCTCGGGTGGGACCTGAGTCCCCTGGCTCCCCGAGGTGCTCCCTGCCCCAGCTCCTGACAGCAGAGCCCGTGGACTCATGGTCTCAAGATTTCTCCTGGTGCTCGCCCTCTGGGTGGGCAGCTTATCCTGCAGTGGGAGAGAAGGTACGTGGGACGCTCCGGGGCCCGGGGAGGCTGGCGTTGAGGGACGCTGCCTGGGGACTGGAGTTGGACTGTCTACCATGGAATATTCTGGGCTGGGGTGGGAGCTCACACACCTGTTGGATAACCCACGGGTGGGAGGGGGTTACCATCCCATTGCACAGATGGGGAAACTGAGACACAGAGGACCAGTCCCACTGCTAAGTGACACCAGGAAGTGGCAGCCACAGCATGGACAGAGGGAGAGGGAAAGAGAGAAGGAGGGAGAGACTGAGACATTTTAATTACATGCATTCATTCCATGTGCTTCTAAACAAAGCTGCTAGGAAGAGAGGCTGCATGGAGACGGCTCCCTCCCACCGGGGCTCCCAGACACCCAGGTCACCCCCCACCCCCGTGTGGCTCCTTAAACCTCAGTTTCCCCATCTGGAAAATAGGCTGCTACCCTCCACCTTTGCAGGTTGTAGTGGAGGCCAGAGATGAGGCAGCTGCCTTCCATTTACATATTCATTTACTGCACAAACTTTTATTAGGCGCCTACTGTGTGCCCAGTGCCTCTGGCTGGCAGGGAGGCTGGGGCTGGTCTGCCCAGGGCTGGGACATTCCTGGGGCTGGTTGGAAGCTCACGATGCACCCTCCCTCTTCACGGCCCCAGCAGCCCCCGCCCAGCCCAGGGTGAGGTGCCGGGCCTCTAGGTACCCAGTGGCTGTGGATTGCTCCTGGACCCTGCCGCCCGCTCCGCACTCCGCCACGCCCGCGTCCTTCATTGCCACGTACAGGTCAGAGAGCCCGGGAGGTCTGATGCTGGGGCCGGGACAGCGGGAGGCCTAGCGAGCACCCTTCAGGATGCCGGAGCAGCACAGGCCCACAGAGATACACTTCCTAAAATACGGGTCACATGCAGAGTTCAAACCCTTCCAGAAGCCGCGTTTGAAAAGGAAAGAGAAGTGACGTTACTTTTAACATTTTGCTTCTCAGCATTCCAAATATTTGTTTAATAAGATCGAATGTAGCTTAACACGCTTATGGGCAGTTTACATGTTTCAATTCATAATAGAAATAATATCGTGCAGTGGGATTAAAGCAGGATCATGTCAACACGTAATCAACATGTGAAATGAGTATTTTACGTTCTCTCGTTACTAAGTCTGAAACTCCATGTGCCTTTCACACACAAAGCACCTTTCAACTCACGTGCTAAATGTTCACTGGGAATTCTTGGTCTCTGATTAGATTTTATAAAATCTGTGGGTGGGAAGGAAGAGTCACCCACCTGGGTGGTCCAGTCCAACTCTGCCACGTATTCTGACCGCCAGGAACTGGATCTTGAGTGTTGATAAAATAAATCGAAAGCCACACTTGGTTGCACCAGCCACACTTTGAAAGGCAGACAGCCACTTGTGGCCAGGGACTACTGCCTCCAACCCAGCAGTCAGAGCACGTGGAATGTTCTGGAAGGCTGTTTGTGCAGCACTGAGCTTTCTCTAGAGTCTGAGATCTCGGGGTGTCCAAACTCACGACAGTAAGTATCTTATTATTTCAGAATCTGTGAGTCCGTGGACCTAGGAATGTTGGAATTCTAAGGCTGGAATGTTGACGTTCTAGAAACCTGTAGTATCTGGACGCTAGCGTCTCCGTGTGGGACATTCCCCTGACCCTGGGTCTGCACAGGGCCCTGATGTTGGGGTGAAGGCTCCCTTGAGGTCATACAGCCAACAGCAGGATCCCAGCCTGTGGTCCTTGAGTGCCGTCCACATGGGTCCAAGACACGGGCCAGCCCACGGGAAACGCTGAGGCCCTCACGCTGCCTCTGTGTGTCCAGGCTTGGCGTGGCTGCCCACGGGGAGAGCAGGCCCTGCCTCCAGCCGACCCCTGAGGCCACCAGCTGCATCATCCCGGACGTCCAGATGTTCTCCACGGTGCCGTATATACTCAACGTCACGGCGGTTCAGCCCTGGCCCAGCAGCAGCTTTGTGCCCTTTGTTCCAGAGCGTATCAGTGAGTGCGGACAGCAGCCTGGGCGGGGGGCGGGGGGCGGGGGGGCTCTTGCTCCTGCCCCTCCCAGCTCTCACCACTCACCCCTGTGCATCCATGCTGGGTCGTTTGGCTCCACCTTTGCGTTTCTCCAAGAGGGTGCCCACTTCTCCCCACACTGAGCCTCCCACCACCATGCCCAGCCTCCATCCTCACTTGGAGCAGCTCAATCCCTCCCCAGTCCTGTCCTCGCCCCCACTATCCGCCCTCCCAACAGTGGCCACCAGAGTGCACCCACGAGCACCCAAGTCGTGTCCCACCCTCCTCCCTCCTCAGCCCTTCATAGCTCCCACCTACCTGGGGCAAAAGCCCAAGTCCTCCCCAAGTGCCCCAAAGCTTTGCACGACTTGCCTCATCTCCTCCCTGGCCTCCCCTCCTCCCTCTGTCTTCCTCCCTCACCTGATCCAGCTACATATGCTTCCTCTGTTCCTCCAACACACCAGGCAGGTCCTGCCCCAGGACCTTTGCACAGGCTGTGCCCTCTTCCTGGAACGCTCTCCCAGACCTCCACACAGTTCACTCCCTCACCTCCTTCACATCAACTCAGAGGTCATCTCAGTGAGCCCTCCCGCGAACACCTTATTAAAGACTGCAGACCCTCATATGTTGCTGATATATGCCTCATATTAAGAATGTCTAGTAGTTCCTCAGAGACTTAAACATACGTAATCATATAAGCCAGCAATTCCAATTCTAGCTGTATACCCCAGAGAAGTGAAATTATGTGTACTCAGAAACTTGTTTGCTAATGTTCACGGCAACATAATCCATAACAGACCAAAAGCAGAAACAACACAAGGGTTCATCAGCAGATGAATGGGTGCCCGAAACAGGCTCCGTCCATATTATGGAACATTTGGTCATGAACAGGAGAGAGGCGCCCCCACATGCTGCCCCCGGAAGTGGACCCCAAGCCCACGACGCTCAGGGAGAGAACCAGACACAGAAGGACACACGGGGTGTGTGTCCACGGGTGTGATACGTCCAGAACAAGCTCCTCCATGGATGGGAAGGGGGCTCATGGGGGCTGGGGACAGGGATGGGGGTGATGGCTGATGGGGTGGGGCTTCTTTTTGGGGTGATGGAATGTTCTAGAGTTAAATAGAGGTGAGGTTGCACAACTCTGAATGTCCCACAACTGCTGCACTGTACGTTTTGACAAGGTGAGTTTTGCAGTATGTGAATTACCTCTCAAAACACTGAAGCCACTCTTCTTGCCCTCTCGATCTTTGTGCGCTTGATGACCCATGTATTTGCTGCATGTTTCTTATCTTTTGCCCTGATGCACTGAGCGCCAAGAGGATGGGGTGGGGTGTGCGTGGGTCACTGCCGTGTCCCCAGCATCCAGGACACCACTGGACACTCAGTGGACAATAAATACACGTTAGTTGATTGGACAAAGGAGCAAGCCTACCAGCCCTGACCTTGCGTCCTGCTTATCCATCAGTTAAACCAGACCCTCCAGAAGGCGTCCGCCTGAGCCCCCTCCCCGGGCAGCGGCTGTGGGTGCAGTGGGAACCCCCCCGGTCCTGGCCCTTCCCGGAGATCTTCGCACTCAAGTACAGAATCCGATATAAGCATCACGGGTCGCCCCGCTTCCGCCAGGTGAGGAGGGCGAGGGGAGGTGGTGGGAGGGCGTCCTGGGGAGAGGGGACAGCGCGTGCAGAGGTGCACTGTGACCTCAAATGCAGCCATGGCCAACTCACAGGCAGCCCAGAGCTGGGACTCCCGGCTGTCCACCCAAAAGGACAGCAGATGGGAGCTTAAACAAATGCTTATACACCCGTGTTCACAGCAGCTCCATTCACAGCAGCCGAAAGGCAGAAAGTGCCCAAATGTCTGTCAACAGAAGAGTAGAAAAACACATGTATCCACCCACGCGCGGGCTCGTCACTTGAAGGGACCAGGGGCGAGGCGCGGACAGGAGATGCCCAGGGACAGACCCCGAGCCCACGGTGCTCAGGGAGGGAACCAGACACAGAAAGCCACACAGAGTGTGTTCATTGATTCCATTTATAGGAAACATCCAGAACAGGCACATCCCCGGACAGGAAGGGGGTTCTGGCTGCCAGGGGCTGGGGAGGAGGTGGAGAGAGACAGCAGATGGGGACGTGACTTCCTTTTGGGGTGATGGAATGTTCTGGAACTAGAGGGAGGTGATGATTGCACAACATTACGAATATACTCAATGCCCCAGATTCTCCTTTTTTATTGGCCAGTTTTATGTCATGTCAATTTCACCTTGACTGAAAATAAATACATTGTTTAAATTTTTACAAGAGAAAAGATACATAGGGCAAGGGTAGTGCTCAGCACCTCTGGTGAGCTCTGCAGATGCGGACCCGGAGCTGCGGGCTTGGAGGGCGTAGGCTTCTGCAGCCTGTCCCACGGGACTTTATGGGACGATAGAAATGTCCTATGGACTAAAATTGGTCCTTGCTGAGCAAGGACAATGTGGCAGGCAGCCAAGGAGCCGGCTTTTACGTTTGATCAAGTGTGCCTTCGTTTACTTTTAAATATTTTTGCAATTTTATTTTTATACATATAAAATTTTATTTGATGGTATCTTATTAAAGATTTTATTTTTAAGTAATCCTGAGGTGCAACATGGGCCTCACACTCACAACCCCAAGATCAAGAGTCACGTGCTCCCGGCACCTGGCGGTCACTGTCAGGCAAGCATCTGACTCTTGGTTTTGGCTCAGGTCGTGATCTCAGGGCGGTGAGATCGAGCCCCACATCAGGCTCCATGCTCAGAGTTGGCTTAAGATTTTCTCTCCCTCTCCCTCTGCCCCTCCCCGCCTTCCTCTCCTGCACGTGCCCGCTTTCTCTCAAATAAACAACACCAAAAAGTCACACATTCTCCCAGCTGAGCCAGCCGGGCTCCCCTATTTTTTTTTTTTTTGCAATTTTTTAAATGGTGAGAATGGGGGTGATTTTATTTTTTAAATTTTATTTATTTATTTATTTATTTACTTTTAAAGATCCCATCTATTTATTTGACAGAGAGAGATCACAAGTAGGCAGAGAAGCAGGCAGAGAGAGAGGAAGGGAAGCAGGCTCCCTGCTGGGCAGAGAGCCCGATGTGAGGCTTGATCCCAGGACCCTGAGATCACGACCTGAGGCCCACCCCACTAAGCCACACAGGCACCCCGGGGGTGTTGTTTTTTTTTTTAAGATTTTATTTATTTATTTGACAGACAGAGATCACAAGTAGGCAGAGAGGCAGGCAGAGAGAGAGAGAGGAGGAAGCAGGCTCCCCGAGGAAGAGAGCCCGACGTGGGGCTCAATCCCAGGACCCTGGGATCATGACCTGAGCCGAAGGCAGAGGCTTTAACCCACTGAGCCACCCAGGCGCCCCGTGATTTTTTTTAAAAGAGATTTATTTTTTTTATTTTAGGGGGAGAGAGCGTGTGCTGGGGGAGGGGCAGAGGGAAAGAGAGTCTCCAGCGGACCCCCCCACTGAGCCCTGAAGAGGGAGCCCTTGGCGTTATAGACCTACCTAGCGCCACCCTAAGATCATGACCTTAGCCCAAACCAAGAGTCAGACCCTTAAATGACTGAGCCACCCAGGTGCCCCTAGTGTTTACAATGTTTAGATGGAGACAGAATTCACATGACGTAAAATTCATGAAAAGTGTACAAGGCAGTGGCTTGGAGCGTCTTCGCAAAGTTATGCAATCGTTTAATCTAAATGGACAGCGTAAACCACCACATCCAGCTGCCGTGGGATGACCCAGGGCAGAGCAGGTCGGGAGACAGTCAGATCTGGGGACAGGATGTTGGGGAGGCGCTGGGACATCAGAAGAAACAGGAGTCAGGCGAGAGAGCCCAGCGTCAGTAGTGGGGTAGGTGCGAAGGCAAGGCAGGGGTGGGGTGAACCGCTCGCTGGGGGGTGGCAAATTTGAAGCCTTCCCGCTGCCTCTGGGCTGCACCTGGCCCCAGGAGGCTTTAGGGCAGGGGGTCTGCTGGATTGTGTGGGAGCTAGAGGAAGGGGGCTGTGAGTCTGATGGGCTAATGTGTACATGAGAGCCATGCTCCTGGCCGGTAGGCGATCTATAAGAATCGTCAGCCCTGGAAGGGGCAGTGTCCCCTGGTCACCAAGATGCGGCAGAAGCAGAATGGAGTATGCCGAAGACTTAAAAACAAGTTTACTACAGCGGGGCAGGGGGAGGGAGGCTGATCGCAGAGGATGTGGCCGGGGCCTGAGGAGGAGGAGGGGGGTGTTGGGGATGGGGGTCTCTGTGGTCCACAGAGGTGTCCTGAAATGGGTGGCTCGGTGGGGGGCGGTGAGGACCAGGAAGGACCGACGATGTGGAATGGGCCGTGCTGGCAGCTTGTTAAGATGGAGCAGGGGGTCCAGAGCTCCCGTCTCCTCGTTCCCACTGACCTGGCCCCTCTTTTCTGCTCTCAGGTAGGGCCTATTGAAGCCACATCCTTCACCCTTAGGGTTGTGAGACCCCAAGCCAGGTACTGCATCCAGGTGGCTGCTCAGGACCTTACCGACTATGGGGAAATGAGTGACTGGAGTCTCCCTGCTGCTGCCTCCAAGCCCATGGGCAAATAGTGGGGCTTGCCAGCCCCCACCCCGCCCAGAAGAGGGGCTGGGTCCTTGACATCCGCCCCCACTGCCACCCACTCAAGGACGGATGGGACCCAACCGGCCTGGGTTTGCTACTGCCGAGTTGCTGGGCAACTTTTAACAAATGACTTCGCCTTTCTGAGCCTCAGTTTGTCAATCTGTGCAATGGGGATGTACTTCTTCCTTAGACCGCAGTGCAAGGCCCTGTGAACTGTGAACCTGAGATGCTTTTTATTGTTTAACTAAAAAAAGATTGTTGCTGGAGTCAGGACTCCTCCCTTTCATTTCTTAAAAAGATTTTATTATTGGGGTGCCTGGGTGGCTCAGTTGTTAAGCGTCTGCCTTTGGCTCAGGTCATGATCCCGGGGTCCTGGCATTGAGCCCCTGCATCAGGCTCCCTGCTCGGCGGGAAGCCTACTTCTCCCTCTCCCACTCCCCCTGCTTTGTGCTCCCTCTCTCGCTGTCCCTTTCTCTGTCAAATAAATAAATAAAATCTTTTTTAAAAATTAAAAAAATTTTATTTATTTATTTGAGAGAGTGAGCTCCAGTGGGGGCGGGGGGCAGAGGGAAAAGCAGGCTCCTTACTGAGCAGGGAGCACGATGGATCCCAGGACCCTGGGATCATGACCTGAGCCAAAGGCAGATGCCTAACCTGCTGACCCTCCTCTTTTCAGTAGACCCAGATGAGACCAGGATGAAGTAAGACACACACAGTGAATCCCCACTCCCATGGATGGGGTCAGGACTGGACCAGAGGCAGAGCCTGGGGCTGGAGGAGTCCTGGGGCTGGGGGCAGGGCTCTGCCTGGGAAGGGGTGAGTTTAGCAGTTGAGTTCACCTACCTCCTAAAAAGCTGCCTGGGTGGAGGCAAATAGGACATGAGCTTGGGACGATTTCTCTTGCTGGGGGAGGGGTGGCAGGGGGCAGGGGTTGAGGAAAGACACCAGGACTGAAGGCTGGAGAAAAATCCGTGGGCAGTTCGTGGCCTGTGGGCGGACCCTGGAAGTCGGGAAGGTCAAGGAAACAGATTCCGCCCTGGAGCCCCCTCCCTTCCACCCTAGACTTCTCTCCGCTCCAGCCCGGAGAGAAAAAACACACAAAAGGGGAAGGACAGAGGGAGAGGGAGATCTCAAGCAGCCTCCACGCTAACGCAGGGCTGGATCTCAGAACCCTGAGATCATGATCTGAGCTGAGATCCATTCCCACGCCTAAGCCACTGAGCCACCCAAATGCCCCAACTTTACACTCCTGACCTCCAAACCACAGCATAATAAACTTGTGTGGTTTTAGGACCTGCGAGCTGGCGGTAACCTTCCAACAGCCACGGGGAAGCTCACACACCATCTTGGATGCCCACTGTCCCAACACTGCTCTGTTGCACGTGCAGGGCGGGTGGGTGCTGGAGCTGGTGCGTGCACGTGCAGGACGGGTGGGTGTGGGAGCTGGGGTGCACGTGCAGGGCAGGTGGGTGTGGGAGCTGGGGTGCATGTGCAGGGGAGGTGGATGAGGGAGCTAGCGCGTGCATACGCAGGGGAGGTGGCGGGAGCTGATGCGTGCACACGCAGGGGAGGTGGGGGCGGGAGCTGGTGTATGAGTCTCTGCCCCGGACTCCAGGTAAACGTGCGGGAGGGCGTCCAGGCTGCTCCTCTGTGGACATGCGTAGTCCGTGGGAGCTGTCCCCGGCCCCGGGTGCACGCTAGGGACACAGGAACATGCAGCCCAGCACACAGAGTAAACACTCAATGACAGCCGCCGTGTTCGCTCCAGAAAGGAGTAAAGAACAGGGAACGTCGCGAGCGGCGGCCACGACGCGCCACGATGGAATTTTTGTGAGCGGCTGCTCACCTCTAGGGGGCGCAGGACCTCCCCCGATCTTCAAATCAGCCGATCCCCGGAACCTTTGTAGCAAACTCGCGATGGTGCAGATCCGAAGGGAAGGTAGCCTGATTCGGATCTTGACAGGCAGGGATCAGACCCAATGAAAGGGGGCGTGCTATGCTCCTACCAATAATAGAGCGGAGGAAGTGACGATAGCGGAAATACAAGGGACGGTCAGAGAAGTTCGGAGAACACCGAGCTTAAGCGTTCTTCGCGTGCTTGAGAGACAAGTAGGGGGCAAAGATGTCGGAGCGAAAAGTTTTAAACGTAAGTACTTTGTGACTAGGCTTTCTATCCGGGGCGGGACTCCTCGGAGCTCGGGCCTAGGTGGGTTTCCCTGTGCTCTCCTATTGGAACCTTTTTCTCTTCGCCAACGGTCTTCGGCGGGGCGGGGCTTTCAGACACCTCCCAATCACCTTCCCTGAGGGGTGGGCCCTTGCGTCCTTTCGGGGCGGAGCTGAATATGTTTGCCCCAGCGCTTCGCCTGATTGGGTGTGCCGGAGGGAGCTAGCCAGTCACGTCCCTTGGGGGAGGTGGGTCCGCCCCGGCCGTATTGCCGTTCGCTCCTCCTCCAGGCGCCTGAGGCCCCGCCTCCAGGGTCCCGGGCGTCGCGTTTCTTGCGGGGCTTCGGCTCAGCTCTTCGGCTCGGCTGGCAGGGGCGCCCCCTCCCGGCCGCCTCGGCTGTTCACGACTCTGTTGGGAGTCCGGTGGGGCTCGGAAGGCGGCATGCGGCCCCCGAGCTCCGAGTCCCTGCGCGCGGCCCCCGGGGGCGTGTGTGCTCCGCGTCGGGGAGTGAGCGCCCCGTTGTGGGAGTGTGTAAGCCCCGCGTGCCGGGCCAGGGGCCCAGGTGTGAGCGGCCGGGCCGGTGCGGCTCCCGCGGCTCCGCGCTCTCGTCTCTCCCGCACTCGGGTTAGGGGACCGGCGCGGGCGTCCTCACAGCCCGGGGCAGGTGCTGGATTCTGTGTCCGCGGGAGTTCTCGGGCCCTGGCGACCCAGCCGGCAGCTGGCTCTCCCGGTCGGTTCCCGGGGCTGCCGCGCCGGCCCCTGCTCATCCCAGCCTGCGAGCGGACGGGCCCGCTGAGGCCCCGGAGGCGGGGGATAGCCGGGGAGTGGAGGACTCGAACCCAGGCCCCTGGCCCTGTAACCTGGGCTCCCGACCCCCGGACCTCGCTGCACCCCCCCAGAGCCGTGTCCGCGCCGGCGCTCAGTTTACCCTCTGTGATGGGGGGCCGTCCCTCTGCCTCCACGAGGCTCTGCAAGGGTTCTGTGAGGCAAGAACTATGAAGTGCCCCGCGCGGGTGCTCAGCACACGGACTGCTTTATTTTCGGATTATCCCCGGAGCTGTGTTCCCTGATCCACACCTGCCTCCTCCGCGTCTCCCGCTCAGGCTCCTGTGTGGGGGCAGCTAGCACGGCAGCCCGAGGCTGCAGTCCTTGGAACGGCTGGCTAGCCGGGTGGGACCTTGGCTGGCACCCGGGAAACGGAGTCTCAGGATGGTTCAAGGGCTGACACCCTCCCTGTGAGCAACACGGATCATGCGGAGCACCAGCCTCCTCCGGGTCTAGAATGTTGGAAGCTGCGAGGCGGTGAGAGCCCCAGGCTCCCTGTGAGCTTCCAGGAGACGCCATCGCCCATGTGTGGTCATCTCCTCGCTGGGGTAGTCAACATGTCCTGTGTGATTCCGGGGAAGCAGACTCAGGAAGCAAGTGCCTGGTCTCCCGGACCCGCTCCCACACACCTTTTCCCTCTGCTGATGTGTCCCTGCGTCCCTTCACCATAGTAAGTGGTAGCCAGAAGGACGAGTGTATGCGGAGTCCTAGGAGCCGCAGGGTGGTCCTGGGGACCTGGGCAAGCTCCCCAGAGCTCCTCCCTCTGCCCTGGCCTGCTTCTGTGCCCGGGACAGCTCCTCTGACACTTTCACTTCCCACAGAAATACTACCCGCCCGACTTTGACCCGTCAAAGATCCCCAAACTCAAGCTCCCCAAGGATCGGCAGTACGTGGTGCGGCTGATGGCTCCCTTCAACATGAGGTGAGTGCCCCCACCGTATGACTCCCCATGTGGCCCCTCACGTGGTCCCCTACATCATTCGTGGCAGACACACCTGGTGCCTGACATCCTCAGAGAGTAGCTTATTCCCAGCACTGAGACATTGACCCAGCGAACGCAGGACTGTGCTGACCCTCCCTTTCCTCCCAGATCAGGATTAACACCCCTGACTCTGAGCCCCCAACCAGTGTCCGCCTCGAGATCTTGATTGTGGGTTATAAGTGTGAGTGCAGAGATGGGACCCTGTGTACTCTTTCCCCGCCTCCAGCAGGCACACTTCTTCATACCCCAGGACCTTTGCACAGGCTGTCCCTTCTGCCTGGATCATTATTCCTTCTGCTCTCACCTGGCCGGCTCTTCACCCCACAGGTCTTGGCTTAAACCCCACCCTCTCAGGGACACCTGGCTGGCTCAGCTGGTCAGCCCTCTTGATCTCAGGGTCGTGAGTTCAAGCCCCATGTTAGATGTAGAGATTAATTTAAAAAAATAACAAGTTCTGGGGCGCCTGGGTGGCTCAGTGGGTTAAGCCGCTGCCTTCGGCTCAGGTCATGATCTCAGGGTCCTGGGATTGAGTCCCGCATCGGGCTCTCTGCTCAGCGGGGAGCCTGCTTCCCTCTCTCTCTCTGCCTGCCTCTCTGTCTACTTGTGATCTTTGTCTGTCAAATAAATAAATAAAATCTTAAAAAAAAAATAACAAGTTCTAAAAATACATGTTTTAAAAAACTATTTTAATAAAATCTTAGAAAAACCCTCACTCCCCGAGTCCCCTGTGGCCCCCTGTCTGACCCCTTCCATAATTCCCTCTCCCTCACCATCCCAGATCTTGGCCTTTGTACGGCTTCACAATTACTGTGTCTTACAGATTCTGAGCCTCGTGCTTTTTTCACCTTTTAGCATGTTGAAGTCAAACACCTGGTCATCAGACCCCTCGTTCTGTGAAACTCACTGTGCGTTTGCATATCACTGGTCCATTTCTCTCCTTCATTCACTTATTTTTAAAATTCAGCAATCCTTTTGGGCACCTGCTGTGTGCCAGGGCCTTGGCAACACAGGGGACGCTGTGGGGAACAAGATACGCCCAAGCGCCAGCCAGGCCACTGCGAGTGTGTGACAGGCGTGTCTCAGCAGGTCTGGGTCGTCTGGGTGCTTCCCCAGCAGGGGCCCCGGGGGCCAAGGGCCAGGCACATACTAGGAAGAGCATGCTAGGCTGGGGGAATCTGAGACAGGCTGCCTCGGGAGGGAGGGAGGGAGCTCCTCGTCCCGGGGGGTATGCCAGCAGCCACCTGCCAGAATGCCACCAGGAGGAACCAGGGTGCTGGGGTGGCTTGAGTCCCTCTGTCCTGCCCCGCAGGTGTAAGACGTGCGGAGAGTACATCTACAAGGGCAAGAAGTTCAATGCGCGCAAGGAGACGGTGCAGAATGAGGCCTACCTGGGCCTGCCCATCTTCCGCTTCTACATCAAGTGCACGCGGTGCCTGGCAGAGATCACCTTCAAGGTAGACACCAGCCCCGCCGGTGGGTCCTTCCCCTGGGGGCTCCCTGCTCCCGTCCTCTCCCTCCATGGAGCCCCCGTGTCACCCCATCCCCAGGAGACAGGCTTGTTTCCCGCATCATCATGTACAAAGGCCAGGGTGTTCAACGACATGGGATTCAGGGAGCAGACCCCATAGTGACGCGCATGGCCGGTCATGGTCACGACCGTGTTGAGAATTTTGGGGAGCGCCCGAGGACCTTATGTTCTATTGGAATTTTTTTTTACCTAACTCTTTTCCCTTTGGGTGTAAAAAAAAAAAAAAAGGACATTGTAAGAATGACATATTTTGCTTACTTTTTTTTGAGATTTATTTATGTATTTGAGAGGGAGTGAGTACATGCACAAGCTGAGGGGTGGGAGGGGCAGAAGGAGAGAAAATCTCAAGCAGACCCCTTGCTGGTCATGATCCTGGCGAGGGGCTCGATCTCACCATGTGGAGATCATGACCTGAGCTGAAATCAGGAGTCAGATGCTCAACCGACTGTGCCCCACTCCCCGCCCTGGGCGCCCCTATTTGGGGTCCCCCCTTTTTTTTTTTGACAGAGACACAGCGAGAGAGGGAACACAAGCAGGGGGAGTGGGAGAGGGAGAAGCAGGCTTCCACTGAGCAGGGAGCCTCATGTGGGGCTCGATCCCAGGACCCTGAAATCATGACCTGAGGGCCCCAGGCGCCCCCTTGGAGTACTTTTTTAAACATCTGTAGTGAGATGGGGTTCACATACCACGTACGGTGTCTGATTCAGTGGTGCTTAGAGGACTAAGCTGACCCTGTGCCCAGTTCCAGGGAATTTCTGTCACCCCCAAAATGAGCCCCGTAACCATTAGCAGTCGGTCCCCGTTGGGCCCCCCCAGGAGCCTCCGTCTGCTCTCTGCCTGCGGACATGCCCGTCACGATGGTTCTCACGCAGGGTGCCCTGTGCCCTGTCCTCGTGCACGTTTCCTGGTGTGGTTCGGGTTCCCCCGACCGTGGTGTGTGGTGGGGCTCCTCCCGCCTCACGCTCAGTCACGTTCCCGCGTGGGAACACACCACATTGTACGCTGCCCTCTGTCCCCTGGATGGATACTTGGGTCCTTTCCAGAAAATGATCTCTCTTTTTCCTGAATGGTAATGATACGTATGTGTTTCTACGATATTTACGATTTTACGATATTTACAAATATATACGCATTTTTAAAGACTAGAGGAGCTCTGGTAAAACGGTACGGATCGGCTCTCCCGCTGAAGAGCTTCGGGCGGTTAAGTGGCCGGGGCTGCACGTGTGGGTCACGGGTCCCTGCGCCTGCGCGTGGCGGACACAGAACTCAGAACTGCGAGGCCGGCGCTGGAAGTCCGCCTGCTGCTCCCGCCGCCCGGCCAGCCCCGAGCCTGGAAACAAACGCTCGAGAGGCGCTTGTGCGGTTTCCGGGACACGGGATCCCCGTCGTCCTCGCACTTTCTCTTCTAGTGACGTGTTCTGTATCGGGGCTACTTGCCCACCCACGGTGAGGCGGCGGGGCTGGCACCGAGGGTCCCACCTGACCCTCGCCCGCTTCCCCTCCTGTCCACATCCTCTGCACCCGCAGTGCCTCTGTCTCTGTCGCAGCGAGAAGCCGACCCTGAACGTCGCCGTTAGCCACGAGCCACACACCGTGTGGGTTTCCATGTTCCCCCTGATGCCGACTCTGCGCTCCAGGGTCTCATCTGGGATGCCAGCTTGTGTTTCCGCTCTGCATTCCAGACGCGCGTAGGAGCCCGCTCTACGTACTGATATGTGATTTATGAGTACGGGAAACCGTGAACACGTGTGCGCACACACAGCAGACAGGAAGACGGGGCACGTGCAAAGGCCCAGAGACTCGCATTCGCGGTCAGGCAGAGGTCGGAGGGAGGCAGCGGGCAGGTGCAGAGGGGTCTGAAGTTTTTAGGAAAGAGGACAGGGGCACTAAAAAGTAGTGTCCAACCCAGGCATTGAGACAAGACAAGCGGGGCAGCCGGGGGACGTTGCGCAGTGTTTGAGTGTCCCAACTCTTGGTTTCAGACCAGGTCTTGATCTCAGCGTCATGAGGTCAAGCGCCGGGTCAAGCTCCATGTTGGGCTCGGCCCTCGGGGGCGGGGAGGGGTGTTGCTTGAGATGCTCTCTCCGTCCTCCTCGGCCCTGTGGCTCACACTCGCTCTTATTTTCTCTCTAAAGTAAATAAATCTTCAAATTTAAAAAAAGACCCGGAAGGGAACGAGCAGGAGTGAGGCACGGAGAGGAGGTGCCCAGGCGGCCGGCTGTTGGCCAGCAGAAGCTCCTGTGCCCAGGGCCGTAGGACTGACATCTACCTGTCCTCTCTTGCAGACGGACCCCGAGAACACCGACTACACCATGGAGCACGGAGCCACACGGAACTTCCAGGCGGAAAAGCTCCTGGAGGAGGAGGAGAAGAGGGTACAGAAGGAGCGGGAGGACGAGGAGCTCAACAACCCCATGAAGGTGAGGCCGGTGCCTGCTGCTGGTGCCACTTCCTGCCTCGGGCCCCGGGCAGGGCGATGGGGTGGGCAGGTGTGGTCGGCAGAGCCCCAAAGTGGTCCCAGGAGCCCACCCCCTGGCCACACCCCCTGTGCAGCCCCCAGAGTGCGTGTGCAGAAACCTCACACCTGTGATCAGGTGGTTACATTGGGTCATAGTCGACCTCGGGAGAGGGGGGCTGTCCAGCAGGCCGGACCTCTCACCTGAGCCCTTCGTCTGGGTCTAGAGGACGTGGGCGGTGTGAAGGAGCCGGCCTAGAGTAGGGGCCCATGTGGCCCCCTGTCAATAGCCAGCAAGAACGCGGGGACCTCAGTCCCACAGCCAGAGGGAAGAAGACTCTGCCAGCAGTCTGAGCCAGGCCAGGCCTCGGGCAAGACCCCAGCCCCTGATTTCGCTTCCGGAAGCCTTGATGGAGAACCCAGCCACGCTGCCCTGGGCCCAGAACCCACACCGGCCAGGGGACAGCGAGATCCCTGGGTTTTAAGCTGTGGAGCTGGGGACAAACTGTCATGCAGCCGGGGAGAACGAATCCGAGGGGCAGGAAGTCAGACTTGAGAAGGCGAGGTGCTTCCTGCGGCCGGCTCCCGCCAGTTTGCACAGAGGACACCCATGACTGGTGGCTGTGAAGACTAGAAGCGTGGAAAGAAACGTTCTCTTGAATGTTTCCTGGCTGTGTGACCTTGGGCAAGGCACTTGGCCTCTCTGGGCTTCAGAATCCTGGTATATCAAATGGCTTTGATGACCGGCCTCAGAGGTCGTGTGGGGCTTAAATGAGTTTGCACATGGGAGACTCTTGGGACAGGGCCCAGCACGTACGCAGGAATCCCTGCGTGATGAAACTCTGACCGGCCCTCTTCAAACAAACCGTCCTCTTCCGCTGGCCAGTTTGGTCATCTTTCTCGGAAATGGAATGACATCTGTGTTCCTTCCGGCCTCCCCAACCCCTGCAAAGCCCACCCATCCCTGGGCCCCCCATGCCGCTCCTGGCTGTTTTCTGAGCCGTACGTCAGACCTGACGCGGGGTTCCCCGCAGTGAGCAGAGCGGCAGGGAGGGACGCAGGCTCTGCTGAGGGGACTGTGTCCCGCAACGGCCTGCACAGTCACGTCCATCCTGGTCCACCCACACGACCACGGGGGCTTATGGCCCGAGTTACCCCAAAACTGCAACTTTACAGACATTTCTGTTGCACCAGTTTCTGGGGCTCAGGAGGCCCAGGGAGCTGAGCTGAGTGGTTCGGGTCCAGGGTCTCTCCAGAGGCCACATCTCCTGAAGGCTCAGCTGGTCACGTCCTTGCCACGGAGGCGTCTGCACCCCCGCACGATGCAGCACCAGCTTCCCCAGAGCCAGCGATCCAGAGGAGCAGGGAGGGACACGCTGTTGTCCCATCACACCCCACTCGCTCGGAGCGGGGCCCGGAGTCCAGCCCGCACTCATGGGAAGGGGAATGAGGCTCCGCCTTTTCAGGGGAGAAATATCAAGAGAATTGGGGGACACATATTCAAACCCCCGGGACTGCCACTTCCCTCTGGCCGCAGTCCCAGCAGCCCTGAAGAGGCCGGTGCCAGCTTCCCACCCATGCCTCAGAGACCTGGGCTGGTGTTGTCGCAGGGGTGGAACTAGCTCACGCTTGGCCACGTGTCAGCCTGGGGCCCGGCGCGTCGTGGTTGCTCAGATGCGTTTTTAATCTTCGTTACTGCTATTTTTAAGTAAGCTGCGCACCCAGCGTGGGGTTCGAACTCCTGGCCCAGAGATCAAGTCACACGTTCCCTTAACAGCCAGCCAGGCCCCTCCTCTTAGTTTTTACTTTTGTGTCATGTCGTAGCTGGGCTGGACACCCGGCGGTGTGGCCTCAGCAGACCAGTCCCCGCCCCCACGCCTTTCTGCTCTGAGCTGGGGAGTGGGTGCAGCCGGGGGACGGGGCAGGAGGCCCCCCGCGCAGGCGCCATGGGTGCGGGTGAGCGTGGGGGCTCCTCCCCTGGCAGGTGCCGTCCCCCCCCCCCCCCGCCCCTGCGGCCCCAGCAGCCGTACACTGAGCCTGGGTCCTGCCCACCAGGTGCTGGAGAACCGGACCAAGGACTCGAAGCTGGAGATGGAGGTTCTGGAGAACCTGCAGGAGCTCAAGGACCTGAACCAGCGGCAGGCCCACGTGGACTTCGAGGCCATGCTGCGGCAGCACCGGCTGTCGGAGGACGAGCGGCAGAAGCAGGAACAAGAGGAGGACGAGCGGGAGACAGCGTGAGTGCGCCTGGCGGGTGGGGGCATCCCGGGCGCTCATAGCCTTTGCCCAGGCCTCTGCCTGCAGCGCCCTTCCGGGTCTTCCGTGGCTCCCTTAGGGGGCTTTCTGCAGGAGCCTTTCCCGTGCTCCCCCCACATCTCACCTTCTCTCCCGTGGGGTCTGTGTCGGGGTCACCAGCATCACCCCCCAGGTTTGATGATTCGGCAGGGTGGGGTCCCTCAGGCCCGGGCCTGCTGTGTCCACACTTTCCGTACAGCCCTGCCTGCCCTGGAACCTTCCCTCTGCTTCCCCGTCTCCGTCTCATCACCGCCTCCCTCTTCCGGAATCTGAACGGGGCCCCAGTGTGGCTTCTGCGTTCCCAGGGGGGTGGGCGGTGAATGGCGCACAGGGAGAGCGGCGTCCTCGTGGAGCACCTTCAGAGTGCCAGGCTCTGGGGGGTCCTGGTCACAGCGTCAGTCAAGGGGACTGTCGTGTGGGGAGCTCCCAGCCGGGGTTCCGGCCGAGGCGGGCCGGGGCCAGCACTTAACCGCACTGCCCTGGGTGGCCAGAGAGGATTGTGGGGAGTCTGGGGGCCCCTCGCTGCCATGCTCACTCCTGTTGGGGGTGGCGATCCCACAGGGCCCTGGTGGAGGAGGCGCGCAGACGCCGGCTGCTGGAGGACTCTGACTCGGAGGAGGAGGCAGCGGCTCCTGCCCCACCGCGGCTGGCCCTCCGGCCCAGGCCCACCGCCATCCTGGAGGAGGTGAGTGTGCCTGCACCCCCCGAGGGCTTTGGGGGGCAGCAGAGAGGGGGAGCTGGGCCTGGCACCAACGGCCAGAGACCTACTGTGAGTCAGCAGGCCCGGCTGCGAGCCAGGATAGCCTTGTCTCCAGAGCCTGCAGTGGGCCAGCCCCTGCTCAGCCGCTGAGACGGGCAGACCCCAGACTTGGAGACTTAGGAGCATGGATGTGTGTTTCTCAGTCCCCATAACATCCCTGGGGGTGACCGCCAGGACTTGCAGGCCGTGCTGCTCCCAGCACTCAGGGACCCAGGCTCTTTGCAGCTTGTCTGTCTGCTCTCTCCGGGAGCGGCTTCTGGCCAGGGTGGGGCTGGGAGGGGTACCCGCCAGGTACTAGAGCAGCGGGACTAGTGAGTTGCAGGGGGCCTGGGGGCCTCTCGCTGGCCCTGGGCTGGCAGCAGGGAGCGGGGAGGAGCATCTGGCAGGGGGACTGCTAGCACTTTACAGCACAGCGTCTCATCCAGGGCGGTCAAGGCCACACTGGCGTGTTAATCGAAGATGGGGCACTAAAGCGAGAAATGACAAGTAGCGGTCACCCCAGACATGTTTTATTTTCACTCTCACGTGTTCGTGGTCCCTGCCAGCCAGACGCAGGTTCAGCCGCTGGGTGGGACCCAGTCACGCTGTTCCAACTGCATGGAGGTGACTTGTCTGTTGAAAAGTTGTGCTCAGCCACTCAGAATGGCATCGGGCCCAGGCAGCGTCCTGCTCTCGGTTCTAGTGGCCTGGGGGTGGCGGCCGGAGGGCTGCCCTCACTGCTTCACCCTCACATCCTAGCCAGGGGCAAGGGCCCAGTCAGGGAGGAGGAAGGTCAGGGCTCCCATCCCACACAACCCATTGGCAGTGGCACGCATGCCATTGGTCAGAGCCCAGCCACCTGAGCACATCGTGCTGCAAAGGAGGATGGGAAATGTAGTCTTTGTGGGGAGGGGCGCAGCCATGTTCCCAAAGAGGCTCCGTGACTGTCCTGGGAGAGAATGGCCCTGGGGGTCATGCATGCCCATCCCTTACTCTCAGACACAACCAGGACATTTTCCTTGAGGTGCTGTCCCCTGCTGACAGGTCTCACACTGTCTTTCTTAAATAAACCGCCCCCAGAATTGTCTAAAATTTCCTCTTTGCTTCTTTCACGCGGAAGAGGAGATCGGAGCCACCGTGAGAGCAGTCTGGGTTCCTTTGCTGTCCCCCCCCACCCCACACATCTGTTTCAGGCGTCTTCCTTGTACCTAGTTTGAGGACACACTTCTTGTTTGCACCACACGGTTCCATTGAGACCTCCCAAAGCCTTGCCATGACATCTATCCCCTTCCGCGCCGTGGCTTCCGTGTCCACGGTTTTGCTTAGTGGCAGTGCGTGTCATGGGCCGACGCAGGCTTGGGGAGGAGGCTCACGAGGGCTAGTGCTGGCCCGCTGTGGGGGCCACGTGGGTCAGTTCAGAAAGCGGCAGCTGGAATGGCTGGTCTCTCTCTGTAACCCACTGGACCACATCTGTCCCTGTCCGCGCTCGCTCGAGGGGCTCCGGCCGGTGCACAGGTGGCCACATGCGGCCATGCGCCTGCAGAGTCCCCCTCCCGCGCTCCCTGCTTCAGCCGAACCAGCCCTCTGGTGTCCCCGCTCCAGGCCTTGGCCTCACGCTCCACCGCTCAGAGCGCGGTCCCTTGCGTCTCTGCTTGTTAACTCCTCATTCTGATGGCAGCGCACAGCCCCTCTCTGAGGAGACCTGGCCCGACCGCCTTATCGACCGGCCGCTGTTCCGTCAGCTGTCACACCACACTGAATTCTTTCTTCGTGTCACACCACCTGTCAGGACAGACGTCCTGTCGATCTGTTCACTGGTCTGTCCTCCCTCCTCCCTCGGATGGTGGCCCCCGGAAGGCAGCGCCCCGTCCCTCGTGCCCCCGGCAGCTCCAGCTTCCAGCTCAGACAGGACCTCCTGAGGTCCCTGGATTCCGGTTCCTCTGTTTCAACATAAAACAGATAAAAGGGGTCCCTGCCCATACAGTGGAAGAGCCGGATGGAGATGGGCCTGAGCCCCTCTCTACCTTCCCCTCGCTAGTCCCCAGAGTGGGAGCCTCCATTTTCGCTCACTCCATCAAACACATTGGTAGAGCACCTTCATGCCAAGAGTTGTCTGTGGCACCGTGGACCCAGTTGTGAACACGACAGGAACCCCCAGCACGGGTGAGGGGGTTACGTCCCGAGGCAGTGGAGGCCACCGAGGGTGTGGACATGCAGCACTCGCTCGATCACATGATCTTAAACTGCAAAGAAAGGTTTCTCAGAGGAGCTGATGCCTGGATGGGGTATTGAAGGATGAGTAGGAGTTCACCAGATGCCTTAGAGGAAGGGGGGCATTGCAGGTGGAGGGAATGGCGTGGATAAAGACCCAGAGGGGAGAAGGCGTGGTGTGATTCAGGAAGTGTAAGTGCGGGGAGGCCGGAGAAGGTGGGATTGGGGCCGGTTCACCCACTCATGTCCCCCCTCACCCCCAGGCCCCAAAAGCCAAGAGGAAGGCGGAAAGCTGGGAACGGAGTGTCGGCACCCTTGACAGCAGGCCCCAGCTGTCGGGCCTAGTCGTGGTGAAGAAAACAGACCTGGGTTGCAGCACCCGGCAGGGCCTGGCTTCGCCCACCTCGCAGGGTAGGTGCGCACCCCCCGACCCCCCACCCCCTCCTGTGACTGGAGCGCAGTGCCTCAGGGGGCCACCAGGTGATAGCAGGCCCTCCTCTGGGGTTTGGGGGTGTGGGCGGGACCATCTGAGTGGTGGGTGGGGGGCGCGGGGTTGAGGCCAGGTGCGCCAGCTCTCCTCTCTCGCCCAGGGCCCGTGCGGAGCAGCAAAGCAGCTGACCGTGCACCCCAGTTGCCGGGCACCTCCTCCCTGAGCCAGCTGGGGGCCTACTCAGACAGCGAGGACAGCAGTGGCAGCAACTGAGAGCCCAGGCCCTTCCCCAGGTCAAGGTCCCGCGTCCAGAGCACCAGCCAGAGCCACGCATGACTGGACGAACCCAGAGGTCCTCTGCGGCAGGCAGGGCCAGCAAGGGCTTCGACCAAGGGACTCGGTTTCTGTCCTCTCCCCCCACCTGCCGGACCTTGGGGACCCCAGCTGACACTGCCGCCCTCCTGGCCCTCCGTTTGGGGCCGTGGCATCCCTGGGAGAGCTCCCGGCTCCCGGCAGGCCTCTCTGGTCCTCACAACGTGGCTAATCCGGCCTCTTGGCTCTGGGAAGCTGAGAGACGGTAAAGGTCCATTGATCAGTGGACGTCTGGGGGGGATTTGTTATGTAGCACTAGATCGCCGGTCCAGCCGCTGGTCATGTGACGGGAAATCGATTCGGAGCTCGCGTTGTTTCAAGGTTGCCCAACTCCGGCTCTGGAATAGTTCTCGCCCACTCCAGAGTGTTCTGGTTGAAGGTCCTGTGCTCCCACCGGACTCCTTCAGCTCCTGACCCCAGCTCTGCTCTCCCGCCCCCCACCCCCAGCGTCGCAGGCCTCTGCCCTCCTCTCCCTCCCTCTCGCATACTCACATTTGTTTGGCATCTGGGAATGCGGCTTTGTGCTTCTCGAGCCAAGCGAGAAGCCCCCACTTTGGGGATCCGAGAAGCCCCCACTTTGGGGATCCGCATTCCTGCAAGGACTTCTGGGCGGGTATGGCTGGGAGGCCCCGGGTCCCCACCTCACCCTGAAAACAGGACCCCGGGGGGCCCAAGTTCTGGAATGCAGATGGTGGCCCCGGCTTGGACTTGCTGGTCGGTGCATCTCTCCCCCCAGTTCGGCCCCCAGCAGCATCCTCTCTGTGGTCACCTTGGCCGTGGTGGGAGTATTTACACCGTGGGAGTCCGTACACAGCTCAGTGCCCCGTGCCAGAGAGCCAGCTGTGGGCGCTTCGCAGCCTGCCCAGCCCGCTTTCCCCAGAGTCAAAGTCAGCATCGTCGCGCGAGGTGCCCGGGGTGGGTCTGTTCAGACCAGCATCCAACCCAGGAAGCACTTGAGGGAGAGATGAGGAGGCGTGGGGCCCGCTCACTCTGATGCATCCCCGCAGCCCATTTCCTGAGCTCCCGTCCCTTGAAGCCACCCTCCTTGTGGCCGTGTGTGCGTGCCAGCTGTCCCTGTTCTTTGCTGAAGATTGTGGATCCTGTTCTCAAACCCCAATCAGCAAACTATGATTGGCGGGCCAAAGCTGGCCCATGGCCCGTTTTTGTGAATAAAGTTTTATTGGCACAGCAGCATGCCCATTTGTGTGCGTATGAGGTATGGCTGCTTTGCTCCGTGGCGGCAGAGCCAACAGGTCAGGTTTACCGTCCGGTCCCGGATAGAGGGGTTGCCAGCCCCCGTCTGGGTCGCCCAGCTCTGCTCTTCCTGCTCTGCTCCCCACAGCCTCAGGGGAAGGTGCTGACACCGCCCTCACCCCGATTTCCAGGCTCACCCCATGCCCGCGGCTCTGCTGCCCGGGGTCACTTGAGAACGGGTGCCAGCTGCGGGATGCAGTCCACGGGATCCCCTTAGCAATAACAGCTAACATGGGGGAAGTCCTTGCCCCTCGCTGGACCCCTGCTGAGCTCGGGCAGACGCCCTCCTCTGAGTTTGCCACAGCAAGTTGCCCGCTCAAAAAAACAAATAAATATATGCACATGTATCATTTATCTATAAAGTACATATTAAAATGTGTATGTAATTTAATATATATCATGAAATTTATAATGTAATTTAATATTAATATAACTTTATGTAATCTAGACTTATTTTATTATTACACATTTTTATTTTTTATTTCATTAATTTTTTGAGCACCTACTTTGTGCACAGATGTGTTTTAGGGACTGGGGCTACAACGCTGAAGGAAAACCTATGATGATAATGCCCCAAAGAAAATAACAGCAGTCCCCCTCCTAATGGTGACGTTATGTTCGGAAGATGGGGGATAGATAGTGAACGCATCTAAAGAGAACAGTAAGCCCTGAAGAGAGGTGAAATTACACTGGAGGCAGTGACGGTTCTGGATGAACACAGCAGGGGTGAGGGTTGGCAACATCACGGGGTGGGTCTTGTCCCCCGCGCTGCCCCCCATCAGCTACTGCTGTGTAAGGAGATCCCTGAGAAGGGCGCAGTGGCAAACACAGGAGCCTGGGGGCGGATCTGCTGGGTTCTTGCCCTCACCTGGGGCAGGGCTGTGGTCTCATCTGAAGGCCCGTCCGGGGCTGGATCTGCTGCCACGCTCGCTCGTGGGGCTGTTGGCCATTCCTCACGGGCTCTGAGCCAAAGGCTGCCCTCGGCTGCTTGCCTACATGGCCCCCTGATGGCCGGACTCCATAAAGCCAGCACAAGAGTCTGTGGGAATTGGCATCCCCTCACCTTTGCCATGTCCCCCTGGTTGGAAGCAAGCCACAGTTCTGGCCACATTCAAGGAGAGGGGATCACACGTGGCTCTGGCCACTGGGAGGTGAGGGTCATTGGAGGCCAGTGGAGGGTCTACTTCCCAGACCACACCCCCCTCCCTCGCCCCCCATCAATTGTGAGCTTTACGAGGGTAGCTGTGTAGACGAGTGTGACCCCAGCACCTGACGCCATCTGGGCACTCAGTGGGAGCTAAGTGGAACTCACTGGACCTGTCTTCGTCTTATCTCCCAGCAGGCTTTTATGCTTCCTTCTCCCACCCTATGAACTGGGAACCCTTCTGCCCTTGGCCCCAAGTTCCTGGTGGGGGTTCCTGGGGTCAAGTGAGCAAGCAGAGGGTTAGCGACACATCAGGGTCGTGTGTGTGTGTGTGTGTGTGTGTGTGTGTGTAGACCCTCCAGGGCCAGGGCCTCAGGGCCTCTACTCACCTGCTCTCCCCTCAGCCCCCTGCACCCCCTCCCACTCTCCAGAGCCTGCCCTTCCCCCATAGCTGCTGACAGCCCCCTTTCCCCGCACCGCACTCCATGTCCTTCATCCCGGGGAGCGGTCAGCCTCATCCAGAGCCGCCTCCATCAGTGCCCCCTGGGGCCGCTGCGCAGCACTGGGACTTGTGGGGGTGGGCTACCCTGCTAGAGCGCACTCGGCCTGAGCCTGGGCTGCACAAGGACACAGGGGCCGCCGCTCCATTTCCCAAGCTCAGCTGCGTGCCAGGTTCTGCCCCAAGCTCCCTCTGCACCAAAACCGCCTCTCCCTCAGACACATGCCCTGTTATTGCCTGGTTTTACAGAGGCGGGAAGCTCCTGGGCCAGGGACTCAGAGTGAGCAGGGGATGGGACCTGGGCTTGTCACCGCAAGGCTCCGAGGCTACACCTTTTAATGACCACACTCCCCTGCAACTCCTGCAGACAGAGCCTCCAGGGGCTGGGCCTCTCCCTTCAGACTGGGCGCTCATGACGACAGAGCTACGTCTCCTCCACCAGACAAGGTGTCTTTGAAGGCGTGACCATGCCTGCCCCATCCAACTGAGTCTCCTAAGGATAGCCTCTTGTCTCCTCCATTAGACTAGGGGCCCCTAAAAGCAGGGCTGTATCTCGCAAGAGACAGGAAACCCCTGAAATCAGAGCCATGCCTTCTCCATCAGACTGAATGCCTCAGAGGGTAGAATCATGCCTCCCCTATCAGACTGGGAGCCTATTAAGGCATGCACCTGTCTCCTCCAACAGACTGAGGCTTCCGAAGTCAAGACCATGCCTCTCCCATCAGACTGTGGGTTTTAAAAGGCAACGCTGTAGTCTAGGAGCTTCTTAGGGCAGAGATTGTCTCTCCTATCAGAGTAGGAGCTCCTAGGGCAGGGCTACGTCTCCTCCATCAGATTAGGAGTATTTAGGCCCCACTGTGAGCTGCCCCATCTTATCCTGGTGTCTTGACTCCCAACCCCGCTAAAGACTGACTGCTCCATGAGACAAAAGTGAGGGGACAGAGAAGGCAGGCACAGCCCCCACCCAGGGATCCCAACCTTCTCAAGGTCCCACCCAGCCAAAGCATATATTGAGCACCTACTGTGTGCCACGTCATAGGATATTATTGGGCCATAAAAGGAATGAAGCTCTCTCACACACACGAGGATGAACCTTGGAAACGGTGAGTGCTCTCATGAACCAGCCACAAAAAACCACATAGTGTGGGATTCCACTTACATGAGAGGTCCAGGACAGGCCTGTCCGGAGGGACAGAAAGTGGACTAGAGGTGTCAGGGGCGGGAGAAGTGGGGGGAGAATGGAGAATGGAGAGAACGGAAGCCCCCCATAGGGATGGGGTTTCTCGTTGGGGTGAGGAGAATGTTCTGAGATGAGTGGTGATGATCGTATGATCTTTTGAACGTTCTCAACCTGAAATGCACACTTTAAGCGCGTAAATTATAGAGCATGTGAATTGCATTAAAAAAAAAAAAAAAAGGTGCTCCAAACAGTGTCCAAAAGCACTCAGCAGAGGTTAGCTATCCTCCCAGCTCAGAGAGCTGCGTCACCACCCAAGGTCAGGGGGCTGGGATTCCAGAAAAGGCCGCACCCAGGAGATGCCCCTGATACAGGGCCTCTCAGACCCCGGGATGGGGGGCATGGGGAGGGAGAAAGCCTCAGCCCAGGACCCCTAGACCACCCCACCTGCTCGCCTTTGTCCATGAAGGGCCCCCCCTCCGCTGCCCATCAACACGCCGAAACCCAGGAGTTCCCGTGGCTCTTCAAGGGCACACCGCAAGGTCACCAGGCCCCCAGCCCCTCCTCATCCTCGCTGCTCCTCCGGGAACCCCTTTGCGGCAGAGGGGGGGCACCCCAGGAGCAGTGAGCTCAAAAGCGCAGGAAAGTCAAACGCCAGGAAAGTCAAACACCGTTTGATTCTGCCTCGGGGGCCTCTAATTGCTATTCCTGACACACGCTGTAATTAGAAGGCCCCTTTCAAATATTTATACCTCAGACGTCTCCTATTTATCCGACAGGGAGAGGGCTCAGATTTGATGAGATCTGTCAACAGCTCATCCCTGAGCCGGGAATTGCCTTGCGGCTGACAGAAAACAGGACAATTACCCGCCGTGATCCCGGCAGTCCCCAGGGACACTGTCTTGTCGCTGATCGAAGAGGGCTGGGTTGGGGTGGGCGGGTGGAGGGGCTGCAGGAGGGGGACTGAGTTCAACAGGTTCATGTGGGCGACACAGCCAAAGCCGGGAAGGGGACATATGGAAGCCCCTGCTGCCATGAGGGACTTTGCCTGCTCAGCTCTGGACCTCAGCGTTGTCGCCTAGAAAGTGGGGCTGACCGTGGGGCAGAGGTGGAAAAATGCTGATCCCACAAAGCCACTCTAGAGGGTCTCAAGAGCCACCCCAGCCAGCCCCCTCCCCCCCCCCCCGCCGGGCCGCACAGTGCAGGCAGACCTGAGCTGTGGGGGGGCTCTGAGCAGGTCCTCCCCCCTCGGTGCCTCAGTTTCCCCATGGGAAAAAGTAACTCCCTTCTGCCGGTCCTTCCTTCAGCTCTCTGGGGATTTCCCGTTAGAACCCCTGCTAGAAACCAGGAAAGCCAGGCACAGACGGCATAGACATGGCCCCGACTCACTGTTCCTCCCCAGGGGCCTTTTCCCAACAGTGTCATCTCTGACTTCTGTTCTGGCTTCCCTCCCTTCCAAGCCTCCGGCACCAGCCCACCTTGGGGGCTGAGGTGGTGGGACGGAGCACTGGGAGAAGGGAATCTTCCCGTTCTTCCGATCACCGCCTCTTACTTCAGTATTAAGGGGAGCTGAGCAAGCCCCCTTAGAATGAAAGAAAACCCGTTTGCTCTGGAATTGGCCAGCATACCCCTTTGCTTCCCTTATCCCAGATCTCTTACTGTCCTCGCCCCCCAGACAGCTGCAGCTGCCAACAGGCAGCCAGGCCAGGCGAGACCCCTTTCATTTCTGTCCCCCTCCCTGCCTCCACCCCCAGAAGCCACAAAGGGACAGATGCTGAGGACCCGCGCCAGGCACAGATACCATCTCCCTTCCCAAGGCCAGCTGCCCCAGCCCCCCTCCCCCATGCTGCAATCAGTCCCCTGGGTTGGGGGCGGTTTGCAGAGAAGAGTCCTCTTGGGGAGGGGACGCGAGAACCCTCTCCCTTCCACTCCCCCCTGCTTCCTTCAGCTCCATCAATATCAATTTTAGCCAGTGACCTCTGGAACAATCCGCTGGTCAGTTGCGCCGCCAGATACTGGTTCAATTTCAACCCTCAACAGTGGTCGCTCTCACCCCCTCTGCTGGTCAGTTTTACCCCCTCTTGCGGTCACATCCAGACCCCCATTTCCCGGCCAATTTCCACCTCGCCTCCCTCTCCCCGCTGCTCCCCGAGGCTCCCGGCCTCTGCACCTCTCGCTCCCCTGAGCAAGGTCAGCCCTGTCGGTTCCCACCTCCCGCTCTCCTCGCTCGCTCCTGCCAGCCGCGGTCCTCCGGGTCAGTGTCCAGCTGCCGCGGCCTCGGCCCCGCGACTCCCGCCCCGCACCCCCTTCCCTCGGCGGGCAGAGGCTCCCCTCCCTTCCCAGAACAGCTGAAGGTCTCAGTCACCTCCGAGGGGGGCGCAGGGGGACCGGTGGGGGCGGGGGAAGCCGCGGAGGGGGAGGCGGGGAAACCTTGACGTCGCTGCCCGGGACGCGGTCGGGGGCCGGTAGGGGCTGGGGCGGCCGCCTGCGCGCCCCTTCCCCAAAGTCCCACCTCCCGGCCGCGGTGGGGAAAGTCTCTCCGAAAGCGTGAAGGGGGATTGGAGGAGGTTTTATTTCCCTTTGTGCCGGTGGCTGGGGCCGGATCGAGGTGGCCGGGCCGGGGGCTGCGGGACCCGGGCTCCCCCCGGAGCGGAGAGGAGCGCAACAAAGGATGCGCCGCGCGGAGGTCACCGTCCCCGCGGCCCAACTTTGCGCGCGGCGCCCGCGCCCCGGGGGAAACCGCCCGCGGCGCTGAGGACCCAGACGTCCGTGCTGAGCCGGGCTGGGGGCGCCCGCCGGCGGCGCTTTCCCCGACTCCCGGCCGCAGAAGGGAATCCCGGAGCTTCCCGGAGGCGGCGGGCGGCCGAGCCGCGCACAGGGACCGCGCTTCCTGCGGAAACTCCGCGCGCTTCCGCGGATGCCCCTCGCCCTGGCCCGACCACCCGGCGCTCGGCGCTCAGGGCCCTGCGGGGCGCCCCCTTCCCCCGCCGTCCTTGCGGAGCCAGGCTAAGGTGGACTTTTGCTCTCCTTCTTCCTCTTCTTAACCCCCCCTTCTCCTTCTTTTCTCTTTTCACCGCCTTCTGAGCCCAGCCAAGGGACACACCTGATATTTTTCCTCCCCATCCCTTCCTCCTCCCACGCCTCCTCCTTCCCCTCCTCCTGGCACCCCTTCTCCCTGGGGACTCTGCGGAGAAAGGGGTGCGGGAAGGGGGCATGTGGGTTTCCCTCTGACAGTGGCCAGGTCTGGCGCGACACACGCACAGATGGCCAGGTGGCTGCGGGACTACCTGGGCTTCGGCGGTCGGAGACCCCCTCCGCAGCCGCCGGCCCCGGACTACACGGAGAGCGACATCCTGAGGGCCTACCGCGAGCAGAAGAATCTGGACTTCGAGGACCCCTATGAGGACTCAGACAGCCGCCTGGAGCCCGACCCCGCCGGCCCCGGGGACTCCAAGGGCCTCGGAGACGCCAAGTACGACTCTCCCAAGCACCGGCTCATCAAAGTGGAGGCCGCCGACATGGCCAGAGCCAAGGTCTTGCTGGGCAGCCCTGGGGAAGAGGTGCGTGGCTAAGTCCCAGATGCTGGGTGGCCCCAGGAGACTGGGTGGGGAAGGCCAGGCTGGGTTTCCTGGATTTAGGGGACCTTGTTTTATGGGGCAGGCCGGGGCTCCCCAATCCCCCACCTCCTTAGTGGAATCTGATTTTTGTCCCTTTCCAGGGGTCAGCACTGGTTGTCCTACTATCTCTCTGGCCCTGCTTTGTCCCCCTGTCCTCCTGCTCCCTGCTCCCCACTCCCTAGTCCCCTTCCCTCAGCTTCCCCAAATAGATCTGAGTGAGTCCAGCCCTGGTGAGCCCTGGAACCCCCAGCACTGTGCCCCTCCTCTGTTACTACTCCCATTTCACAGAAGGGGAAACCAAGGCTCACTGAAGAGAAGCAAGTGGCCCAAGGTCAATGGCCCTAGTTCCTTAGAACTTGACCCAGATCTGCCTCCAGTGCCCATGTTTTTCCAGTATTTTTCCTAGAGAATCAGGGAGTCGATCCCAAATCCTCGGGGTGGAGACAGACAGATGATTTGAGGAAGGTCACACAAGGCTGTGTCAGGCAGTGATTAAGAGCCCAGAGGAAGGGGTGCCTGGGTGGCTCAGTGGGTTAAAGCCTCTGCCTTCGACTCAGGTCATGATCCCAGGGTCCTCGGATCAAGCCCCACTTCAGAGATCAGATCTGCTGAGCAGAGAGCCTGCTTCCCTTCCTCTCTCTCTTCCTGCCTCTCTGCCTACTTGTGATCTCTGTCAAATAAATAATAAATAAAATCTTTAAAAAAAAAAAAAAAAGAGCCCAGAGGAAGGAAGGAGGAGGCAGGGACTCCGGAAAGCAGACCACCTGGGATGAAACCCTGCCTCTTATTTACCAGCTGTGTGACCCTTGGCAAGTCACTTACCCTCTCTGTGGCTTGGTTTCCTGATCTGTAAAATGGGGCTAATGTACTTCTGGATGTTGGGATTACGAGGAAACACATGTGAAGTATTTAGAACATGGCTCGCAGCTGATAGACATTACAATTATTATTTTTTTTAAGATTCTATTTATTTTATTGGAGATAGAGCACACGCGCACAAGTGGGGTGCGGGGGAGAGACGGAGAGGGAGAAGTGGCCCCACTGAGCAGGGAGTCCCCATCGAGCAGGGAACGATCCCAGGACCCAGGATCCAGGATCCCAGGATCATGACCTGAGTCAAAGGCAGACGCCTAACCAACTGAGCCACCCAGGTGTCCCGACATTAAAATTACTGAAGGAGGGAGTTGGGGCTGTGTGGCAGGAGGAGAAATGGGAAGCTGGCATCTGAATGCAAACCTGGTGCGTGGGGCAGAGGACTCCCTACCCCAGAGACAATGAGCTTCGTGGAGGGGAAGAGTCAGCCAACCAGAGGTGCACCATCACCCCAGAGGGGGTGTCTAGGGCTGGGCTTGGTCCCCCTGTAGCCCTTGCCACTCACTCCCTTACTTCTCTACTTCTCTCTCCAGCTGGAGCTCGACACGGAGTACTCAGACCCCTTTGATGCCCAGCCTCCCCTGCCACCTTCAGAGGATGGCTACATGGAGCCCTACGACGCCCAGCGGGCCGTGAGCGGTGAGTGAGCGCAGCTTGGGAGAGGGGTATGGGGTCCCTGGTGGGTGTGGGAGCTGACCAGTGTTCTCGGCTCCCCCAGAACTACCGTGCAAGGGGGTGCAGCTGTACGACACTCCCTATGAGGAGCAAGACCAAGAGCCAGGAGATGGAGCCCTTTCTGGAAGGAGACCTCGCCAGAGCAGGCTGCCTCAGGAAGACGAGCGGCCAGCGGATGAGTATGACCAGCCCTGGGAGTGGAAGAAAGATCACATCTCCAAGGCGTTTGCAGGTGCCTCTCCAACCCAGGCCTTGACCCTCCCCAGGCCCCGAATATCCACGTCCATTTCCTGCTCTGGTCTATCCTCTGAGTCAACTAACAAAATAGACCCCCAATCACCTGCCACCGGGGCAGTTTATTCATTCCCACTAAAGTGTGAATGGCTGATAATGGCACAGCCCTCTTCCTAGGAGAACTTGTACCTTCCTCGAGAACAGAAACTCCTTCAAAGCACCCGTGGGGCTCATTGTAGTGCAGGGATAGGCTTTGGGGTCAGGGGAGGCCTGGATTTGTGTCACTTGCTTGGGCAAAGTGCTTTATCTTTCAGTATCGGTCCCCCCCCCCCCCCCATCAAATGGGGATCGCCGTAGCAGCTACAGAACATGCTGGGAGCCAGCAAGTGTTCCCACGGGCGCTGCTGGGGAACAGGGTAGCATTTCTTAGTAACTATCGCTAGGCGGGCTTGGGGTCAAGTCCCGAGTTGGGGAAGCACGGGACATGTCTGTGGCCTCGGTTTCCTCTTTTGTCAAAGGGTAACAATATGGTCAGCTTTAAGAAATGAAATAACTTGTGCGAACCCAGGTATGACTGGGAGGGAGACTGGGGCTCAGTGCCTCACCCTACCTGGCCTACCTTGGGTGGGGGGTGTCTAGCTCTAGGACTTGGCCAGAATGTGCAGAATCTGCAGAATGACCAGCCCTAACGCATCCCTAGCCCCCTCCGGGGTTTGTCCCTCGTGGATCTGCCCCGCCCTCGCCAGCCACCACGCTTAGAAGTGACCACACCCCTTTCTTCTGAAGGCTGACTGGCTGCTCCTGGACCAATCCTGCCCAGTCCTTAAACCCAGCCCCTCCTACCTTGGATTCTAATAGGTTGTCCAAGTTGGCACCGCCTTCCCGCTGAGAGTGCATTGGCTTACCCCGGTCCCGCCCCTCCCAGGTGGGTTGGACTTAACCCTTTCCTCTCTAACCCTCCAGTGCAGTTTGACAGTCCCGAGTGGGAAAGGACCGCAGGTTCAGCCAAAGACCTCCGGAGACCCCCATCCAGGAGCCCCCAGCCCGCAGAGCGCGTGGACCCGGCCCTACCCCTGGAGAAACAGCCGTGAGTGGGGAAGCTGACGTTGGAGGAGCCGGGTTGAATCCCTCCCCATCCCATACCAGCTGCAGACTCCAGTCCTCGGACTGGGGGGCCGAGGGAAGTACGACTCATTCATTCCCCTCATCCCTGTCTTCGAGTAACCCTCACTGGGTGCCGGAGGCTGCCGTGCGTCAGACATCTAGCTTAGGTGCAAAGCAGAATCACGTGGCATCTCATTCCTCTGGCATCGGAGTCTGGGTTCAGATCTCTGCTCTCCATCTCTTGGCTGGGTAGCTTTGGGCAAGTCCCTTAACCTCTCTGAACTTAGGGCTCAAACCCCAAGATGATACGCAGCTCAAACAGAGCTCCTGAGCCCGAGGGTAAAGAGACGGAAATCACCCTCATCCCCAGGAGATCTTGGGATGGAACTAAGAGGAGCAGGGTTTTGGGGGGTCCCAACTTTGGGCTGGAGTGCAGTGCACTAGCTGGGAGGGGCTGGGCCTTCTCCGTGTCTCTCCAGCCCAGCAGCTCCTCCCGGAACTCCCCAAAAGCCCGCTGAGCCCAGCCCAGTGAGGTGGGGAACTAGGCATTTCCTTTAAAGCCCTCCAGTTCCAAGACGCCACGGCGTGTTCATCACAGTTATTCCCAAAACCCCTTAGGTGGGCCAGACAGAACTGACTGATGAACACGGAGGTACAGGGGGAGGCATTTCTTCGCTGTTCCATTTTCTTTCAATACAAAACCCACGAAGTCTGTGTGACGCTCCTCTGTCTTGAGCCCTTGCTACAACCGCTAACCTCTCTCTGAGCACATTCAGTTCAATATTAAGTGAATGATGGTACAGGTGGGCAGGTGGGTGGGGATACGGGGTGCGGGAAATCTCCAGAAGGCCAGATGCAGCAAGTGGTTCAACTTGAAGGACTAAGGAAGGGGAAATGGGACTCTGGGGACCCAGCCCAGGGAGGCTGTAAAGATCCAGGTCTGGTGGATCTTTTGAACCGGAGGGAGCAGCTCCATGTGGACCCGGGCTCAGCTGCCCAGCAGGGAAAACCGAGTCCGCCTGAAAACCAGGCTCTGCTCGAGAAGCCCAGGGGAATTGTTCTCACCCGTTTGCCTGGAGCTCACAAGTCCTGGAAAGGGCTGTGCCTGCACCAGCCCCTAGGGGCGTGTTTGCAGGGGGATCGCCCTTTATGAGACATCTGCCCCCGCCCCCTAGGTGGTTTCACGGCCCACTGAGCCGGGCAGACGCCGAGAACCTCCTGTCTCTCTGCAAGGCAGGCAGCTACCTCGTGCGGCTCAGCGAGACCAGTCCCCAAGACTGCTCCCTGTCCCTCAGGTGAGCCCCCAGCCCCCTGAAGGGACCGAGGCTCACAGGACTCCCTGCCTCTGGCTTTTGGGCTTTGGCTTTCAGGTTTTTTGGTGGGAGCAGAGGGTGGCGCCAGCAGCCAGTGGGCAGGGCTTCTAGGGAGGCCACAGGCCTGTTTCCAACTGAGAGTGAGCACCCTGTCACTGGGGGTATGCAAGAAGGTGGAGTGCAAGCCATCCAGTAGATCTAGGATGTGAGTGAGGTGGGAAACTAGATATTTCCTTTAAACTCCACCAGCCCAAAAGTTGAAGCATACCCACTGTGTCTCTCGGGGCCAGAATCTCTTAGCGGCCCTGCAGGCATTTGACTTTGAGACCCTGATTCTACAAGCTTCTCTGCCTAAGATTCCAAGTGTGTGTGATTATAAAAAGCCCCAGAACTCGACTAGGCATCTGAGTGTGAGATTCCTGAAAGGGCAAGATTGAAGAGGGCTTGGAGAATCACTTTAAATCCTGCCTCTGCCACTTTACAGCTGTGTTGCCTTAGCTAAATGACTCAGCCTTTCTGGGCCTTGCTTTTCTCATCTACGAAATGAAGATATAAATAGCACCTGCTTCATGGTAATACTGCCACTAGGAAATGAAACACACACGTGTGCACAGGCACACGGAACTGAGACTAGTGCCCCAGCAACAGGATGTGTTTCATTCATTTTAGTCATGATAAGATCATTCCCAGGTTCAAAGTCATTCCACTCACCAGAGATGCAAGAAAGGAAAGGGGCTCCGGACTGGGGGTTAACTCGTGGGAAGCCCAGGAAGGGTAGCGCAAGGGCTCAGAAGGTTTGGGGGGAAAGTGTAGCCTGACTTCAGGGGAGGAGCCGCCACCATGTAGGACCTCCAGAGGCCTTTAGAGCACACAGGCGGGCAAGGCATCCCTGCCAATGGGGAACAAGCCCAGAGCTTGGCCCCCAAGTGGCCATTGAGCAGAAATATTTGGGAATGCCAGCTGCCAGCTTCTGGGGATCACGAGGGGCAGTGGGTCTCTAGCTAGGGTCGGAGGGCGTGAGCAGGTTGGGCGTGATCAAGGCGCTCTGTGACGCCTGTCCCCCAGGAGCAGCCAGAGCTTCCTGCACCTGAAGTTCGCGCGGACCCGAGAGAACCAGTTCGTGCTGGGTCAGCACAGTGGCCCCTTCGCCAGCGTGCCAGAGCTGGTCCTGCATTACAGCTCCCGGCCACTGCCTGTGCAGGGCGCCGAGCACCTTGCCCTGCTGTACCCAGTGTTCACGCAGAACCCCTGACCCCAGCACCTTCAGCCCCTGCCCGCACCCGGCGGGCCCAGAATCACTGGCTGCGAGCACTAGAGGTTTTTCCAGAGACTCGCCATCCCTCCAGGCCCTGGGTCTTCCTCAGTGCTGCCTTCTTGGCCCTCCTGTCTTAGGTGCTAAGGTCCAGAATTGTGTCGCCAAGCACTTCTCTGGCCTGGAAAATAAATAAGTTATTGTGTGTTTCAAGTGTCCTTTCTGGGAGGCGGGGATCCCATCCCCAGGGAGAGGAGAGGGTGAGTGACCCTTAGACCCTTAGAAGGGAAGGTCATCCCCAGCTCCACTTGGGAGATGACTTGGGAGTGAAGCCTGAATTACTCATGGGGGCCGGGGTGGGGGGATCACAAGTAATAGAGCCCGGGGTAGGCAGGGTGAGAGCGTATGAGGTCAGAGGAAAACCCGGACAGCTGATACAGATACAAAGATGGAGAAACCGAGGGGGGAGGCTCTCAGGCCAGCCCTGCCCCCACCCAGCCCCTCCCTCACACCCAGGCAGACAGCCGTGGCCTGATGCTGCTGCGGAAAGGACATCTGTCCCCATGGAAACAGCAGAAGTGGGGGAGGGGAGCTGATCCCAGCTGGTGTCACATCAAGGTGACAGTCAGGCAGGAGACTGGGGGCGGGGTGTGTGATAAATTCCAGGGAGCCCCTATGTCTCCCATCACCCTTCATCTCCACACTGACGGGGGGGGGGTGCTTCCAGCTCAAGGCGCTGTGTGGAAGTTGGGGGCATTGCCTCTCTGCTAATTGGACATGACACTCCAAGGATAAGGGGGGAGCTGGCCAGTCATCACAGAGCCCCCTCGCCACAGTGGACCCTCCCCACAGCCATCCTGGGGCTCAGGAAGCCCCAGACGACCCCTCAGACATCTTTAACACCCCCAACATCACAAAATCTGGCTTTCCTTTATAAGCCTTTATTGATTGCTTTGGGGGTGAGGGAGGAGACCAGCGTTACAGTAATGAGGACGGGGTCTTGGGCTGGGCTGTTGGACTCCCTGACTCTTTGGGAAATCAGTCACATTTTCACATGGCCGTTAGTGGGAGGGGGTCTTTTCTGGGGTTTCGAGTCGTCTTCCCACTTCAAGGAGCCCTCCTGGCCTCTGCTGCCGCGAGGGGCGTGGGTCAGGTGAGACGCGGGCAGTAGATATAGGGTGATTCGACCTGGGGCTGAGGCAAGTCTTCTGGGCCAGGCGCTGCTGGGGACTAGGAGGCTGGGGGAAAGAGATCGAATAGAAGCTCTGACTCTTCTGGTCCTCCCTGGGGATGTCCAGCACCTTCCCCTCCGCACGGCACACCTTAGTTTTCTTTGGGGCCCCCCGGGGCTGGTAGAGGACGTTCCCGTAGAGAGGATGCGCTGCAAGGGTGGGAGGGAGGGAGGACACACGCTGAGGCGAAAATCCCATGAGACAGCCTGGCTTTCCCCAGCCTACCTCTGCTTCGGCCAAACAGGAGCGTTTCTCCATTTATTCCCCTCCTCTCGCCCGCCCCGCGCAGCCCCACCCGCCCTCCCTCCCGGTCAAGCCGCTGCAGTTCCCGCCTCCGCCACGCGGGGGCAGGGCGGCGGCGGAACGCGTCTGCCGCCCGCCCAGACCCCCGAGCGCTCACCTGAGTCCTCGCGCCGGCTGCGACAGCGGCCCCACACCCAGGCGCTCAGCGCGATGGCGGCCACGGCCACGCCCCCTGCCACCAGCGGCGTCACCGGTAGTCCTGGGGAGGGGGAGTTCGGGACGGTCTGAAGGGGGGCGGGGCGCGGGCGGCGGGGCGGGAGGTGGGGCTGGGGCTCACCTGCGTCGGAGGTCTGGTTCCGGGACCCGCCATCTGCAGGGAAGAAACCCGTGTCTCGGGGGCACCTTCGAGTCCAATCTCCACCCTTCAGGGTCAGGGCCCCCCACCCCACAAGGACGTCAGGATTCTGCCCCTGCCATGTTGCCTGAGTCCGAGCAGGTGTCCGTCTGGACCTGTTTCCTCTTCTATGAGCGAGGCGGCCCTTTTCTGCCTTGCTTGGTCCTTGTGAAACAATCGCCGAGCGGATGTTTTTCATCCTGAGCTCCACCATCCTTGCCACGAACCCCATCACTCCCTTAAGAGGTTCCACCATTCCCATCACAAGCCCTGTCGTCCCCATAAGCCCCATCACTGACATCAGGAGCCCCATCCTTCCCACCGGGAGATACCCGATACTGGTCATGGGATCCACCACCTTTAGGGCTCCCGGGTTTTTGTTGTTGTTGTTGTTTTGTTTTAGCTCAACTCTGCTGTCAAGCCCATTTTTCGTACAAGGAAACCGAGTCTCAGCCTGAGTCACTGGGGTCCCGCACTCAGGCAGCAACACCGTCCTGCTTTGAACAGAGGTGTTGCTCACCTCAGCTCCCCTTTCCTTTTCTGCTTTAGGAAAAAGAAAGAAAGGAAAAGAAAAGAAAAGATAGAAGGAAAAAGCTTATACAGTCCTGAACTTTTGAGTCTTGCTGAATAACTAGGATAACAGACATAAATAGTCACTTAGGTTTACTGAGGACTTATCATGTTCCAGACCCCATAATAAACGCTTTCGATACAATTACTTCAAATCCACCTAACTCATAGCTAAGGAAACAGGCACAGAGGGGCCAAGTTACTTGCCCAAGGTCACACAGCAAGTGAACAGCTGTGTGAGGACATGGGGGACATGTTTCCAGGTCTGTGTAGTTGACAAAAACTCCAGCCCAAGGTTCCTGGTGTGACTAAGATGAGGCCCAGTGCCCCGACCTCTTCATCTTGAATGTTTAAAAGTTGGTGTTGGGGGGGGCGCCTGGGTGGCTCAGTCTGTGGGTTAAGCGTCTGCCTTCAGCTCAGATTGTGATCCTGGGGCCCTGGGATCGAACCCCTGCGTTGGGCAGGGAGCCTGCTTCTCGCTCTGCTTCTGCCTCTCTCTCTGTCTCTCATGAATAAATAAATAAAATCTTAAAAAGAAAATAAAGTTGGCATTGGTCCCTGGGGGCTACCAAGCAGCTGTTGGTGGAGGGGGGGGAGAGCCAGCTGCGTGGAGCTGGACACGCGCCTGCCCGCACCCCTGCAGATGTCCACAATGCACAGCCTGGTGCCTCCACTACCAGATTCTGCTAACTGCTAACTGCTCCTCTCATTACTGGAAGGTGGGGGCAGGCAAGACGGCCATGGTGCACCGCCCTAGAGGCAGGCGGTGGGAGGGTACTGCCAACCAGAGAGCAATGGGCACCTCTTTGGGCCAGGAACTGGGGAGGCACTCTGTCCTGTCTCATGCATTGAGGAACCTGAGAACTATCTGTCCTTACACACTCTGAAACTGAAACTTTCTAAAAGCCTACTGAAAATATTCAAGATTCTGCAATTCTAAGACTCTAGAATCTTCTATTCCTTTACATCAGTGTTTCTCAACCTTTTTTCATTACCACCTCCACCAAAGAGACTTTTAAAATCGTACTTTGTTTCCCCATGACATTTTAGTACCAGAGACATAGTGTGACTCTCTTTTTGTACTGTCCATACATCCATACTTTATACAGAAAAAATCAAAATTTTCATTGCTCCCCAAGAACCAATTCTTGCTTCCTGAGGAGCAAGATTCCCCATTAAGAATGTTGTAGTTTTAAGAGCCTAGAATTTTACACCGCTAGGATTCAAAATCTGCATGATTCTGTCTTATGGTTCGAGATTCTCGAATAGTCTGAGGCACAACAAAAATGTGTACATAGGCTAGCCAACGACCAGCTGAAAACTGCTCACAGCGCCCTCATTCGTGATTGCCAACAACTGGGAGCTGTGCAAATGCCCATCACGGGAAATTGGATTGGAGGACAGACAGCGGTGGGTCTACAGCAAAGAGAAAGAACATTCCGCTGCTGCATGACCGGGATGGACGGACCTTCTGGCTGAGTGGGGGGAAGTCAATGTTGAATGAAGGAAGCCAGACACAAAAAAGAATGCACTCTGTGATTTCCCTTAAGTAGCACACAAAGCCAGCAAAATACATCTATGTGGCTAAAAGACAGGATAATGGGTGTGGGCTTGGTGGGGGGAAAGGGCTGTGGGAGGCAGGAAATCTTGTTTCTTGAGCAAGGTGGTGGTGCAAGGGGATGTTCGGGAAGAAGGCTCAGCAAACTACAGCCTGTGGACCCAATGAGGCCCACTGATTTTTTTTTTTTAAATAAAGTGTTATTGGAACCTAGCCCCACCCATTTGCGCCTGTCCGGTCTAGGGCGGCTTTCACACTGTAACGGCAGAGTGGAGTCAAACATAGAACACAGAGCAGGAAGTATGTGCTCTGTGGCCCTTTCCAGAATGTTTGCTGAGTCCTGGTCTCGAATTATAAGTTTCAGCATGTCTTTGGTTCTGCGAGTCTAGAACTGGATGTTCTTGACTTTGCAGGATCTCTGTTTCTAAGAATCCTGTTGGAAGAATTTAGAGTTTATGTTCCCAGGACTTTGAGATTCTAGAGCCTTAAGATCCCTTCTTCCCTCCACGGGCCCCCATACCTTTCTCCACCAGGAGCTGCGTGCCCTTGCCCTGCTTCATGTTCAGGTTAGGAATCTCCTCGGTGACCGAACACACGTAGTTCCCGCTGTCGTTGAGGCTCACGTGGTCCAGCCGCAGGGTGAGATTGCCAGGTGGCTTCCAGGAAAGTTGTCCCTGGGACCCACAGGCCTCCAGGCTGAGGCTGCCGTTGGTGATGTGTGGCTCACACAGGGACACGCCGTCCTTGGTCCACTCAACACGGAGCCGCTCCCAGACTTGGGACTGTATCACTTGGCAGGCCAAGGTCACCCGGCTGCCCGAAGTCGCCCACAGCCACTTGGGCTCCTGCTGCACTCTCAGGCCTGTGGCTCCTTGCAGGATGAGGGGATACAAGAGAGTAAGGCTGTCCTCTGTGTGTGTGTGTGTGTGTGTGTGTGTGTGACTCACTCCCCTCCTGAGCCCAGCCCACAGGGCTGACGCTACATGATCTGAGCCTCAAAGTCCTCTCCTTCTCCTTCTTCTTCTTCTTTTTAAAGATTTTGTCTATTTATTTGACAGAGAGCGTGAAAGAGCACAAGCAGAGGGAGCAGCAGAGGCAGAAGGAGAAGCAGACTCCCCGCTGAGCAGGGAGCCCGATGTTTTATTTACTTGAGAGAGAGAGAGAGAGCATACAAGCAGGGGGAAGGGCAGGGGGAGAGGGAATTTCGAGCAGACACCCCCGCACACACACACACACTGAACTCAAATCCCCATGTCAGGATCCCAAGACCCTGAGATCATGACCAGAGCTGAGATCAGGAGTCGGACACTCAATCAACTGAGCCAGCCAGTCGGCCCCCGATTTAAGTTTTAAAAAGATTACCCTGACTGCTATGGTAAGAACTGACTGTGGGGTGTGGGTGGGGGTCAGGGTGGCTGGAGGATGAGGGCCAGGAGCATAGGCACAGACTGAACCCTGGAAAAAAGCAATCCGCAGCGGAATGGATTGCAAGAGGGAAAGAGGGACAGTAGCAGATTCCCAAGGTTTCAGCCTCAGGGACCATGTGAATGGCGGTGGCTTTGGGCCAATATGGAGGACCCTGACAGAAGACCAGGGCTGGAGTAGAAGAAAAGTTTGCCCTGGGCCCCCCGAGATGTCTGAGGTGTCTGTCGGAGCCCCCAGAAGGGGTGTGTTTGGCTCAAGATGCTGGCATCTGAGATGTGATCGCTCCTGATGCTGGAGAGGTGAGATCCAGGCAGAGGGAACAGCAGGTGCGAGGGCCCAGAGGTGGGATTGAACTTGGTGTGTCAGAAGAAAAAAAGGAAAGAGAGAGACAGAGACAGAGAGAGAAAGAGAGAAGGAAGGAAGAGAGGGCGCCTGGGTGGCTCAGTCACTTAAGCCTCTGCCTTCGGCTCAGGCCATGATCCTAAGGTCCTGGGATCGAGCCTCGAATCGGGCTCCCTGCTCAGCAGGAAGTCTGCTTCTCCCTCTCCCTCTGCCTGCCACTCCGCTCTTGCTCTCTGTCAAATAAATAAATTAATTAAATATTTAAAAAAAAAAAAAGGGGAAGGAAGGAAGCAAGCAAGCAAGAAAGAAAAGCGAGCAGGCCGCACAAGGGTAAGAAAAGGAATGCCGTGGAAGGAGAAGAAAGACGCCAGCGGCACCAGCTCACGCAAGCCTGGTGTGTAGGTGCTGGTGTGAGTTCTACTCTACGGACCCACTCCGAGTATCCTGCTACAACCTTCAGCCCTCGCAAGCTTCTGAGTATCACAGAGAAGCATTCCCTGTTTAGCAAAGCACAGAGTTTCGTTTCCAGGGCTCAGAACCAGGGGGCATGCTGCGGAGATGATGGGCAACAGGAGGGAGGACGGCGGTGGGGGGGGGGGCAAGTACTCACCCCAGAACTGCACCAGGAGGACCAGCGCTGTGCCTAGGGACTCCATTCCTGGCCCACCAGGCACCCCTCTCCTGGCTAGCGTCCCACCCCCACCCCATCTCCCCAACCCCCCCCATCCTAAGTGACAGACTTCCTGCCACAAGCTCCACCCCCGTCACGGATGCAGATGTGACACCCAGGCCAGAGGTCTAGTAACTAAACCTGCTTAGAGCCCCACTTCCTCTCCTCAGGTGCCTGGGTTTCCCTAAAGATCTTTCATTTTTGCTTTTTTTTAAATCTGAAAGGCAGTATGTGTACGTAAATGGGATAATGCATTCCAGTGAGAGCAAATCTTTCCGGGAGATGCTATTCAAACACACCTGAGGGCCCCTGGGTGGCTCAGGCAGTTAAGCGGCTGCCTTCCCCTCAGGTCATGATCCCAGGTGCTGGGATCGAGCCCCGCATCGGGCTCCCTGCTCAGCATGGAGTCTGCTTCTCCCTCTCCCTCTGCCTGCTGCTCCTTCTGCTTGTGCTCTCTCTCTCTCTGTCAAATAAATAAATAAATAAAAATCTTTTTTTAAAAAGATTATTTATTTCTTTATTTGCCACAGAGAGATCACAAGTAGGCAGAGAGACAGGCAGAGAGAGAGGGGGAAGCAGGCTCCCTGCTGAGCAAAGAGCCCGATTCGGGGCTCGATCCCAGCACCTGGGATCATGACCTGAGCCGAAGGCAGACGCTTACCTGCTGAGCCACCCAGGCGCCCCAATAAATAA
Organism: Lontra canadensis; assembly: GCF_010015895.1. Classification (NCBI taxonomy): domain Eukaryota; kingdom Metazoa; phylum Chordata; class Mammalia; order Carnivora; family Mustelidae; genus Lontra; species Lontra canadensis. Next base: position 984,350 of record NW_022631082.1, read on the forward strand.
AATCTTAAAAAAAAAAAAAATAAACACACCTGAGCTGGGGCTGGGATGCACATCGGGAGTTTAGGGAATGCAGGTACGGGGACGGGGGGCTGGGAGCGGAGGCCTGAGCTTGGACTGAAGATCAGAATCCTGGCTTCCGGTATTTGGCCCCCAAAGCAACCTCCTTTAAGGTTCAGAGTAGATTTGCACTGATGGCTTCAGGTCCCACAACAGGTATGGGGGCTTCCCCTGTCCCCACAGACTGCAGAGAAGTTTGGGGGCCCAGTTGAGGGGGTTCATAGGCCCTGGAATTTCCGCCAACCCTGCATCAGTCACCCAGTGGCTGGGAGGAGGTGACTTCAGGCCTCAGTGTGTCACCGCAATCACATGATGACCTCTTTTCTCACCCCAAAAGAAGAGGGCCCATGTGCTCTGGGACAGTGTTGTTCCTATCAACAACAGGATGACCTCTGCCTGCCGTGACACTCTGCCCACACGGCCCCAGCAGACACACACAGCTTCCCAGCCTCCCCTGCTCAGGCCACCTCCTCCCTCTGGCTGACTTTCCTCTCAAACTCCATCCTTCCCCCACCTTTTGCAGAGAGACAATGCTGGAGATCCTGGATAGATCTGGCCCCACGCTGACAGGGAAGACCAAGCCAGACACAGACATTCAGAGACCTGTGGCTGCCGGTCAGACAGAGAAACTTCTGGAGGAGATATGAGAGCCTGGGTCTTTGTGGGATGTACAGGAGTTCAGTTGTGCCTTGGGGAGAGAAAGAAGTCATTGGAGGCTGAACATCTGCTCCGGCAAAATGTAAATGCTAGGAGAGAATGCAAGGAGTGTGAGCGGTTAGGGGCCATATCTCATGGCGGGGGTCGGGTGGGTGAGGCGGTGGGGAGGGTGTATGGAATTCCGGTTAGAGGAGCTGGCACGAAATGACACGGGTGCAAGAGTGGGTAGGCTTGGGCATCAGGAGGACTGGAGATGGGCTTGAGGTCACACAGCAGGGCCGGCGGTCGAACGCAGGCAACCTGCTTCCCAGCTCCCGGCTCTCCGCAGCTCAGTCATCACTACCAAAGCCGCCTGGCAGGCCCCAGGCTCTGGGGGGTCCCGGCTCTCAGGGACCCCAGCGCCGGACTACGTTTCCCAGCCTGCCGCGGGGGTCGCGCGTGCGCACTGCGGCCAGTGATGGAGCGCTGACGGGGGGCGCGGCGGCGGCGGCGGCGGCGGCGGCGGGCAGGGCTCGGCGGGCCATTGGCTCGTGGTCGCGGCAAAGGCAGCTTGAGGACTAGAAGAGCGAGAGGGGCCCGCGGGCCGGGCCGGGGACGACCTGGGCTGAAGCCATGGAGGACCAGAGGGTAGGACCGGGGCGGGGCGGGGCGGGGCCCCCGGTGGGGGTGGACAAGGGGGAGGGGACCAGGTGATGCCGCAGCGCCCCCCCAACCCCCGCAGCTGCTTTGCGGCGGAGGCCCCACCCCCGCCCCAACCCCGCCCGGATCTAGCCCCCTAATTCGGGACGCAGCTCCCCCCCAGCCGTCACCCCGACCTCTCCTCATCTTGGCCGGGATCCAGACGGGATCCCTTCCATGCCCGGCACCGGAGCCCAGAATCCCGGCCCCAGCCTTGACCCATCCCCCACGCCTTCCATGCGGACTGCGGACCAGGTGTCCGGGCTCTGCCCCGCCCCTCCCGGGTGGACACCCCTCTAGCTCAACACTGGTGGTCCCACCGACCCTGCACCCCAGGAATGCGACCCCTCCGAGGCCTGGGTCAGGGCTCCAGGCCCCAGCAGGATCCTCCCACGCGGCTTCCTTCTCTCCAGGCGTCCCCTCACCCAGACCTCGCTCTCCCCCTGCCCGGTTACCTGGGCTCTCAGGCACCCCGTTCTCCAGGTTCCTCTTTTCTTCTTGCTAATCCCCGTTCCCCAGGTATCGCCTTCCCCAGGTTAGCCCATTTTCTACAGGCATGATTTTGCTCTGGGGTTTTTTTTTTTCTTTCCCCACAGAGCCCCTCACCCCATGCCCCGCCCTCGGATAGGTACGAGGTTGAAGGCTTTGTGCGGAGGCGGACCTGGCTCAGGGCCAGAGTCTGCCCCTTCCCCAGAGCCTCCTTTGGAGCCTCAGTTTCCTGTGCTGTAAAACGGGCTTGCTTGCAGTGCCCATCTGCCAGGGGAGGGAACACGCGGCCAGAGCTTTGCCCAGGGCCTGCCTCGTGGCGGGTGCCTGAGCTCACCGGCACAGTGGCTCCCGCATCTCCTGGATCCCAGGAAGGCAGGGTGGGAAGCCCCTGGTGGGGGAGCCTGGCCTGGCCCAGGGCGGCTTACCAGCCCTGCCTGTATGCGTGCTTCCCGTGGCGGCAGGAGGCCCTGCGGAAGATCATTACTACCCTGGCTGTGAAGAATGAAGAGATTCAGAGCTTCATCTACTCCCTCAAGCAGATGCTGCTGAACGTGGAGGTGAGGCTGACACCTGTGGGGGGAGGGATGGAAGGAAGTGGGGACCTCTTGGCCAGGTGGGTGGAAGGGACGGGGGCGGGGGGGGGGGGCGGGAGGGGCAGCCAGAGGAGTTAGCCTGTTCCTGCTGTTGCCTATCCGACACATGGCCCGGCTTTGGTGTCCAGACCTCAGTTTCCCCATCTGAGCATGGGCTTTGGCCACCTCTGGGCTGGCTGACCCCGCAACGTCTCTCCAAGGCAAACTCCACCAAGGTGCAGGAGGACCTGGAGGCCGAGTTCCAGTCCCTCTTTTCCCTCCTGGAGGAGCTGAAGGAGGGCATGCTCATGAAGATAAAGCAGGACCGTGCCAGCCGCACCTATGAACTGCAGGTTTGTGGGGGAGGGAGGGGGCCCCCCAGACGCCACCCAGACCCGATTCCCTACGGCACCCCTCAGACTCAGCAGAGCCCATATGGCTTCCGTGTCTGCCACCAAACCAGTTCGTCCTCCCACCCTGCGTCTTGGAGAGACCCCCAAGGGTCTCCGGTGTCCAGAACTAGACACCCCAGGGGTATTGGCCTCACTTCCTCTTTTTCTTGGTCTCTTCTCAGCCCCCTCCCTGGCCTTGACCCATCAGTCCCCGCCCCCACCTGCTCTCCTTGATCTCTGTTCCTCCCACCTCCTGCCCCCCTTCTCTGTCACCAGAGCCCCACCCCCATGTCTGGCTGCTCCCTCTCTCCAGTCCTCACCCAGCACCTCCAATTTCTCAGCCCTTCCCATGGGTCCCCCAGATCTGGCAACATCCCCTCTTGCTAAATGCTGCCCCCCCACAACCCCGCAGCTCCTAGGGGGTCTTGGACTCTAAACCCAGGCACTGGGGCTGCCTCAGACCGTCCTGGACAACTTCTTAACATCAGATCCTCAATCCCAGGAGAATTGGGGGCCCCAGGGCTCAGGTGTGGCCCGGACATGTGAGTTTTAAAAAGAGGGATTCCCAGTTAAAGAAAGCGATCCCCAGGTGATTCTGGACTGCTACCAGGAGGGATGCCCCATTTCCCTCCCCCCTCCCTCCCCCACCCGGAGTTGGAGAAAGGCAAGGGTCTCTGAATCCCAAAGGCAGTGGGAAGCCCCAAAGGGTTTGATGCCATGCAGTGAGGTGTCTCTTCCGTCCATGACATGCCACTCCCAGAACCAGCTGGCCGCCTGCGCCCGGGCCCTGGAGAGCTCAGAGGAGCTTCTGGAGACAGCCAGCCAGACCCTGCAGGCCACGGACAGTAATGACTTCCCTCAGGTGGGCCCCTCAGGAGCCGGACGGGTAGGGACGTGCCCTAAAATACGGGACACCTGGTTACATGATTTCATTTCAGATCAACCCCAAGTGATTTTTTTTTTTTTTTTTTTTTAGTGTAAGTATGACCCCTACAACATTTAGTGTAAGTATGTCCCAAGGAGACCATGGGGCATCCTTATGCCAAAAGATGATTTGTGGTTGATCTGAAATCTAGATTTAATGAGGAATAATTCGTTTAGTGTAAGCAGATTCCATGCAAACGTTGAGTGTAAGTATTTCCAGATGTTGCGTGGAACATATTGATACTAAAAAGTTTGTTGTGCATCTGAAATTCAAATTTAGCAAATTTTTAAAAGGATTTTATTTATTTATTTATTTATTTATTTATTTTGAGAGGGAGAGAGGGCAGGGGGAGGACTGGAGGGGGAGAGGGACCAGCAGACTCCACACTGAGCGTGGGGCCCAACGTGGGGCTGGACACAACCCTGAGATCATGACCTGAACGGAAACCAAGAGTTGGAAGATCCAACAACTGAGCCACCCAGGCGCCCCTAACAATGAATAGTTTTTAGTATAATATGTCCCATGCACTGTTAGCACATGAATGGGACATATTTACACTAAAAAATCATTTTGTTTATCTGAAAGGAAGATTTCACTGGGCATCCTGTGTTGTGATTTGCCAGGTTGGCCAGCAGGATAAAATGGGCATCAGGCACTGCGGGGGGGTGGGTAGGAGCCTGTCTTTGCCCCTGTCCCTTTGGGCCATGGCCAAGCGTTTCTACCCCCGTGATAGGGGACTTTGGCCAGTGGCTGCCACTTTGGGCCTCCGTCTTCCTGTCTGTGTAGCAGCTTCCTGATTCACTCAAGAAAACTCTTTGAATTTTATTCTGTCGCTTTTTCTAGGCTGCCAAGCAAATCAAAGATGGGTAAGATGCTGGGATCTTGTTCCCACCCCAGTGCCCCGCCCCTGGTGTGAAGGTGGGGGCGCCCAGGTGAGGGTCTCTGGGCCCAGAGCACTGGACCAGAACAAGGGGAGTGGGTCTCCCACACACTTCCGAGAACCGGGCCTGGACCCCCTTGAGATGCCTGCCAGCAGGCTGCCTCCACCTTCTTCCCTGCAGTGTGACAATGGCCCCTGCCTTCCGGCTGTCGTTGAAGGCCAAGGTCAGCGACAACATGAGTCACCTCATGGTGGACTTCGCGCAAGAGCGGAGGATGCTACAGGCACTCAAATTCCTACCTGGTGAGAAGGGAACTTTCTCGGGGCCTGGATTTCGGGGCAATGGTGGTACACTGAGAAAGGCGGGAAAAACCTGGGATTGGAACCTCGGAGGCACTGGCCCTGGGGGTGGAGCCCTGAGGATCCCCTGCCCCCTGTGGGTGGAGCCACGAGGAAGCCCGCCCCCAGTGGACGAGCCCTGAAAAGCCCCACCTACTAGGGGGTGGAGTCCCATTGAGGCCACACCCCCTACCCTGACCGAGAGCCTCCCCCGGCCCTCCACCACCCCGCCTGCCCTCTGTCCTGGACAGTGCCCAGCGCCCCTGTGATTGACCTGGCCGAGTCCCTGGTGGCAGACAACTGTGTGACCTTGGTGTGGCGCATGCCGGATGAGGACAGCAAGATTGACCACTACGTGCTGGAATACCGGCGGACCAACTTCGAGGGCCCACCCCGCCTCAAGGAGGAGCAGCCCTGGATGGTCATCGAGGGCATCCGGCAGACGGAGTACACCCTGACCGGTAAGGGCGGCTCCGGGCTGCGGCTGACACCCTCGCACCACCCACGCCCCCCATCCCAGAGTGGCTCAGGAATTCCAGGATCCCCTTTCCACTTTCAACTGGGGGCCTGGATGGGCTGATCTGTTGTAATTACAATGAAATTATAATGAAACCGATATTGATGCTCACCCTGCACTGTTCGCGGAGGGCTTGTCAAAGGTTTTACCCACGTGTAATGGACATGCTTCTCATCGGCATTTCACAGACGAGGGAGCTGAGGCCCAGAGGGAGAAGACATTCTCCAAGCCCCTCCCTCCCCAGCCGACCCAGCATTCGTTCATTTCCGCGAACTGAGCGCCAGTGGTGTACCAGGTGCTGCCCTTGCGTTAGGAAGCGAAGCGGACGAAAATCCCTCCTCTCCTGGGGCTGGCATCCGCCCAGTGTTGGGGATTTCCTTGGCAAGTGCTAGAGAGCAGAACACGTGGGGGAATCCCCCAGGCTGGAGGGGAGGGTCTGAAGAAGGTAAAATCAGGGACCTCTAATGAGTTTCAGAAGCCGTCCTGAGCCGAGGGAAATCCTCAGCGGCGGGGTGCGCCTTGCTGACAAGATAACTATCACCATAGCTCTCGGGCTGTAATCAGCCCATTCTTTATCTGTAATTAGCATACATGGTTAATAATGAGCATGCTAATTGCAAGAAAGAAAAGCTACCAGCCAGCAAGAGGGGCTGTCCTTTGCGTCGGAATAAAAATAAACATACGCCACTTTTTTCTGATATATATATATTTTTTTATTACGGCAAAATACATATAATGTAAAATTTATATCTTAACCGTTTTTAAGTGTCCAATTCGGTAGTAGTAAGTACATGCATGACGTTGTAAAGCCATCATACTGTTTTCATCACTTTCCATCTTGCAAAACTGAAATTCTGTCCCCATGGAACATTGACTCTCCAGCCCCTGGCTCCCACCATCTACTTCCTGTCCCCATGATTTTTACTACTTTTAGTACCTAATGTGAGCAGAATCCAACAGGATTTGTTGTTTCATGTCTGGCTTATTTCGCTGAGAGCGGTGTGCCCAGGGGTCATCTGTGTTGTAGGGCAGATCAGGATTTCCTTCCTTTTTCAGGCTGAATAGTGTGTGGAGAACCTGGTTTTCACCCCTAATAGCGGCTCATGTAACCATAGTTCAATGTCAAAACCAAGGAACCCACACGAGCACGTTCCGTGGTGTCGATCCACATTTCACTGGCGATACAGTCGCCATCATCCGTGTGTGCGTGTGTAATCTCTCCCCTATGTGGTTTTCTCCCATGTGCAAATTCCCATAACGGCCACCACGATCAAGGCAGAGGGCTACTGTATCACAGGCTTCCTGATGCATCGCCCCCCTCGCCATACCCTCTTGCAGTCTACAAAATTCCTAGCGAGTGAATTCTGCAGGGCGGGAAGCTGAATTCATCAAAAAGTGTGTGGTCCTGAGGGTACAGACGAAGACACTCACCTAGTTAACTAACCCATGAGGTTATATGAACCCCAGCTGCCATCTTGATCACTTGGACAGTCGAGAGGGTTTTGGTTTAGTGTTTGTAACTTACATGCCTGTGCTCATCCCATCCTCATGTGAGCCCTACTTAGGATGGGGAATATGATGGTTGGTTTGCAAGATAGGAGACCAAGGCCCGCTGTGAGCCCAGACCAACCAGAGTCAGATGGGTTCCAGGTTTCTAAAACCGAGCCTTCTGGTCAGTAATCTTTGCTCGGGGTGGGGGAGTGGGTGGGCAGTAGACGGTGTCGCTGAGCCAAGCGCTGAACTCTCGGAGAAGGGAATCCAAGAAGGGGGAGATAGTTCTGGGTGCCTGGAGGAGGTGGCAGCCAGCCTGCAGCTGGAAAGAGAAGGAGTGGCTGGAGAACGGCCTTCCAAGCAGAAGGACAATCAGATCGAGGACTCAGAGGCCAGAGCACTGAGACTTTGTGTCTGGAACTAGTTAAGTTTGCCACTTAACGAGAGAAGTGAGAGGAGGAACGGGGTCTTTACCTGGAGGGCAAGGGGAGCTATGGGAGGTTTTATAGCGGGGGTGGCTGAGTGCTCTTTGGGATGATCAGAGAGTGGGCATCCCATGGGGAACTCTCAGGAGGCAACCGGACATGTGGTTTGGGCTACAGGTTGGGCTGTGGGTGTTGTGGTGGATGGATGGTATCTGAAGGGCAAGGAGGGGTCAGGGATCAGAGTGAGATGAGTAAGGACCCCAGACTGAGTCACCCCGACATTTAAGGGAGTCAAGGAGGGAGGAGCCTACAAAGGAGACCTAGGGAGAACAAATGCAGGGGCTAGCCAGGACACACAGTGCCTTGGCTGCCAAGGAAAGAGAATGTTCCAGGAGGGAAGGAATGGTCAGCCAGGAGATCCTACAAGGTGGGGATTGACCAAGCCAGAGGAGGGAGAGGGAGCGAGGCAGCAGAGAGGGGGTAGGGATGAAGAAAGCTCTAGAAAGAGGTTTAGTTTGAGGAAACATAACTAAAGACAGCTAGGTAGTTGCTTTTTATTTTTTAAGACTGGAAGAAATGAATACAAGAAGGACGGACGGGAGTGTGGGACATATCCTAGAAGTAGGGGAAATTTTTAACCCGGCATGGCTAGATCCAAGGGTTCCAGCAAATGACTGGCTCACCGTTGTTCCCTGCACTTTGTTGGATCTGGGGACTGCATTCTGAGGGGGCCTGCAAATGCACTGAGAAATTTTCCCAAGAGGAGCCTCCTCCAACCACCCTGGACAAGACAGTGACTCTGCTCCCTAGAATACCAGACCAACGCCCCAGGGAAAATTCTTATTGGTCAGTTTGGGTCATGTGCTATTCCTGAACCAATTGCTATTACTGCTTCCTAAAGCATTCTGATTGGCCAGTCTGGGTTGGAGGCGGAGCCAAGTCATCCATAGCCATGCAGGTGAATGAGGGCAAGGGGGGTTTTTCAGGGATAAAATGTCCTTTGCAACGTGGTCCTTAGATCGAGGAGTGGTGGGATTACTGGGGGATGCAGGGACCTATAACCAGTTGCTCAAAGCACACACAACGTTGTGATCTCTCTCTTTGTCTTAGGTCTCAAGTTTGACATGAAATACATGAATTTTCGCGTGAAGGCCTGTAATAAGGCCGTGGCAGGCGAGTTCTCTGAGCCGGTGACCCTGGAGACACCAGGTGACTGCCCCTCCCCACCTTGTCTGTGACTCCATAGCCCCTCACACCAGGGCCCCAGGTTCTGGTGTATAATGATAATCTTCTAATCAGGGTTCTGTGGCCCTTTTTGCTCTGGCTGCCAGGAAGCTCAGCATGTATCCACAGTAGATTCCTCAGCCCAAGTGTCTACTCTGTGCCTGCTATCGTTTTTTGCTTTTGCATTTGATCCCATGGTGCCTGTATGGGTTTGATACTCTTTCCCTCTCTCTCACACACCTCAACACACACACTCATTCTCTCTTCTTAAAAAAAAAAAAGAAAAGAAAAGAAGAGAAAAGAAAAAAAGATAAGGGCTCTTAGAGAAGGGGGTGGGATATCCGACGTGAAGCCCGATCTTACTTTCTTGAAGCAACACCTTTGCGTGCCCTCATAGGCAGTCCTTCTGCAGTCTACCTAAAATACTGTCTTATGTATGACCCGGCCCCTTCTCCTGCGATCAATCCCCAAGAGAAGCAAAGAGCACAAGCCCTTTGGAAATACCTTCAGACCTAAGGGACCTTTAGGCAACACGCTCCCAGCCTTCCCTCCCCTGGCTGTGCTCTCTGCCCCTTCCGTGCTTCCCCATCTGTCGTCTTGGTATCTTGCTGCCTGTCCTGTCTGTGTCTGTCTGCCCCTGAGTCCGTCCGTCACCCTCTCTCTGTCTTTGTCTCTGTCGCCGTTGTCTTTTTCTGTTCTCTGTCCCTGTCACGGTCTGTCTTGGTCACTGTCTGTCTCTCTGTCTCTCTCTGTGTCTCTCCGGGTTTCCCCATCTCTGTGACTCCCGCGTCTGCCCGGCCCCAGCGTTCATGTTCCGCCTGGATGCGTCCACATCTCACCAGAACCTGCGAGTGGAGGACCTCTCTGTGGAGTGGGACGCCATGGGCGGGAAGGTCCAGGACATCAAGGCTCGCGAGAAAGATGGCAAGGGGCGGACGGCATCTCCCGTCAACTCCCCAGCCAGGTAGCCTGCCCCCTCCTGCCCTCCTTGAGTGTCTGCTGGAGGACAGCGAGCTGGACATGGACACCCAAGGTCCAGGATGGTCGAGGCTGGGGTGGAAGGAGGGACACAGAGCTAGAGGAGCCCCAAGAGTAAATGAAGGGAGAAGAGGCTTTTAATTGGGTTTTGCCACCTGAAAGTTTTCCACACGGGGCAGGGCACGATATGCAGGACCCAGGGTGAAAGAACCAAACCCTGTGGAGGACTGAGGAGAAGATCATGGTGGCTGGGCGGTCCAGGGAAACCCTCCTTGGGAGCAGTGAGGCCCGAACTGAGCCTCCCCCTCCCTGCCCCTCACAGAGGTGTGCCATCCCCCAAGAGGATGCCTTCAGGTCGTGGGGGTCGGGACCGCTTCACTGCTGAGTCCTACACGGTGCTGGGTAAGGAGGGGCGGAATCAGAAGGACAGATGGGACACTCTGGGCAGGGCCCTGATGGTGGGTGGTGGGAGAGAACTCCTTTGGGTGGGGAAACTGAGGTAGCCACCCCCAAAGCTTTCTGGGAATGGTTCCAATAATGTGTTGCTTGTGGTGCTGGAGGAGTGCGGGGATTGGGGGGTGTGGGCTTTCCGTGGGTGGGGAGCAGAGCTTATGTAGGCTCTGGCCAGGAGATCGGCCCGGGGTGCGGGGGGCGCGGGTCCTGGGGTTCGTGGAGTGCCTGAGATTTGCAAAGTAGCTGGAAGGAATGGTTGCCATTCTTGGCTAGAGGTGGGGTTAGAGGAAGAAGCAGGGGAAGGGGCAGAGGGGGGCGGTGTGCAGGGTGACTGAGACTTCAGAGGGGAGAGCCTTGCCTAGTTGTGGTTGGGAGAGTAGCTGAGGTCGGGAAGGAACAGGCCCAGGGAAAAAACGTACATGGGGACGAGCCCCGCATCTGTGGAGGAGCTGAGCTGGGAGATGGACAGGAGCTGGGGCCCTGGGCAGAATCTGGAAAGTGTTAGGAAAGCGTCCCAGAGTGCTAGGGAGCATCGCACTCTGGGAGGACGCGAGGCCTGTGGGAGTACTGGGGAGTTGGCCGGGAACAAGGGTCTGGGAATCATCTAGTGGCTGGAAGGACTGAGGACTGAGGAGTAGCTCAACATGGGGAGGAACTGGAGGAAGTTTCTGGAAGCATCTGGAAGGAGTAGCTTGGGTCTGCAGAGAATCTGAAAGGATTAGTTGAGGCTTGGAGAGTATCTGGGCTCTCTGAGTGTCTAGAGGGAGTGGATGCAGCCTGGGGACTCCCCAAGAGGAATAGCCGGGAACTAGGGAGTATCTGGAGGGAAGCGCTGGGGCCTGGGGAGTACCTGGGTGACCAGCCCTTTGTGGAAGGGCCTCTGGCACACGACTCCACCAGCCCCCGCTGCCCCCCGCCCCCCCGCCCCAGGGGACACGCTGATCGACGGCGGGGAGCATTACTGGGAGGTGCGCTATGAGCCGGACAGCAAGGCGTTCGGCGTGGGGGTGGCGTACCGCAGCCTGGGCCGCTTCGAGCAGCTGGGCAAGACGGCCGCGTCCTGGTGCCTCCACGTCAACAACTGGCTGCAGGTCAGCTTCACCGCCAAGCACGCCAACAAGGCCAAGGTGCTGGAGCCCCCCGTGCCCGACTGCCTGGGTGTGCACTGCGACTTCCACCAAGGTGACCCCGAGCCCCCTCTCCCTGCCCGCCCTTGGCCATGAGCCCCTCTCCCTACGCCCCCACCCCAACCCTATCGCTCTCCCTCCACCCCAGGCCTCCTGTCCTTCTACAACGCCCGAACCAAACAGCTGCTGCACACCTTCAAGGCCAAGTTCACGCAGCCCCTGCTGCCCGCTTTCACAGTGAGAACGGTTCAGCGGCTGGGCGGGCAGGGGTGGGGCCGGGGCCGGCTCTGCGGTGCCTGAGCCTGCCCCTGCGGCTCACCAGTCCCCGGTTCCTGGTCCCCAGGTGTGGTGCGGCAGCTTCCAGGTGACCACAGGCCTACAGGTCCCCAGCTCTGTGCGCTGCTTGCAGAAGCGGGGCAGTGCCACCAGCAGCTCCAACACCAGCCTCACCTAGGCCCGGGAGCGCCTGCCCAGCCTGGCTGAGTTTGGGGAACCCCCCGCCCAGCTGCCCAGGCCTTGTTGCAGTCGCCACCCTCGTCTCACCTGCTGCTTGGAGCCTTAACTCCTGATGGGGGGAGGGGGCACCAGGGCGGGCCCTCGTCCCTACCTCACCTCCTAATAAAAGTCAATCACTGGCCAGGCCGTGCTGATGGTTCTTTGGGGCTGGCTGGCACTGAGCGTGCCCCCGACCTTTCTGGACCTCAGCTTTCCTGGCTGTGAAATGGGTCTTTCCTGTAGGGTCAGGTGGCAGTTTTGGCCGAGTAAGTGGGGCCTGCTGTGGGTGGGCATCTGACCCTCACTGCCCACCGCCCCCAAGCCAGGCCAGACACATCAGCCCCCAGGGGATCACTTGAGCTTTTATTCTGGGGAGGGGGGTGGCCTGGCTGACTTCCGCAGCCGAAGAGCGGCTCATGGATCCCCGGTGCCTACGCCTCAGTGCTCCAGCACTCGTCTCCTCTGCAGTTTCTCTTCCAGCTCTGCTGTCAAATCTGCCAGCTTTGGGGCTGGGGAGGGTGGGAGGTGACGGAGGCCTCAGGTGCACCGGGCATGGGGGGGGTGTTTTCCCTCGTCCATGCCATCCCCCCACCCCACATCCACCCATGACTCCCTGCAGAATCTGCGGGGCCCCGTGAAAAGTGAAAATGTACCCAAAAGCCCCAAGGAGTTTCAAGACTGCCCGGCATCAGACCGAGCATGGAGCACTTCGGAGCGGGAGTCCCATGTGGCTGAGCCAGCCGCCCACCGGGGAGTGCAGACCCCCACAGGCCTCACCTGTTGTGGGGAAGAGAGTCTGCATTGAGCCCACCGCTAGCTTCTTGGCCAGGCCGCTGTTGAGGACTTTGGGTTCTGGAGGAGAAGGCAGATGGACAGATGAAGGCCAGGGCTGGCTCTTGGCTGGGTGAGGGAAGGCCCCGGGGGAGGCAGGAACCCCCTACCTGGCTTGGGGGCAACAGGTGGCTTTAGAGGCTTGGCCTGAACCTTTGCCAACCTCCTGGGCTTCGGGACCAACCGACTGGGGGGAGGCACTGCGTGGACAAAGGTGTGGTGTGTCACCTCCGGCTTTTAGCCACCTCCCCCTGTCCCCATCTCCCCTCCACACCCTCCCCACCTACCATCCCCAGTCATGTAGTTGGCAGCTGGGTCGTCTCCGATGGGGATCACATAGTTCTCGTCCTGGTTCAGGAGTGGGGGTGACCTGTCCTGGCTTGCCACAGGCGTGATGGGCAGGGGAGGCAGCTTCTTGGGGCCACCCGAGGCCAGTGTGGGCCCTGGTGGGAAACGGCAGTTCCCGATCTGGGTCCACGTGGTGCAGGGACACCTTGGCGTGTGTCTGTGTGCGCCCGAATGTGGACGTATGTATACACGCAGGGATTCAAGCATGTGACCCTGTGCGTGTGCGTGTCCGTCCCTCATCGTAGAAACATGTACACTGAGTGAATCCGCATAGTTGACTATATGTAAAGGGTTCGCACACTGCACCTAAACATCTGTACGTGCATGGCACTTCGCGGATAATGAAGTGTGTGCCCCCAGCTCGTCTATACCAGTGTGCACACCCACGTACCTAGAAATGTCTGAATTTGCACCCACGAGTGAGCATTTGTGTGTACACGCATGGTTGTGGCTTAGGTGCGTGCACAAGGGTTCCCCCCTCCACGCATCTGCCCAGCCCCAGGAGAACCAGACTGCTCACCCCACAGACCTTTCCAGCCTCTTCTTCCTGCTCCATAAACCAGACCACCTCCCACCCCAACAGCCAATTCGGATGCTGTCTCTGGGTAGTTTCTTGCTCCCAGTGAAGCCCATCTCTAGCTACTGAAATCCTTTGAGACCTTAAGCAAACACGCCCTCCTACAGGAAGCCTTCCCCCTACACTGCCCTCTTTCTCTCCCCAAGTCTAGGTGCTGCTGCCTCCAGCCCCAGGTTCTACCTCACGGGGCTGGGAGCTGTCCAGCTCCACAACCCGGAGGGCAGGGTCTGGGTAATTTCTGGGTCCTTGCAACTCTGGGTACAAGATTGGACACGGGCGGTGCCATGAGGGTCCCAGGTCTCTCCCCAGGCTGGCACAGCAGCGGCCGCAGGGCGGGGCATCACCTGGGCTGGGGGCCGCGGGGGTCGAGCTTGCCACCCATACACTCTCGCCATTCTCTTTATCCGCCTCCACGTGGCCTAGAACAGAGAGCGGTCCTAGAGGAGGTGCAGCGGCTGGGCATTGACCCCGGGGTGGCCTGCGGGGTAAGGGGCTGGAGAAGCACGTACTGGCACACACACCCCCCCGGAGTTCCCTGAGGCCGCACTTACCTAGAACCTTCTCGTAGTCTTCGTCCAGCAGGAAGGGCACCAGCGCGTTATTGGTGTGTGACACGAAATAGTTGACCACTGAGTGGAGTGAGGCACAGGAGAACTGGAGGCGGATAGGGGTCTCAATCAAGGCTGTTGTGGAAGGGGCGCACAGCCCATCACTGCGCATCGCCGGAGCCCGGCCCGACGCTCACCGGCTCCTCCACGTCGATCACATACTTGGGGCCCTCACGCTTCACCTTGTAGTGCCGGACCACCGACGTCCTGCACAGGCAGTGGTGAGTGGGTGGACGGGCTCCGACCAGGGAGGACCCCGCCCTTGTCCTGGGTCCGCCCCCACGAGGGGCCTAAACTTTTCTAGCTCCCCGGCACGCTGACCACGCCCCGTCCTGGCTTGCGTCTCTGCGGAGAACCAGACCCTCAACCGACTGCAGCCTCCGGGAAGACGAAGCCACAGGTCCTGGCACTGCCCCCAGGGAGGACCTAGTCCTGAAGGCTCCACCCCCGGAGGCCCCGCCTCCCTGCTGGCCCCGCCCCCGGGGCGCTGACTCCACCTTCAAACCACCCGACCCCTCACCCGACTATCCCAAAGGAAGCTTTACTGTCAGGCTCCGAACCGCCCCCAGAGTGTCTTCACCTCCGAAGCCTGAGTCAACCACCGCGGGGGAGGGCCGGGACGTGACTCCACCCACAGGTCCTGACCCCGCCCAAGGGGCAGGTTAGCACCCCTGGATTTGATTTCTTCCCGGCTCCAGAGGCCCAGACCCAGCCGATCTCAATGCAAAGGGCTGACCTCGCCTGGAGTCCGTCCCAGCTCCAGGATCTAGCTCCTCCCCCAAGGGGGATCCACCGCCCTGTTTGGTCTCTAGCCCCGCCCCCAGACTCGGACTCCCTCCCGCATCCCAGAGCCCGGCTGGCCTCAAGACCCCACGCTCGGGGAGCTCTGGCCCCGCCCCCAGGGCCTTCCGCCTCCCCGTCCCAGCTCTGACTCCGCCCCCACTCTCGCCCCTCCTCCCGGCCCGACGCCGCGCAGGCGCACCCGTTGAACGTCTGGAGCGTGGTGACCGACACGTCGTCCCCGCCGTCCCCGCTGGGTCGCAGCAGCAGGTTTCCGCAGTCGGGATAGCGCTCCAGGAGCAGCTGCGCGTCCAGCCGGCTCACCTTCAGGAAGCAGCTGGGGCGGGCCGCGTCCCTCGCTCAGGGCAGGCCCCGCCCCCGGACCCCGAGGAGTCCCTGCACACCGGGCTGTCCTCCCCAACGCTCCCGCCCCGCGCTTCCGTCCGCCGCCGTCCCGGGGCCCCTCGGCCCCGAGGGCCACTCACGAGGGCAGCTCGAGCGCGCGGCGCGCCTCCTCTTTGGCCAGAGCCTCGGCCATCATGTACAGGTGTCCGGGCAGCAGGGTCAGGTTGGACGGGACACGCAGCTGAGGGGCGATGGGGCGCCCAAAGACGCCCTGCTGTCAGGGCTCCAGCGGCCTGTGCCCGTGTCACCGATGGGCCCCCTGAGGCCGGGGTGCGGGCCGAGCCCGGATGGGAACCCGGGTCTGGGGGCTCCGCAGCCCCCCAGGGCAGGGGCCAAGAGGCCTTGCAGGGGACCTGAAGACACTTCACTGATGGGGAGGACAGCGCAGACGCTAGAACGAAGGCCGGGTGTCGAGCCCGGCGCCTGCAGGGGCCACGCGGGGCACCAGTGACCAAAAGAGGAATCAGGAATGTTGACAAAAACTCCAGCCAACGTTCGCATGTTTGATGTCTGTGGGCTCCGCCTGGCCCACGGACCACCGTGTGGGAGGGGCTGGTTGGGGGGGATGCAGGGTGGAAAGAGCAAAGAGGGCTCTGAGCAGGCGACCGCTCTCACCTCGACCACCGTCAGGATGAAGCCTTTCCACATCTCCCGAGACTCCAGGCTCTCAACCTGGGGAGGGAAAAAGAAGGAGGCCGCGTCGGTGAGCCTCGGCCCACTCACCCGTGGAATGCGAATGAGGAATGGTAGCTGTTTTCAGGGTTAAATGAGGAAGGACGGGTAAATTTAGGATGTCTGAACCGAAGTCCTTAGTAATGTGGGATGCTGTCCCCTAATGTCACTGCATCAGCATTTATTTATTTGTTTTTTCTACATCGACTGTTTAAAAAGATTTTATTTATCTTATTTTGAGAGAGAGAGAGGGAGGGAGAGAGCATGAGCAGGAGAAGGGGCAGAGGGAGAGTGAGAAGCAGGCTCCCCGCCCCCAGCAGGGAGCCCAATCCAAGGCTGATCCCAGGACCCAGGGATCATGACCTGAGCTGAAGGCAGGTACCGGGAGGGTGTCTGGCACATAGCAGGTGCTCAGTAACGTTGGCTGAAACATTGCAGGCGGGCAGCGACCCTCCGCGTAGCTCCCATCTGTTCGGACTACTTTACCTATATTATCCCGTTTTGCAGTTGTAGAAACCAAAGTGTAGAAAAGCAAAGTGAGTCGCCCAGGGTCACCACCCCAGCGGTAGACCCTGTGTGAATCCATCCTAATGGGTGTGAATGGTGAGTGTGGCAGGGAGGGTTGGGCCTACCTTGAACTTGATCTCTTGGTTCCGGAGGAAGAGGCTGAAATAGATACCAGGGTCTCCGGAGCTTTCCCAGGGCACCTCATCCGTGAGCTTCACAAATGCTCCTAGGACTAACTTCTCCACGTGCTGGGGATCCAGAAGCAGGAGTCTGAGCACCAGGCTTGTGGCTCGCCAGGCCCTCTGACTTGGCCACACCATCCCGGCTCTCTACTTGGTCCTTGAGGTCAAGCTTGGGGCTGGGAGATCAGCTCTCAAGCCCTCCTGCCCATCCTTACCTGGGAGTCCCGATTGCTGTTATAGAAATACAGAGTGCAACCCTGGAGGCCTGCCCAGAACTTCTTGTAATCCTGGGGACCAAAGGTAGAGAGCAGAAGATGAGAAGGTAAATTCTGGCTGCCTCCAGGACACCCACTCCTGTCTCAGGACCTTTGCACTGGCTGTTCTTGCCACCTGGATACTCTTTCCTGAGATCTTCACAAAGTTTCCTTCATTGCCTGCTTTGGATCTTTGAACAAATGTTGCTTTCTCGGGCGCCTGGGTGGCTCAGTGGGTTAGGCCATTGCCTTCGGCTCAGGTCATGATCTCAGGGTCCTGGGATCAAGTCCCGCATCGGGCTCTCTGCTCAGCAGGGAGTCTGCTTCCCTCTCTCTCTCTCTCTGCCTGCCTCTCTGCCTACTTGTGGATCTCTCTCTGTCAAGTAAATAAATAAAATCTTCAAAAAAAAATGTTGCTTTCTCTGGGAGGCCCTCCCCATCCACAGCCCAGCTTCTGGGGACCCATTATTCTTTGAGAAAGGGTTGAAGAGAACTTGGATGGGATGGGAGATCCAGAGCAGCCTCCCAGTGTACAGAGGTAGGAGCTCTAGGAGAGAACTGAACTAACCATCTGCCATCCATCTGTTTACTCATCCGCACCTACATACATCCCCCTTCTCTGTGTCCAGCCCATAGATATTTACTGCGATCTCCTGATTTCACACGGTTCTGGACTCTAGAAGGACTGTAGATTCAGGACGTCTCCCCAGGATTCTGATTTATAAATGTCCCAACTCTCAGGAGGTCTAAGGGGCTGACACAGCCAGGACTGTAAGCTTCTAGGTTTTTCCCCAGGAAATATTCCCCAAACACCTACTCCGCACCCAATTTTGTTATTGTGTTGCAGGCAAAATAATAAATGAGACATGGCTCCTGTTTCAAAATAGATTATCTTCTGGAAGAATACAGAAAGCACAGATACTAAAATGTGGGGTGCCTGGGTGGCTCAGTCAGTGAAGCGCCTGACTCTTGGTTTGGGCTCGGGTCTTGATCTCGGGGTCCTGACATGGGACCCTGCAGAGGGCTCTGCTCTTAGCAGGGAGTCTGCTTGAGGATTCTGTCTCTCCCTCTGCCTCTGCTCCCCCTCCCCTCATGTCCTCTCTCAAATAAATAAATAAGAACTTAAAAGGAAAAAAGAAAACATAGACACCAAAATCCTCTAGGGAAGAGAAATTAGTACCCTAGGAGGACAGACCCTGAGCCTTGGGGTCACAGAGGACGAGAAAGGCCCTCCAAGTAGGAATCTGGGAAGACTTCCTGGAGGAGATGGTACTCTAGTTAGTCCATAATGATAGCGAGGATAGTTCTCATATTGACAGCTAGCATCCATTCATCAATCCACCTGTCACTGCAACCGTCTGCCTCCCTATCCATCTGTCCATCCATCTATTCATCTGCATATCCACCCACCCACCCATCTGTCCGTGTAGACATACATTTAACATTTACCGAGGACCTACTGTGTGCCAGGCACTGGGAACAGAGCAATGAGTGATTAAACTCAGCATGGTCAGACCTGCTTCCTCAGGGACCACACGGTATTTAACCGCTCCGTGCCTCAGTTTCCCCACCTATAAAATGGCCATAGAGATGTACCCACCTCGAGGGTTGTTGTGAAAATTGGGTGCATGAATGCCAGTAAAGCACCAGCGATGGTGGAGTCAAATCCGCAGACCACTGAGGGCTACCC
Organism: Lontra canadensis; assembly: GCF_010015895.1. NCBI lineage: Eukaryota > Metazoa > Chordata > Mammalia > Carnivora > Mustelidae > Lontra > Lontra canadensis. The sequence continues at coordinate 1,002,903 of NW_022631082.1, forward strand.
CTCTCCCGTAACCTTGACTAGGGCCCTAGCCCTAGCGTACCCATTTTGTACTAGAGAAAAATGAGGCACAGAGACAGAGAGTCACTTGTCCAAGGCCTGGGAGTCAGGGAGGCTTACAGCAGGGATGTGAAGCTCGTTCTTGCACTCTGGGGACAGGCCTTTCTTAGCCTCTGGGGTCTCCATGCTGTCTAGGCTGGGGAGGATGTGGGCACTTGGAGGCACAAGGAAGGGAAGAGGGAACGGCAATGCCAGTGGCTCTGGGGGTGGGCAGGGAAAGCAGCAGGTGGGTATTTGGGGTTGTAGCAGGAGATGAGTGTGAGCAGTGGGGAGGGGGGCTGGGGCTTCAGGGAAGGAGTATCTGGTCCTGCCAGATGTGGCCCCCACAGCTTGCACTGTCCCCACATGCCACCTGTCCTGGCCTTGACCCCTGCAGCTGAGGTTCATGGTTTCTTAGGGACTAGGGGTGGGGCATGGGAGTCCGAAGGCTTCCCATTTCCTGGTAGAAGTCCCTGATCCTTCCTGTATCCAAAGAGACAGAGAGACCAGGAGGGAGACCCATGGAGACAGGCAGGGAGAGGCACAGAGAGAGAGAGAGAAAGAAGCTTGATGATGGACAGCCCCCAGCACACACCCTACTCCACTCAGTCCCACCCATCCCCCTTGGCCAGATGCAGAGTTCTAGGCCACCCAGGAGCCCAGCTGTGCCAGCTCCCTGCCCCACCTTACCTGATCGTGGGGTCCCTTCTTCTCCAGAAAGCTCTCATAGTAGTGTGAGGGTAGAGCACCCTTGTGTTTGGGGACCCGGGGTGGGCTTAGGGCTGAGGCCATAGCCTGGCCTCTCCCTCCAGTGGGTGCCCCAGCTGGGCCAGGAAGCAGAGAAACAGGTTCCCGGGGAATTTCCTCTTCTGTCAGCTTCCCAGCTCCCTCCCCTGCCAGCTCTGGGTGGGGGCTGGGCCAGGCTTGTCCCAGGGAAATCCCAGCCTCTCTGGTCTCCCCAGCAGGTCTGGGAGGTCTGCAGGAGTTACGGAGGAGGGAGCCACTGGGAGGCTCTCAGTGCAGGGCAGAGACTGGACAGAGGGTTCACCGGGAGGAGGGACCTGCCTAAGCAAAGGTCTGGTTGTGAGAAAGGGAGGAGCAATGTGTCAGAGTGGCAAGCGCTGTGTCACAGGAGAGAGCACAGCAGGACAGAGCATGAAGGTCTGAATGCCCCTTTAGCCCAACCTTGCCTAAACCTACCAAAAAATCTCACTGGGTTAGGGGCACCTGGGTGGCTCAGTGGGTTAAGCCTATGCCTTGGGTTCAGGTCATGATCTCAGGGTCCTAGGATTGAGCCCCACGGAGGCTGCTTCCCTCTTTCTATGCCTGCCTCTCTGCCTACTTGTAATCTCTGTCAGATAAATAAATAAGATCTTTAAAATAAATCTTGCTGGGATTTTGATAGGAATTACACCTGTATATCAACTGGGGAAGACCTGACATCTTTACTATGTTGAGTCTTTTTTTTTTTTTTTTTTTAAGGAATCTCTACGCCCAAGGTGGGGCTGGAATTTACAACTCGGAGATCAAGAGTCACGAGCTCTACTGACCCATCCCTGTTGTGTTGAGTCTTATCCATTGACATGGTCTGTCTCTTCACTTACTTAAATCTTTGAATTTGTTCATCAGCAAGGTATAGTTTTCTCATACAAGACCTGTGTGTGTTTTGTTAGACTTATATCTAAGCATTTTTTTTGAGCAGTTATAAATGGCATTGTATTTTTTTAGAAATAAGATTGTATTTATTTATTTGACAGAAAGAAGAAGAAAGAGAGAGCGCGAGAGCACAAACAGAGTGACAGGCAGAGGAAGATGGAGAATCCGCAGACTCCCCAAGGAGCAGAGAGCCCAACATGGGGCTTGATCCCAGGACCCCGGGAATCATGACTTGAGCTGAAGGCAAACATTTAACCAGCCGAGCCACCCAGATGCCCCGGCATCATATCTTTCATTCCAGATTTCCCTGCTAGTAGACAGATGTGCACTGATTTTTTTTTTTAGGTATAGATTTTTATTTTATTTTTTAAATTTTATTTATTTATTTGAGATTGAGAGTGAGTGAGCAGGCATGAGCAGTGGGGAGAGGCAGAGGGAGAAGCAGACTCCCCGTTGAACAGGGAGCCCAGATTCAGGACCCTGGGATCATGACCTAAGCTGAAGGCAGACGCTCCACCAACTTAGCCAGCCACATGCCCCCTTTAAAATTTTTTTTTTCAGGTGACTCTTTTTAAAAAGTTTTATTTAAGGGGCACCTGGCTGGCTCAGTCAGTAGAAGATGTGATTCTTGATCTTGGGGTCATGAGTTTGAGCCCCACCTTGGGGAAGTAGATTGTACTGAAAAATAATCTTTAAATTTTTATTTAAATTTCAGCTAGTTAATATACACATTATATTAGTTTCAGGTGTACAATATAATGATTCAACAATACCATACACCACTCAGTGCTCATCCCAAGTGCCCTCCTTAATCCCTATCACCTACTTCTCCCCTCCCCTCTGGTAACCCTCAGTGTGTTCTCTGTGGTCAAGACTCTATTTCTGGGTTTGTCTCTCTCTCAATGTCTTCTGTGAATCAACTCTTCCCAAACTCCTGGTACTGTTACTATTTTGCCCCCTTCCCATAAGCCACCATAAGTACATAATAATGATGGAAAAGATTAGAATATGATGAGAATTACCAAAATGTGACAGACACGAAATGAGCTAATGGTGTCAGGAAAATGGTGCTGCTTGACGCAGGGTTGCTGCAAACCTTTAATTTATTAAAAAATCCAATTATCAGTGAAGTGCAATAAAGTGAAACACATTCACCTGAGGTGGTCCTGTATGCTTCTTGGCATTTTCCGTGAAGGCCATCACGTCATCTGCAAATGGGGCTAGTTGTGTTTTTTCCTTTCTGATTTGTATGCCTTTCATTTCCTTTTCTTGTCTTATTGCACTGGCTAGAATTTCCAAGACTGTGTTGGATATGAGTGCCCTGTTCCTTCTGTTATGGGGAAAACGTGTAGACTTTCACCACTAAGTAAAATGTTAACTGAAGATCTGCGGACATTCTGCAGCACGCGGAGGTGGTTTCTGTCTGCTCCTAGCTGAGTTTGTGTCATGCATGGGTGAGTTCCTAGGCGAGTTTGCATCATGCATGGGTGTTGAATTTTGTCAATTGTTCTTCCTGCATCAGTTGAAATGCTCTTCCAACCTTTCTTCCTTAGTTTGTGTGTTGGTTTTCTGTGACTGCTTTGGCAGATTATTGTAAACGTAGAAGCTTAAAATGACACAGATGTGTTACCCGCCAGCTCTGTACAAGTCCTACATGGATCTCAGAAAGCTGAAATCAAGGTGTTGGCAGGGCTGCATTCCTTTCCGGAGGCTCGGAAGATGAACCCATTTCCCTTTCAGCTTCTAGGAGCTTCTTGCATTCCTTGGTTCATAGTCCCCTTTCTCCATCTACAAATCCAGCAATGCAGGTACAATCCTTACAGTATCACTCTCAGTTTCTTCTATTGTCACTTCTCTCTTCTGCTTTTAGGAGAAGCATGTGATGACTTTGGGTTCACCCAGATAATCCAGGATAATTTCTTCAAAGTCAGTTGATCAGCAACTTAAATTCTATCTGGACCTTAAATCCCCTTTGCCATGTGATCTAACATATTCACAGGTCCTGGGGATTAGGATGTGAACATCTTTAGGGAACCATTACTCTACCTACCACAGCCTGTTAAATATGGTGGATAACATTGATTCTTTTTTTTTTTAATTAAGATTTTAGTTATTTATTTGACAGAGAGAGACACAGCAAGAGCAGGATCACAAGCAGGGGGAGTGGGAAAGGGAGAAGCAGGCTTCCCACCAAGCAGGGAGCCTGACAAGGGGCTTGATCCCAGGACTGTGGGATCATGATCTGAGCCAAAGGCAGGTGATTAACGACTAAGTCACCCAGGCGCCCCTCCTGATATAAATTTATTTTATTTTATTTATTTATTTGACACAGAGAGATCACAAGTAGGCAGAGAGGCAGGCAGAGAGAGAGGGGGAAGCAGGCTCCCCGCTGAGCAGAGAGCCCGATGCATGCAGGGCCTGATCCCAGGACCCTGAGACCATGACCTGAGCCGAAGGCAGAGGCCTTAACCCACTAAGCCACCCAGGCGCCCCTTGATATAAATTTTTAAGAGATTTTATTTATTTGAGACAGAGAGAGAGAGAGAGAGAGAGAAAGCTCAAGGGGTGGGGAGGGGCAGAGGGAGAGGGAGAAGCAGACTTCCCACTAAACATGGAGCCCAACTCAGGGCTCTATCCCAGGACTCTGGGATCATGACCTGAGCCCAAGGCAGATGTAAACTCAATTTCCTTCATCGTTAGAGGGCTGCCTGGACTTTACACACGTGGCAAAAAATAGCCTTTGGAATACATTCAAGAGCTGGTCATCTCTTCTGATGAACTGTTTTATAAAGCTGACTAACCATACCTGCCACGAAGAGGGGTCATAAATGGTTAGTGAGGTCACAGCCGTTTAATTTTGTTTATCAAAGGCAAGGGGGAGCCATAGAAGGATTTAGAGCAGGGGAGGGAGGAGGCCATGGTCGCCTTTAGTAAGATCTGTCTGGGGCCAGGGTAGACGCTGGATAATGCAGATGGAGAGGCCGGAGGTCTGGGGCAGGGTCTTGGGAACAGTCAAAGACAACGTGGGCAAGGTATGGGGTATGAACGGAGGTCGGAGTCTGGAGATGCTGGGGATGCCCCGCGGTGGCTGGGTCGGGGTGGGGGGCGCGGCGCGTGGGTAAACTACGGGAGGGGCGTGAGTTTATCCGGCTCTTTCTGGACGTCCATCCCGGATCTGCAACACCCTGAGGCAGGCGTTACCACTGTCCCCCGAGTAACACCGGCGAGGGGCCACGTGGCTGGGAAGCGCGGAGCAGGACCGGGAGCCATTCCGGTCGGACTCCAGACCGCCGTCCCGAACATCGGGCCCTCACCCCATGCCCTGTCCCCTTCTAGACCCGCGCGGGGCCCAGCCCACGCTGCCCGCAGGCTCGGGCCAGCCCCCATCCCCCACCCCCGGACTTCCAGCCCTGCCCGGGGTTGCGGACTCTCCGTTCTGGGAAGCGCTGCTGCTCCTCGGAGCAAAGGTCCCGGGATACCGACCGGGGACAAAGGACAGGGACGCACCCTCCCCACGGACGCGTATCCCGGCCCCGCCTACTAACACCCCGCGCAAGGGGGCGTGGGAAGTGGGTGGGCGCGCCGACCGCGGGCGCGTGTCCGACCCGGGTCCTGATTGGCTGGCGGAGGACCAACGTCTACCACTGAATGGATGCGTGAACCTCAGGAGCTCCTGCTGGTTGGCCGAGGGACGAGCTTGGCGGAAGCAGCAGCTTAACACTGATTGGCTGAGAGGGAATCCAGCGACTGCTGCCTATTGGTTAACGTTTAAGTGACCCTCCTATAATTGGCTGTTGGGCTCGGTCCGACCGTGGAATCAGTTCAGGGGTGGAAGTTAACCCTCTAGAGACTGAGGTCCGACCGGGACGCTTCAGAACCGTGGCGCGCGGCCCCTTCCCCGTTCTGCTTGCAGCCCCAGGGCAATCTGGCTCGTTCTCCCGGCCTCAGTTCCCCGACCGAGCTCTCCGGCCCCTCGTTTCCCGTCTCGTCCCCCTGAGCTGAACGGCCGGCAGCTCCAGGCCTCGTCCACGGGAGGCACTAGTTCCCCGAAAGCGGAAGTCCCGGAGCCTCAGTTTCCCCACTTGTAGGCTGCCACGCGCCTCCCACGGGAGGCAGCCTCGGGCCTCCGTCTTCCGAAAGGTCTGGGAGGCCTGAGTCCCCCGGCTCCCCGCCCGCCCCCAGGCTGGGGCTCCTCCCCTTCGGGGCGGAGCCGTGTCACGTGCCGGGAAGAAAGGGCCCGAGGCTCGCGGGGCGCGCGGGGCGCTCGGGGCGAGGGGCGGCGCGGCCATGGCAGGTACAGCGGGGCTGGGGGGGCTGGCGCGGGTCGGGAGGCACCCGGCGCGGGGGCTCGGCGGCCGGGGGCGCGCGGGCTCATGCAGCCGGTCGCTGCCCGCAGCTCCGGAGCCTCTGTCCCCGGCGGGCGGCGCCGGCGAGGAGGCGCCGGAGGAGGAGGAGGACGAGGCGGAGGCCGAGGACCCCGAGCGCCCGGCTGGTGCGGGCGGCGCGCGCAGCGGAGGCAGCAGCGGTGTGGGCGGCGGCGGCGGCGGCGGCTGCGGAGGAGGAGGAGGCGGCTGCGGGATTGGGGCCGGGGCGGGGGGCTGCGGCGGGCCGGGGGGCGCGCTCACTAGGCGCGCGGTCACGCTGAGGGTGCTCCTCAAAGATGCGCTGCTGGAGCCGGGCGCCGGGGTGCTGTCCATCTACTACCTGGTGAGCGCCCCTACCCCTATCCCATCTCGGCTGGGGCCGGAAGGGGAAACTGAGGCCCAGAGCTCCCTGACCGCCGGTCGAGCCCGGGTGTGGGGAGGGAAAGCCGAAACACGGAGCATGCAGACCCAGCCGGAGCCCCTCTGGGCTGGAGGACCTCGTTTCCCCAATACCCCGTTGCACAAAGGAGAAACTGAGCTCAGGAGAGGACACCGCCGCTTTCCTGGCTGTGGCACCTTGCGCAGCCTCTCCATATCCTAGTGTCCTCATATATAAAATGGGATTTTTTTTTCCCCCTTACGGAGTTGTATGAGGATTAAATGAATACAACGCCCAGCCGGGTGCCTCGTATCCCCGGAGTGCTTTTCGGATTTGCTGCTGCTGGTGTGGGTCTGTGTGTGGGAGCAGTTTATGAATGGAGCGCTTGCCGCGCCTGGCTGTGCGCTGCGTGTTGGGAACTCGGCAGACCCCGTCCCTGCCCTTTGGGGACTCGTGCTCCAGTGAGAAGGTGGAGACACAGAGCTGGACACTTTCAGTCCAGGCTGATGAGCACTGTGATAATGGACACACAGGTGCTGGGAGGTCCCTAAGCCAGAGGCTTCCCGGGAGGGACGCTGTAAGTGGAAGTGGGTGCCAAGCCCTGGGGAGCAGCAGGGGGTCAGGGAGGGCTTCCTGGAGGTGTCTTGGTGGGTCCAGCTCTCGGCCCAGCCAGGCCGCTGTTACTGCAGGGGAAGAAGTTCCTGGGAGACCTGCAGCCCGACGGGAGGATTGTGTGGCAGGAAACTGGGCAGGTGTTCAACTCTCCCAGTGCCTGGGCAACCCACTGCAAAAAGCTGGTGAACCCGGCCAAGAAGTCCGGGTGTGGCTGGGCTTCTGTCAAGTACAAGGGCCAGAAACTGGACAAGTACAAGGCAGCCTGGCTCCGGCGACACCAGCTCCACATTCCCACGGCTGCTGCCGATGAGGTGCGTTGCTCAGCCTCCTGGAGCAAGGATAAGGGTTCCCCAGAGTAAGGGCATTGGAGCTGGGGCCCCGTGGGATGAGTAGGAGTTCGTGAGAGCAAGGTGAAGAGAGTTTGCCAAGGGAATGACACAGCCAAGTCACGCTGGTTAGAAAGCAACACAGCACTTGGGGAGCCCTGATTAGCTGATGGAGCTGGAGGCTGACGTGTCTTAGGGAGCTGAGGGGACTGGGGACATTCGCAGGGACCAGATCTGGGAGAATTTCCAATGCTATGATAATAGATCTTTGTGTATTCACCAACTAGGTGGACCTAGCCAAGGACCTCTCTGGGTCCTAAATCTTTGTACGTAAAATAGAGATGATCACAGTACCCATATGTATCAGGTATGTATATCTAGCTGGCAGAGCTGAGATCCGTAGGGCCGCTGGCAGGCTGGAAACAGGCAGGGAGGACTTGGGCTTTTGCCCTGGGGTGGGTGGGAGCCCTGGAAGGCTAGGGGCAGAGGATGAACAGACCTGACTCAGGTGCCCACGGCGCCCTCTGGTGGCCGCTGTATGCAGTACAGCCAAGGGGGCGGGGCGAAGGTGGGAGCCGGGGACCAGTATGCAGGAGACTGAACTGGTCCAGATGGGGAGATGATGGGGTGGACCAGCCCAACAATGGATGGGGAAGAAGTGGGCGGGTTTTGGCTAATTTTGAAAGTGGGTCTCATGGGATTTGCTGCTGCATGAGATGTTGGTGTTAAGGGCAATTTTGCTCTGAGCAAGTGGATGGCTGGAGTTGCCATTGTCAGAGATAATGGGGATTGGGGAGGAGCAGGTGTGGGGGGACAGTCGGGTGCAGTGTGGCTGAGCTGAGCGTGAGATGCCTCAGAGCCCCCCGCAAAGAGACTGCCAGGATTAGCTGGACCCCCAAGTTAAGCTCAGGGGAGGGCCGGGCTGGAGACAGGACTGTGGGTGGGCATCATCTCGCCATAGACCGGTTGGGGGGACAGCGGGTGGTGGATGAGGCTGCCTGGGAGCGGAGCAGGTGGGGAGGGAAGAGGCCCGAGGACCCACCCTGGGCATCGGGGGAGGGGTGGGAGACTGAGGGGGCTGGAGAGGTGGGAGGGGAGCCGTGTCCCTGAAAAGCTCCCAAGAGAAGGAGGGTCAGTGAGACATCGTGGCGAGGGGGCGAGGACAGAGACTACGTGACTGTTGGATTTGGACACTGGGAAGTCACCCCAGCAGTGGCAGTTAAAGGGAGAGCAGGAGGAGGGATTACTGAGAGAATCTGATGAAGTAATCCCTGTAAGCCCTCGCTTGCCCAGTGAGTGGATTGACAAGAGGCATGCTAATGGCTTTCCAGGCATTATTTTACTTCACCTGGATGCTGCCCCTGTGCAGCTGGAGGTCATTGTGTGGTTTTACAGATGAGGAGGCTAGAGCTCAGGGAAGTCAGGGTGCTTGCGGGAGGCCACACAGCTTGTAAAAAGGAGAGGCAAAGTTTGCATCTTCTGCCAGGCTCTCAAATCGGAGTTGCTACCGAACCATAGGCCGCCTCTGCTCACTCTCTCCCTCTAGTGGACATCTAGGGCAATGGCAGGAACCTAAGGCTCAGGCCCACCTGCAGTCTGAGTGGACCTCTGGGTAGACGGCCGTGAGGAGGGTGGGCAGCACCCAGCTGAGGGTCCTGTGGCCGTCCCCCACCCCCACTCCCCCAGAGCCCGGCCAGTGAAGGGGAGGAGGAGGAGCTGTTGATGGAGGAAGAAGAGGAGGAGGTTCTGGGGGGCGTCTCGACGGAGGACAAGAGTCGGAGACCCCCTGCGAAGGGGCCCTTGGAGCCTCCCCACCCAGGTGAGAGGCTTAGGGGAGGGGAGGGGGTGGCACAGGAGACGGGCACAACTCAGGTAAGAGAGGTGGCCAAGGACGGATCTGGTCTTCTGCCTGACTTCCTAGCCCTGCTGCCTAATTTCCTTCCCCTGCTGCCTGATTTCCATGACCCCCTATAGGACTTCTTTGCCTCGTCGCCTGATTCCTTTGGCCCCTAGCCTGGTATTCTGAGGTCCTCACCTGGTTTCCTAAGCCCTTCATGGGGTATTTTAATCTCCTTTTCCCGATTTGTTAGCCTGCCGCCAATCTCTCCATTCTGCGGCCTGATTTTTCAAGTTGCCTCTGGAGGTTTTCCTTTCTTGGGCTGCCTGGGCTTGTGTTTTCCGGTTCTGGGCTGGAAGGGATCGATGCCGCCTTCTTTCTGTTACCCCACACTGTGCAGAGGCCGTGCCCCCGGGGAAGCGGGTGGAAAACAAGATCCGGGTGCCCGTGCGCTACTGTATGTTGGGCAGTCGCGACTCTGCCAGGTCAGATACCCCTGTGCCCGCCCCCTCATCCCCCGGTGTACTCGTGCTCTGCGGGAGTGGGGGGAGCACCCCAGGCAGACACAACCTGTGCCCCCGACCCCTCGGTGTTTACATGCTCTGCGAGAGTGGGGGGACCCCAAGCAGGTGGGCACAAGGCTTCCCATGGTCAGAGCTGACTCCGGAGGCCTGGGGAGCTGGCTCCTGAAGCTATGGGGCTGTGGGACCCTCTGGCTCCGACAGGAACCCCCACACCCTGGTGGAAGTCACATCCTTTGCTGCCATCAACAAGTTCCAGCCGTTCAATGTGGCCGTCTCCAGCAATGTGCTGTTCCTGCTGGTGCGTGCCCTGCTGCCCCCTTGTCCCCTGTGGGCCAAGGGCCAGGCCGGGGCAGGTGGCTGGGGCACCTGGGAGGGGTCCCTGGAATGTTAGCTCTGTGAGGGCAGGAAGTGCTTTGTCAGTGCTGAGAAACTGTAGGCACTCAAGGTCCCAACGAAGGAGGCGGGTGGGGTGGGCCCTGCGTATTGCCAGGGCTCTGGGCCCGAGGATAGACTTTGGGGTGGGGCCGCAGCCTGAGCCACTCTTCCAATGTCCGTCCCCTCCCCAGGACTTCCACAGCCACCTGACTCGCAGCGAGGTCGTGGGGTACCTGGGGGGCCGCTGGGACATCAACAGCCAGAGTGGGTATTCGGGGCCACGTGGGCAGGGGCTGCTTGGGGCCAGGGTTGATGTCTACACCTTTCCCCCACCTCTGCGCAGTGCTCTCGGTGCTGAGAGCCTTCCCCTGTCGGAGCCGCCTGGGGGACGCGGATATGGCCGCCGCCATGGAAGAGGAGGTGAGGGGACACCTGGCGTCAGGGTGCTCTGGGGAGGGCAAGGGTGGACACAGCTGTCCTGGCTACCGTGTCCTGGTGGCTAGCACAGTGTCCTAGTTCAACAAGTGTGCAAATGTGTGTGTGTGTGACCCCATGATCATCCTTTCCCTGGGCACAGGTGGCCAGCCCCCTTTCTCTCTGAACCCCCGTCTCCAGATGTGTATCAGGGGCCGTCCTGATAGTGCTTACACCGTGCAGCTTTGCACATGCCTGGCGCCGGGCCGAGCGCTCCGGCCCGCCTGCCCCCTGCTCCGGCAGGGGCTCTCGGGGGCATGCGAACAGGCGTGCACTTGGTGCGCGCGTCTCCCGGCGCCTGCCTTTCTTGGTCCTTAGGCTAGCGCTTGCCTCTACTTGCTTCAGGCCTCTGGGTACGCCTGTCCTGCTCCAGTGCACCTACGCCCACCTAGCTGCTTGTTTAACTATTTGGGCGCCTACTGGGTGCCGGGAGTTGTTCCCTGAACTAGGGATACTGCAGTGCCCCCAGTAAACTTTCGCCGTTGCCTGGTGACGGGTGCATTTTTTTTAATGGATTTGTTGACTGTGCCCCTTCCCTTGGCCTCACGGAGGGCGGTGGGGGCAGGGTCTGGCGTGGTCACCGCGGTGTCCCCAGGCCTGGTACACACCAGGCACATAGGTAGTGCTGGCCTCACGTGGGGGATGGAGCGCGGCAGGTGGGTGCACACACCGGCTGGTAGAGCCCCCTGCGCGCACCCCGCCCGCCCCAGCCTCGCCTGTGCCCCCAGATCTACCAGAGCCTGCTCCTGCGGGGCCTGTCCCTGGTGGGCTGGTACCACAGCCACCCGCACAGCCCTGCGCTGCCGTCGCTGCAGGACATAGACTCGCAGATGGACTACCAGCTGCGCCTGCAGGGCTCCAGCAACGGCTTCCAGCCCTGCCTCGCCCTGCTCTGCTGTAAGTGTGGCAGTCCCCCCGTGCGTGCCTGCGTGCGTGGCACCCTGGGCCGCCGACCCCACCCCACCCCCGGCCCAGCCCCCACTCTCACTCTCCTCCTGCAGCCCCTTACTACTCTGGCAATCCCGGCCCTGAGTCTAAGATCTCGCCGTTCTGGGTGATGCCGCCCCCTGAGGTAGGCGGGGCCGCTGGGGGAGGCGGGGCCAGCACTGCGGGGGCGGGGCCTTAGCGTCCCCCGTGAAATGAGAGCATAACCGTGGCACTATCTGAGATTCGGGCGGTGAGGGATGTTGGAGGTGTGGCCCCCATGGGGAGCGTGCTGCCCGCGTTACTGAGACGGCCCCCTTCCCGAACCTGTCCTGGGGTCAGAATGGGGTTTGGAGAGCTATTCCTGGCCTCTTGTGCTGGGGGCAGGGCCATGTGGCCCTGAACCTGGTCGCGGTGCAGAGCCGGGCCTGGGGTCTTGATTTGCCAATTGCTGGCCCAGGGCACATCCTTCATGGGATGCAGAGGGCTGGAGGTGGCTGAGGGTGACTGGTTTGTGTTCCTGCCAGCAAAGGCCCAGTGACTACGGCATCCCCATGGATGTAGAGATGGCCTACGTCCAGGACAACTTTCTGACTAATGACATCTTGCATGAGATGGTGAGCTCACTCCCAGGGGCGTGGGCGGGGCCCCAGAGAGGAGAGGGTGGGGCTTTAGGGCCCCAGCTGGCTGGTGGCGATAGTGCAGGACTCAGGGTGGCTGAATGCGGTGGAGAGGGACTGTCTTTCCAGTCCCAGGTTCTTGCCCCCCCCCACCCCGGCCTCCTTGCTGTTCTGGAACTTGCTGGAGGTGCTCCTGCCTCATGCCTCTGCAAGTGCCCCCGATTGTCCGTGAAGACAAGTGAGGGCCTTCCGGTGGTGCCAGGTGAATGTTTTTAGGGCCCATGTTCCAGCAGCCATTTTAAAAACAGCTAGTAGGTCACTGTGGTACTGACAATCGGCTGTTGCTTGGGAGGAGGCTATACAAGGGGGTGGGGGGTAGGAATTCAGAATCACAGGTGCCTCCCTCATTTCCCTCTGGAGGCGCTCCTCCGTGGTCTGTCTTGGGGCCCTGGGTGGCTCCGGTGTGCTGTATAGGACCAGGAGCCCCCCGAGGGGTGGCTCCCTGCTGTATCCCGAGCGCCTGGTGCGGGAGGGCGGGGCAAGGGGGTCTCACTGGCCCCCTGTCCTCTAGATGCTGCTGGTGGAGTTCTACAAGGGTGCCCCGGACCTCGTGAGGTTCCAGGAACCCTGGAGCCAGGAGCACACGTACCTGGACAAGCTGAAGGTAAGACTCATGCCCCCAGCCTCCTGCGAGCCCCTTGAGGAAGACAGTTCCTGGAGGGCCTCCAAGGATCTATCCATGGGCAGCCTGAGACACGGGGTGTCCTAAGTTGTTCTGGACACGAAAGCTGATGAAAAGGAGTCTGGTTTGGCCACAGGTGGGTGGTGATGGGGACAGGGACCCCTGCTGGAGGCAGATGACGGCATAAAGGCCTGGGGAGCACAGGCTGGAGAGAAGTACACAGGGCATCTCGCAGCCTGGGCGCCCACAGGAAACACAGAGGGGGCAGCGGTCCGAGCCAGAGCCGCAGCCGCCAGAGAGTGGCTGGTGCCCTGAAGGGTTTCTCCAGCTCTCTGGCCCTACAGTCATTGAGGGAGACTCCTAAGGGCTTAGTGGCCTTGGGGAGGGGGCAGGGTGTGTGTGTGTGTCTGACTTCCGGTACAGAAGTCCTTCTCAGACGGCATTTTTAACTCCACCGGGTAGAGAAACACAGTTTTGCATGCTTGCTTGTTTTGTTCAAACTTAAGAGTGACCAGAGCTTTGAGCTGCCACTGGGCCCCCTCCACACTGTCACTGGGCTGGTGGGGTGGGGGGGGGGCGGCTCCCCACGCAGCAGGTGTGAGATCCTGACAGGGAGGCAGCTGGGGAGAAAGCAGGATGTGGAATGTGCAGAAAGGACCCCCTTCCTCAGCCCAAACCCAGAACACGCACAAGTGGGCCGCCTCCTTTAAAAATAAAACCTCGTTCTTAGGACACTACTGTGTACCTCTGTTAGTAGAGCTCCTCTGCTGGGATGGGGGGCGGGGGGACGCCAGGACCATGGGGCCCAGCCCTGAGGTGCCAGCCCTGCTCGTTTCAGATGTCCCTGGCCAGCAGGACACCCAAGGACCAGGGCCTGTGCCATGTACTGGAGCAGGTCTACAGCCTTCTTAAACAAGGGAGCTGAGGCACCGCCTCCGAGGTCGTCCTCCGAACCCCCAGTGGTTCCGGCTGAGGGGGAATGGGTCAGGGGGCTTTGTTGTGGTGCAGCAATAAAGGGGAGAAGCAAAGAGCCTGGGCGTGTGTCTCACCTGGGGGGGCACCCCCTCCCCGCACTGGTCACCAGGCACGTGGGTGGCTGTCAGGGTGGTATGGCCCCTTGGTCGGTGCAGGAGGGGACACTTGTCGCGCAGCTGTGGTGGGGGGCATCCGAGGCCAGTGCTGGCAGCTGGGCAGAGGCCAGCTGTCCCTCCCCAGCTCCTGGGGAGGTCCCCAGGAGGTCCTGACAGAGGTCCCCTCAGGGGAGCTATGAGGGTCTAGAGGAGCTGGAGGAAGACCCACCCTGCACCTCAACCAAGCAAGAGGCTCTAGAAAGAGACATTTAATACTTTTTTTAAAAAAAAATCCGGATTACATTTTGATCTGCCCTCGACTGTGACCGAGGCTATGCTGGTCATCTTTGCCAGGAGGTCAGTGCCTCCCCCCACGAATGGCAACTGGGGGGGGGGGGGCTCAAGGAGGAGCAGAGCCTGGTGTCCCCAGGGCTTTGCTGAGTCATCAGAGGAGGGGAATGTGATCCAGTCCCAAAGTCCCCAAGTTGAGCTGATTTTTGGACTAGGCAAGAGAGGAAGTGGCTGCGGGGCTGGGCTCTGCTGCTCAGGGCAGCTGCCTGCCTGGGTCTGTAGGGAGATGGCTGGGGCCACTGTCAGCAGCAGGGACAGTGGCCGGCTGAGGAGGGGGGAGGTGCCTGGACCCTCTTGAGGTCAGTCCCAGCAGCCAGGGGTCTGGGAACATTCATCAAAGCCTCTGTGTTTGACCTTCAGCAGAGCAGAGGCTGGAGACTTTTGTGGTCCCGTTTGTGGTGCACACGTATGTGGTGTGTGCACAGCTGGTGGTGGCAGCTCGTGCCAGAGAAAAACGTCTGTGTGCTTGTCTGGGGCACCCTGCACGTGGGAACTGAGGAGAGGGTGCAGGACGGGGCGGGGGTGCGGGGGGCGGAGGGCGCCGCTGTGCAGAGCTGAGCGCCCTGCAGGAGGGAGGCGCCAGCAGCTCCGAGGCTGCTGAGGAAAGGGCCAGTCTTTAGGGGAACCCTGAGGACCCCAGGATTGTGTGTCCCCAGGGAGGTGGCACCATGGGTGTGCCGGGGCCTGGGGAACCCTGGGGTTGGGGCTGGGAAGGAGTGCTGTGGGGTCATTTAAAAGCTGGCTGGTGAGCCTGGGCTAGGGGTCCTGCTCAGAACAGCCAGTGGCGCGGATGTTCTGCTCACCCTGTTAAGGGCAGGTCTCCTGGGGAGTGGGGGACAGCCCAGAATAAAGGACGAAGCAGGGACAGGACCGGGCATGTGCGCACACACACGTGTGCGTGAGTGAGTGAGGGGGCCCACCTGGAGTTGCCCGTTCCTGGAGGGGCGGGAGGAAGTTAGTGTTTCTCAGAGCACCTTAGTGTCCGCCCCCTCGGGGCACAGGGCTGGGGAGAGGCAGTCCAGGAGCAGCGGGCATGGGGAGGGAAAATACTGCCCGGCCCCGAGACTGCTGCGTGGAGAGGGGCTGTGGACGAGCGCGAGCGTCAGCGGACCCTGCCACCGCCTGCCCCGTCCCAGCCCCCGTGGCGCCGGCGCCCAGCCCTGGCTGCAGAGGCAGGTGGGACGCAGGCCGTGGGGACGGGCCGACGCATTCACTGCGGCAGGGGCACCAGCACCTCCACGTAGCTGAGGGGGAAGAAGCCCGACTGGCCGTGGAGCATGCCCTCGTACCAGTTCTCGTCAATCTGGTTGGTCAGCGTGATGACGTCACCCTCATGGAAGCCCAGCTCCCCGGCGTTCTCAGGCTCGAAGTCGTACAGCGCTTTGCAGCTTGGCTGGTCCAGGGGGGCTGGGGGCAGAGGCTCGGCTCAGACCCCGGGCCCCCTCCCGCCCTGCCCCAGCCTGGTTGCGTCCCCGGAAGGACAGCTGCCGCTGCTCCTGATGTCCCCCGGCCTTGTCAGAAAGGAGGGACGAAGGCCAAGAGGGATGGAAATGGGCTCCATCCATGGGCACCAAAACACTCCTGGGAGGAGCTGGGGATGCCCAGGGGCATCAGGGGGACAGAATGACCAGAAACCCTCAGGCGGCCCGTCAGAGAGCCTAGAAGCTGTTGGCCACCCTCGGTGCTATGGATGGGGAACCCAGAGATGCCGTGCTGTGCCGGGCAGGCCCCAGGACCTGACTCCTTCCCTGCCCAAGACGGGCCAAGAGGATTTGATCCCAGGGGCGTCCGCTTCCACCAGAGAAGGGGAGGAGAAGGGTCCTTCTGAACAGACCAGAAAGCAGCGTGTCACACTGCGGCGGGGAGCTTGTGAGGGCAGGGTCCGTGCCCGCAGGGACTCACGCATGCTCCTGCTGGGGGTCCGGATGGGCTTGTCCGACGACCGGAAAGATGACGAAGCTGCTTGCAGACAAAGCAGAAAGGGGGGCTGAGAACCTTGGGCTGGGCCCCTTCCCCGGGGTGGGGGGCAGGGGCGGCAGTTGGCTCCGCGCTTTGGACGGAGCAGCAGGCTCTGTGTGGCCCCCTCCCCACTGCTTACGTGTGATCTTGGGGGCCGTGGCACAGGGGAAGCCCCCGTTGGACTGCTCAGGCTCCCCAAGGTCGAAGGGCTCCCGAGGCTTGGGCTTGTATTCCCGCTTGGGACGAGAGGAGGCGTCCCGCATCCTGCAGGCAGGGAGGGACAGCTGTGAGCAGCCAGCAGGGGCCGAGTCCTGTGCATGCCAAGGGGAAGAGACACCCCCATCCCCACCGCTGATGCTGCTGCCCAGGATTTGGGGTGGGAGGAGGAGCCCTGAGACCGGCCTGGACGCGGAGGCCCAATGGGTCTAACCAAAGGGCCTCCCAGTTGGTCAGTTCCCCTAGCTCAGACCCTGCTCGGAGGCTGCCAACTGGCCAGGTCCTGCCAAATTCTGCAGCCCTGGAGCGTGCCCACCCCACCTGGGGGCACGGCCCTCGGAGGGGAGCGCCATCCGCCCCTGCCCTGGGTAACCCGCCCCTCAGGCCCAGAGCTCTGAAAGGTCTCCCCCTTCTGGCCTCCCCGCCTCAGGTCGCTCCAACCCTCCCCTGTGAGGTGCTCTTGCTCCCCCTGGAGCCCCCGCCCGACGCATGCGGCCTTCATCTCTTGATGAAGAGAAGCCGGCCCCTGCTCCGACACGGACCCCAAGCCGGGCTGGGCCATCGGGGATGCTGGCGTGGAGGGCCAGCCGGGGGCCCGCGGGAGCGGTTCTGGGCTTCCAGGGCGCGGCCAAGGCCAGACGGGCCGCGGGGAGGGCCAGGGCTCACCGCCGCCTGAGCTTGTCGGCCAGCTCGTCCAGGATCTGCACTGCCTGCCGGTGGTAGTCCAGCTGGGCGTCCACCAACGCGGAGAGCTGGCTCACCTGCTCGATCTGTGAGGAGCAGCCCGCTGAGGGGCCGGCTCCCGTGACCCCCGCCCGCGAGGCTGCCGCTCTCAGGGGGTCTTGCCAGAATGCTCCCGGACTGGGGCCCGCCCCCTCTGCCCGGCCCCGCGCTGCCGCTGGAGGAGGCCTTCAAGCTTCACAGGGCCGGGGGAGGCCCCTCGGGGCCCGCGGCGGCCCCTCCGGGCTGCGGGTAAGCCAAGCGTGACTCCGCCCTCGGGCCCCACTTTGGGGCAGTCTCCCCCCGGGGGGCCCAGACGCACATCGGTCTCCAGGAGGTTGTGCATGCTGGTCTCGGCCACCTCCTTGGACTCCTCGAACTTCTCCAGGGCCTGGCGCAGCTCCTCGTCGGGGATCCTGCCCTGTCGTTTCTTCTTGTAGTCGAAGTCCAGGCGGCGGCCCTCCAGCTTCTTCAGGTGGTGCTGGGGGCGGGGGGAGCATCGGGCTGTGAGGAACGTGCTGGGGCTCCAGGAAGCCGGGCACTCAGGGAGGCGCAGACACGCAAGGGCAGGGCTGTGAGGCACCTGCGCCGGGTGGGGGTGGGCACGCGGGGGGCGGCGGGGCAGCACCTGGATCTCCTTCAGGTCTTTGTCACACAGGTTCTGCAGCGGGTCGATGAAGTTCTGCTTGACCTCGATGTCCAGAGAGTCCTTCACCTCCGCCAGGCGCTTCATGGACTCCCCCGCATCCAGCAGGGCGTCCCCTGGCGGCGGAGTAGGGGAGAAGCGGTCCTAGGAGGCCAGGGCCTGGGGTCCAAGATACCCCCAACTGCGAACCTGCCCTCACCCCCCAGGGCCCAGACGCCAGAATTCAGAACCAGACGAGGGTCCCTGAAGTCTGAATCTGAGCCCAGCAGCCAGGAGGAGCCGGCGATGGCCGGGGTCAAACCCCCCACGCCCCCACGTGTGGCTCCCCCGACGTTAGCTGTGGCTCAAGGGCAGGCTTTCCGGCGGCAGCACTTCCGCTCCTTGCTCATCCCCACAGAGGAAAGAAGGGTGTTCTGGGAGCTTCCGTCGCCCTCGTCCAGGGAATTAACAGGCCCCGTACAGGACTCCAGAGCACGGCAGGGAAGGGGCACCCCACCCTCCAGCGCCAGGCGCTCTGGCCCTGCAGCCTGGCCTTCCGGAGGCCTCACCGAAGTTGGACTCGCCGCCCAGCTCCTTCCCGTGGCGGAGCATGCACTCGCCCAGCAGGCCCTCCGACTGCGGGTAGCCGGGGCTCTTCACCTGCCCGCGGATCTTGGACACCGTGTTGAGCATCGTCAGCTTGGCCCGTGAAGCTGGAAGAGAACGGGCTGGGGAGGCCTGCGGCCGGTCTCTCTCCAGAACAGGCCTGCACTCTGCCAGCGCTGCGGGCTGCCTGTCCCCAACACCCTTATAGAGCGCTGCCCTGGCCCAAGGAAGCTCAGTTCCTGGGTCTGCCGATGGCCAGGCTCCGAGGAGAATCTCCTGCGCGGACCTCCCACCTCTGCCCACCCTGGCCACAGAGGAGCACTGGCGGCGAGCAGGTGACCGGCTCCCCTGGGCCCCTCGGGGCCTCTGCATCCTGGAGCGCAGCTCCAATCCCAGAAGCTCCCCTCCCTGGCCTGGGGACTAGCACCCCAGAGAAGTGAGCAGGCAGGCATAGGTGTGTACAGGTGCCTGGCGCAGGGGAGAAGCTGTGCGCTAGCCTCGCCGGCTCAGCTCTGTCCCTGGCGCGGGGACTCAAGCAGACCCGGCTGGAGCTGCTGCACGTCCCACAGCCGTCACCTCCTACGGCGGGAACTCGGATCTGGACTGTCCTCAGGGAAAGGTCCCCGTCTCTCTCTCAGACTAGAGACTCCCACCTCACGCTCCAAAGCTGGGCCTGCAGCTAGGGCCTGGCAAATGGTGGGCAGCCAGTTCAAACTGGTGCAAAGAGTTGGTCAGGGGGGAGAGATGCCCTTCCCGGCGGGGACTGCTGTAGGGGTGACTAGGACTGCTGTAGGGGTGACTTCGGACTAGGGCTGCCACACAGAACATGAGCTGCCTGATGGAGACGAAAGGAAACATGGGACTCTAAGGGCAACCTCTGCACCCCTGGGTCCAGCCCCCCATGAAACCCGCCTGCCTGCTCCCGGGCACTTCAGTTCTCTGAGCCCACACGTTCCTCCTTCGGCCCCGGAGACCGGTGGTTCCTGGCTGACACGGACCCCTCCAGCCGGCTGGCACCCCTACCTGGGTTGGGCTGCAAGTACTCGATGGTTCTGGCCAGCACTTCCGTCACGGCCTTGCTGGTGACATCCACCTTCTGTCGAGAGAAGCGGAGTGTGGGCTTTCACAACCACTGGGACGCCGGAGGCCAGACCGGGAGTCCCTGGACAGCCCCTGCCTCTGCCCCGCCCCCTGCCTCCCAGGGCCAGAGGCCCATCCATCCGGGACCCCCGTCGCAGCCCCGCTGCGGTGTGGCTGTGGCCTGGGAGGGTGACAGTGCTGGGTGTCAGCGGGCCGCACCAGCTCTCCTGGTACCTTCTCCATTTCTTTGAAGTCTTCATCAAGCTTGGTCCCTTCAGCCCCTCCGACCTTCTCGCTGACCAGCTGGGAGACAGAAGGAGGGAAACCAGTGTGAGCCTCAGATGAGGAGAAGGCCCGACTATGCTTTCCAGCCACGTCCGCTGCCAGGGCAGCTGCTGAAGGGGTGCGCCCTCCAGGGTGGCTTCCCAGGGGTGTGGCTGACGGCAAGGTGGGTGGCGGGGGGAGGGGGGAGTAGGGGTGGCGCCTCCTGCTGGAAGCCTTCCCTGGTCACGCCTACCCCTCGAGGCCCCACCATCCCCGCAGACGCGCGTGGGGCCGACCACAGCTGAGTGACGTTCTCTCTCAGGGCTCAGATGCCCACACCCGGACAGTGATGCCATGGCTCGGCTCCAGGTGTTGGGATGAGGTTCACCAGAACAGCTCTGCTTGGGGTCACACAGCTCCCTTTCCCGCACTGAATTCCTGCCTCTTTGGGAAGGAATCCTGGAACCCAGGGGCCAGCACTTCCCCAAAACACATTCTCCCCGGGCACCTCTGGGAAGTGAGCAGGTCTGCAGTGGGGAGGCGGTCCTGCAGCTGAACGGACGTGCGGACGACGCAGGCCATCGCTCTGTGCCCCCCGCCCCTGGATCCGGAGCAGACAGGGTCTGTGCGCCAGTGGGTCGGGGTTTCTACTTGGCTGACCCTGGGAGTCAGGAGGGGCCTGCAGCGCAGGCGAGCGGTGAGGCTGCTGCAGCGCGGGGACAGGAAGGAAGCAGGGCTGGTGCAGGGTCTGCCTTGTGACTGTCGCCACCTGCAGTGGCTCAGGCCATGCGCCATCCTCTAGGGGACCCGGCAGGATGGGCAGGGGCTGCCCTCCAGGCTCCTGCTGGTCACTCCAAAAGGAAAGACCCTGGTCTCTCCCTGGGCCATCATGGGGCGTTCCACTTTATTTCGTGGGACAGTTTCACTTCTTTTGATGACGGTAAAACAGGACGTTCTCAAATTCAGTGGTTGCCAGAGAGGGAAATGAATTCACGGCCTGACGCGAGACGGGACTCTTCTGGTGAACTGGGAGGGAGTCGAAGCGTAAGCGCTCAAAACCACACCTTCCGGGGCCCCAGGACGACGGCCTGCTCGGTGCAGGAGGACACGGCGCAGGGCAGACAGGGAAGGTGGCGCAGGCAGGAGCCACAGCCCGCCCCGAACCGGACGGGCACGCGCAGACCCTGCAGGCTGGGGAGGGGGCAGGCACGAGGGGCGCCTCCCCATCTCCCCAGAGCCCTCAGCTCGGCAGGCAGCACGTGTGGGGCTGGATTTCCCAGGCTGTCCCTGCACCTGGGCACACAGGAGGCCACGCGGGGTCCCTAGTAGTCTCCCTTCACCCCGCCTGGGAGCTCCGGGCTCAAGGCCCTCACAGAACAGACGACCATTCCCCACGTCCTTTCTCTTCAAAGCTCATAGCCTTGGACCAGCACAAATGAATGAAAGGATGACAAGAGGCCAAGAGGAAAAAGGGAAAACCAAAGAAGTCATGTGCCAACTGTAGCAACGGAGGGCCGGAGCTCTCAGTGGGGGCCGCGCCAGGGTGCAGACCGTGCCCGGCCGAGAGGGGCCCGAGCGGCCCGTGGGAAGAGCTGCAGGTGTTGGTAACAAGCGCGCACCCTTGGGCGGGAGGAGCAGGTGTTTCTAGGGACCGGAGCCTCCTGTCACCGAGCAGCCAGTGGTGGAGGCTCGGCGGCTGGGATGCTGCCTGAGTGGAGGGGGGTGGGAGGGTCCCAAAGGGCCCTGCCCACGGGAAGGCCATGATCCCGACATCCCGCTCCTGCTCAGGAGGAACGCACACACATTTTCAGATCCAATGAGAGAAGCAGACGCCCCCCCTCCCCCGGAAATAACCTGTCGCCCCACAGAACGTGCACCGCACCCAAAGCTCCCTTCCCACATGCCCTCGGTCGGACTCCCTACGGCCCGATCCTGCTCCCTCACGGGGCAGGAAGAAACAGGAGTAGTGCCTGGTGGGGCCCGCTCTTCCTCTCCACACCTGAGACCGGCCAGGGGCGCCCACAGGCTTCCAGCGCGGAAGGTCCCCCGCTGGCCGAGCCCTGCATGGCCACGGCAGCCCCGCCCCGAGCACAGGCAGAGAGGGTGGTGAGCAGCGCCCACTCTCCTGCAGGGCCACCGCAGCAGTGTGTGGAAACCGCAGCATCCCGGGCCCCACCAACTTCATCGGAGCCTGAATCCCCAGCTCCAACCCCATAGAGGCCACCGCTGAGAAAGCCAGGCCGGCGCCTCCCTGGAGCCAACATGAAGCCCAGCTTGGGCCAGGACCTTCTCCAGAACCCCGCCCCAGTACAGGAGCCAGTCTGTGCCCCCAGCGGCCCCCACGGGGTGAGACCCAGGGCTGCGAAGAGGCTGCCCGGCAGTGGGACCTGGCAGCGGCCTCCGAGGGGAGCTCCCCACGGCCCAGCGGACGCGCCCCCGCCCCTTCTGAGACCAGCTCGAGCTCCTCGCCCCCTGGACTGGCGCTGCCCGCACGGTGGGCCTCAGGGTAGTGCTCAGTGACTGTCCACAAAGGGCTAGAGCAGGGGGTCTCTCCTGGGGGCCGGTCACCTGTGTCTATGAGCAGTGGAGCCTCGTCCGCTGACAGCACCCCCTGTGAACGAGGCACCTGGGAGACGAGCGAGCCTGGAATGGCACCGGATCTTCACCCCAGCACACCTACATGACTTCCAGGCACAAGGGTTGGCCTGTGGGCATCAGTAATAGACTGTCTGGGGGAGGGGCTGTTCTTTCGGAGACCCGTGTCATCATTCCTCTGGAGAGAAGCAGGGAATCTGACCATTGGGACAGAAAGAGAACACGCAGCGGAAGGACCCACGATAGGAGCGCAAGCCAGCGGGGCAGCCGCTCCTGCCTCAGGACACAGAAGGGCAGGAGAAGCTGCTTTCGGGGGCGGGGGAGGGGATCATGGGGAGCTGGTCACCGGCAGGCATGTCCACAGTGGCCACTTGGTGGTAGCTGGGGAAGCAGTGTGAATCCTGTGGGGAGGGAGGAAGCCAACAGTGGCCTCCAGCTGAATCGTCTCCGCAGGAAAACTGGATCGACACGCGCGACACGGAAAATGAAGGGGTCCGTCTGCAGGCTCGGTGACCCGGGCAGACCTGCTTTGATCATGTAAGGGTTTAAGAGAAAACAAGGCAGGGAGAAGAAGGAGAAGGGAAAGGAGGAGGAGGGGGAGGAGGAAGCTGGCACGAGGTGCTGGGAGGAGGGGAGATGTGCAGGGCTGCCACGTGTGTCCCTACTCATGCCCTGCGCCTCGTGTCTGTGGGCCACTTGCGGCGCTCCAGGACCACATCCCAGGGTAACACCAGAGGTCACCTGACCTCTCCTGGCCCAGACTTCCCCTCCTGCGTCCATGTAGCTAACTTTTCCCTGCCCATCTGTGGGTGCCAGGATGACCTTTGCCATGCCAGGCACAGAGGGGGGGAAGCTGATTGTCAGCACAGAACAGGTGACTAAGACCAGGGCCCCGGGGCAAAGGGGGCCTCAAGGGTCGGGGCCCAGCCACTCCGGCTGTGGCCCTACCCGAGCCATCTGAGGATCTGGGCCGGTGAACAGGCCTCCCGGCTCTCAGGCGTGAGCACAGCTGCTCCCGTTAGCGATGGCTGTCAGGATGGGGTCGACCGGCGAACGCCCGGTTAACGGTCGACCAGCGAACGACCACGTTACGTGATGCCCAGTGTCTGAAGCAGGGCAGGTACAGAAGGAGCACGAGAGTCTGACTTGGCCTTGGGGATCACCGCTCTGGCCGGGGAGATGAGAAAGTCTGACGAAACAGCAATGTGTGCAGAGAACACGTGAGAGTCACAAAGGAGGAGTAAATACGCCCACAGGGGAGCGGGCTGTGGCTGCGAGCTGGACCTGAAGGGCAGGGCCTCAACTGGCAGGGCCAGGCCAGGTGGGTAGAGAGTTCTGGGCTCTGGGTGAGAGGCAGGTTTGGGGCACAAGGGCTACAGTTCCTGGCCGACTGCGTGCCAGGCAGTGTGCAGTACAGGCAAGAGGGTGGGGGGACCAGCCGGCCCATTTCACAGATGAAGAAACTGAAGAGTAAGAGACCGTGGAACTGTAAGCGGAGGACACGGGTGCTGTGCCCAGACCTGTCGGACTTGCCCGTCTACCTGCACTGTATCCTGTGCCGGGGGAGGGCGGCAGTAGGATACGGGGGAAGCCTGAGGCCCACGTGGGTCAGAATGAGGGAGGCCCCAGGAGGCAACGGGGATGATCCCGGGCACAGCTGAGACATTCCTGAGCCAGGGTGACGGCACAGGGATGGGAGGGGAGGGGATGGAGCCCGAGGACAGACACACTCCCTCCAGATCCCTTCCAACTCCACCCGCCTTCCCTGCCGCCTCCTAACATCTGGAAGGCTCGGAGCCAAAAGCTGCAGAGCAAACCCCTCTCGTTTCCATCACGGTCTTCGGTCTCATGACACCCCCTCACCCAGCTCTCCCTCCTGGCCCTGTGCCCCCGGGCCCCCATCTGAGGGGGCGCTGGCACAGACACCAGCTGCTGTGCTCTTTGGCTAACAGGCTCCCTTTCTGGAAAGGCAGGGTGAGGCGAGCATGCTTCTGGGGAGGTGGTGTGTGGGGTGCACTGACTACCCCAAGCCGCTGCCTCTTTTTTTTTTTTTTTAAAGATTTTATTTATTTATTTGACAGAGAGAGAGAGATCATAAGTAGGCAGAGAGGCAGGCAGAGAGAGGAGGAAGCAGGCTCACTGCTGAGCAGAGAGCCCAATGCGGGGCTCCATCCCAGGACCCTGAGATCATGACCTGAGCCGAAGGCAGAGGCTTAACCCACTGAGCCACCCAGGTGCCCCAAGCTGCTGCCCAGCGGCCCCTGGTGTCACTGGGACACTTGGGGAAACTGCCAAAGCCTGGGCCCTCGTGAGCTGCGGGAGGCTGAGCTGCTTGCCGAGCAGGGCGGAGCTCCCCCGTGGCTCTGAGAGCAAAGGCCACGAGACGTGGGGCTGGGCCCCGGCTCTGGGGTGACGAGGGGGTGCCAAGGAAGTGGAGTCTATGGGGACACTAGCTGTGCCTGCACAAACCTTCCTCCTCCTCCTGGGAGGAGCCGGAGGACGTGACGGAGACATGTGAGCAAGACTGAGAGCGCCTGCCCCAAGCGCGACACGTCTGTCACAGGTCCTCCGTAAATATCTGGGAGGTGACTGAGAGAAGAGGTCGCCACCCCCACGGAAGGCAGGGTTGGGACAAGTCAGAACTCCCCGAGGCATGCCGGGAGTCTGAAACTGCCCCGGATTTGCCGGCACCTTCACACCTCAGGGCGCACACTTGCTCTCCTCCCGGCCATCCAGACTGTGTTTTCCAAAAAGCAGCTTGGTGGAAGGGCGTGGTGGCAATGATGAGCCAGGAATAGTCTTGTGAGGTTAGATGCCATAGGAAAACCGCCAGCTGGGTGCCATGGCCACCAGCTCAGGCCCCGGCGGGCCAACCCGCACCCAGACATAGCCCTGCACGCGGCATGTCGGGGCTTCCCGGGGACGCCCGCTCTGGTGCCGAAGGACTGCGGCCTCTGAAAGCCCGGGCGTTCTCTCAGCAGAAGGCAGCGGTGGCCTCGGTGCTGGCGCAGAAGCAGAAGCCAGAGGTCCCCCAGACTATAGGGCCATGCCAGCTGCTGGTTTCCCTGCCAGAGCGGGGCTGCTGTCATCTGGGGACAGAGCCAGCAAAGCTGGAGGAGCTGGGGGAGCCGGGCAGAAGGGCCTAGGTCAGACCAGGCTTCTGAAGGCTGAAACCCCCGGGGTCTTCTGCTACCCATAGGTCCGGTCCTTGATGTCGCGTCCCAGGCTGGCTTGAGCCTCCCACAACCCGGCACAAATGCAGCTCGGGACAGCTTGGCTCTCAGCTCCTGGAGATGAAGGATGGGACACTGGGCTGGCACGGGGAGAGAAACGCTGTGCTGCCTGGAAGGCGATGAGCTGAACAGCCCATGAGGTTCCAACGGCCGCTGCCCTGCCTGGCACACGCTGTCCGAATGCCAGCGGGGACCCTCAAGTAAGAAAACGCCTCCAGGTCACCTGTCTGGCTTCACCCCAAAGTCTGAGCTGGCCACTGACCACTGGGAGCAGGAACTGACCACTGGGAAGAAGTGACTTCAGGAGGAGGTGGCGAGGCAGACAGGGGACCATCACCCAGTGACTGTCACGGCGGAGTGAGGAGCCAGATGACGAGGCTCCATGTGCTGCTGTCCCAGAGTCGGAACACAGCGGAGGGACGCAGTGGAGGCCCGATATGGAGGCCTTGACCTCTGCTTCTGTAGTGCCGGTCTGAGTCCCGGTGGGGACAAGTTCCCACTGGGCAGACACCAGGACAGCTGCCCAGCTCGCCCCTCCCCGCTCCAGGCTAAGAAGTTTCTTCACGGACTCTGCTAGAGCCCGGTCTATCCACCCGCTCTGCACCGTCACACTCTTTGCCCGTGAGGCCTACTGAACCCAGGGATCTGTGGCAAGGGCCGCGTGGGCCTCTGCAGCACCCCCACGCGCCTGGACCAGGCCTGCTCCGACCCTGGCTCAGACTCTCCTCGGTCCTCCCCAGGACCCCGGGTCGCCTCTCCCCAAGTCTCCCTCCCTGGGCCTTGTTCCCGCCTCCTGACCAGAACCCTCCACGCGTCACGTCGGGGCCTGCCACCCTCTCAGGGCTCCCACCCTGTTTGCACTGCGGCCCCCAGGACTGCTCCCTTGTCCGCCACCGCGGCCTAGTCCCTGCGTGGAGTAGGCGGCCTCGGCTCTGGTGCAACTTCCTGCGAGAGTCCCCCAGGCCTTCCAGAGCACCTCGCATCCCAACTCATCAAGCCAAGCAAGCCTTGGGTCCCACATTTATCTCCGGCTGACAGCCAGCTCCAGGGGTGCGGGGACCCCGTGTGTCTTGTTTTCTGACCCAACCCGGCCCGCTGCACAGGTCTGTGGGACACCATCTGACTGGCTGGCTCAAGGCCCACCGAAGGGCAGACTCTCGCTGGCCCCTCTCCCCACCTGCAAAGGGCCGGCTCGAGAGGCGGCCTCTCCTCCCGCCTCCAGGTGTGGCTAACGGACAGAGGTGCAGGGTCCCCCAAAGGCGGGGAGAAATCTGAGGGCCCGAGGCTGCGGAGGAACAGTGAGGGGCAGAGCAGACACACGCAGTTGTGAGGTGCCATTTCTTGTTGCTTGGGTCCCTGTTCCCGTAAGTGATGGAGCCGGCCTCAGCCCTCTCAGTTTGAGGGGAGCGCCTTGCTCCTCCCCACGGGGTGACTCAGCAGTCCCAGGAGATGGGGTAACAAGGAACTCCTGCCCTGCCCCAGCTCCACGTGGAGGGTGCGGGAGAGGGCAGGCTGGCCGGCACTGGCCGCAGGCAGGGATTTCCCCTCGAGGTCCATCTGGCCAGGAGCCAGGGGCTGAGCACCCCCACCCCACCACGCACTATGGGGGAGCAGTGGCCTAAGGTCCTGGGCAGGGCTCCTCCGGGGACCCTCCCAGTTTCCTTGTCTATGAAATGGAGTGTTGGCCCAAGTCCAACCATAAAGATCAGCAATCCTGGGATTTCTAGGAAGATGCCAAGTTTCCCCAAAAGGAAGCAGAAGCCATTCAACAGAACTGGTCTCTGCGTTCATCCATGGTTCCCCAGTTCCCTGGTTGATCTCAAAGAATCTGGGGGAGGAAGTGGACCCCGCTGGGCACCAAGGGGAGCCAGCAGAGCAGGAGCTCAGGAGGGGTCAGGCAGCACCGATGACCTTCTGTGGTCTTGATGCCTTGTTGGCCCTTCTGTCATCCTGGAGACCCCAAGAGGAAGGGACAGAGGCATCCAAGACCTCCAGCAACCATCTGGCCCAGCTGTGGCCTCTGGGTCGGTATCTTTACCTTATAAATGGGACAACCGGGCCCCAAGATATGCCTTGCCCAGGGCCAGGCGGCGTAGCGTGCGTGTGTCCACGGCAGGCAGGAGTCCCAGGAGCGTTAAGTCCAGCCCAACTCCAGAGGCTGGTCCTGCACTCCTCGCCTTGTTCCTCGTTTTCAGAGGCCAGCCGGGCGTCAGGGTGCTGGGAGACGAGCGGCTGATTAATAAGGAGCACGGGTCTGCTGGAGACTGAGGCCGGCACTCAGGCAGGGCTGCAAACCGCAGCCCTCCCACCAGCAAGTGTGGAGCCGCGTCTCAGGCCCTGTAAGCAGGTCGGGAGGACCTTACTTGCTCCTGGACGCCAGAGCAAGGCCCCGAGTTCAGAGCCGTCCAGGACTACTCTGAGATAACTGTGCTGGCCCTGATGCCAGACACCTGAAGGTGAGGGCCGGCTTTGGCCTGAGCCTTCTGGAACTCCACACAATACCGACGGCTCAGGGCTAACAGGAGACCAAAGCTCCTGGAACACTACAGGGCCCTGTGCAACGCCAAGAGCGCACTGGAGCCATTCGGGGCTCCACCACTCTCCCTCACATAGACCCTGGCCCAGGGCATGCTACTGCTCACCTAGGAGTCGGGCGGGACTTTTCTCTCACCTTCCCGCTGACTGAGGCTCAGCCCAGAACACACCCTGGGAAAGTGTGGAATCTGGGCAGCACCAGACTTGGCAGGGGTTGGGGGAGGGCGGGCGCGTGGCTCAGGCTGTGAGCTCATTCTGCCTCCTCCCAGGGCGGGTGGAAGGAATGAGGCCTGCAGACCAGGGGACTCTGAACTGGGCCCGATCCCAGCTGGCGCCCCGGCTACACAGATGGTTTTTACCAACAACTGAGATGCTAGCAATTGCTCAAGGAACAGATCACGCCTGGGACTCGTGGTCGGGCTAAAACGCCTGGGTATATATGTTGACCTCCTGGGTTCTGTCTTCTCATCGTGGGGATGAGGCAGGACGACTGCAGGTCACACAACTGGGGCAGTCAACTTCAGATGAAAACTTATAAAAAGAAACACCCAAGCCACAAACAAATGTAATATAGCCCCAGGCCCGCCCGGCTTCACATCAGTGAGCGTGTGCTGAGCGGCGGCTGCCAGCGGCCAGGCCACGGTCAGGGCGGCAGAGCATGAGGGGGTCTGCACACGCACAGAGACGACAAGGGTGGTCCGCAAACTCATCTGGTGGCGATGGCAGAGCTGACAGAAGAGGAGCCATTCAGGAAGAGACCAGAGACGCAGCTTGGAAATCCTGCCTGGCCTCCGGAAGGCACCGACAGCATGTCCAGATCCAACACTGTGAGCACAGCCCACCACCCAAGAGGCTGGGCGCCCAGGCCAGAGCCTCAAGGAGGGGCACGTGTACCCCAAACAGGACAAGCTAAGGCGATTCCCTGATCGACCTAAAAGCCCAGGGCCCCTGCCTCTTGCAACACAGATGCCTTCTCTCTGGTCTCTAAGACCCCTTCCATTTCTAAAGTCCTAACTTATGAGAAGCTGCCTCTTCCAGGAAGCCCTCCTGATTCTCCATCACCTGCCTCCTTACCCAGACGGGAGTGCTGTGGCCAGTGGTTACCTCTCCCATCACATTACCGGGACCTCCTCTCTCAAGTCCCTGTCCCCTTCAGACCTCACCTGGGATCAGCTCACCCGGGCTGTGTTTTCTGTTCTGTGAAGTCACCCGCCTCACTCCCACTGGACTGTGCCCTTGAAGTGGGCAGCCCCATCACCGACAGGAAGCACTTTGATCTGACCTCATACACCACTCCATGGCGGCAAGGCTCTGGGATGGCAGTGGGCTCAGGAGCTGACTGGATGGTAGCACGCCTCTGGATCCCCAACGTCCCTCCGTTGCCCGCAGGTGGGAAATTCGGGTTAGGCTGGCAATCTGGCTGGAGGCTGCCAGTCCAACTCCCTGCTCTCCACCCAAGGTCTGCCCACAGCAGGCTCCTGCACCAGAGAGCCAAGGGTTGATGAAAGTTGCGAAGAAAAACAAAATCTGGGTGCTTGAGTGGCTCAGTTGGTTAAGCCACGGCCTTTGGCCCAGGTCATGATCTCAGGGTCCTGAAATCAAGCCCCACATCGGGCTCCCTGCTCAGCGGGCAGCCTGCTTCCCCCTCTGCCCCCCACTCGTGCTCTCTCACCACGTGCTCTGTCTCCCTCTCGCTCTCAAATAGGAAAGGAAAGGAAAGGAAAAAAAAGAAAACCCAAATCTGGACCACTCAGGCCCAGACTGCTTCGTATTCAGAGGACCCCCCCTTCCTGGAGAGGCATGACTTCTCAGTGACAGGAACGCCTGTGAAAGCAACAAGTCTGTGGTTTGGGAGGACAGGACGCCGGAGAGGAAGGCTGACAGCAAACAGCCTCTGAACAGAAACACGCCAGACTGGAGCGGGGAGCTGGGGCGGTGCACACTCAGGGCGCCGGGCATCACCGGGCAGGCAGGGCTCCGACGCGGAGCTCCCGGCCACAGCTCCAGCCAGAAGCGCCGAGAGGGTGCCAAGGATCGTGCCGTCACCTGGCGCTACTGCTCGCCGGTCCCACCAGGGCGGTGACAGCAGGCCTGGCTGACAGGTGACTCACGGCCACCAAGACCAGTTTCTTCAGGTGTGGCTACATACGCTCCTGGGCAGGCGCGGACCCCGGGACAGCACATGGCGAGCAGCAGCCCTGCTGTGGGTCAATGACCGGCGCTGTGAGTGGGGCCAGGTGCTAAGTGCCAACGTTCTGTCACCCTACCTGGCCATTGTTCCCCTGCCCCCCTCCAGTGACACCTGCCTAGGTTGGCTGCAGAGCTAGTCTTGGAAAGCCAGAGCTGCAAGGAGTCTAGTCTCAGAGTCACTGTCCAGCGCCTCCACACAGATGAGGACACCAACAGGGCTGAGAAGGAAGGAGCCGCCAGGGTCAGGCAGGTAGTTCCCGGTGGGCATGGGGACAAACTGCCCCATCCCTCCAGCTGCCACCCTCCCTTTAGTGACCAGAGCAGGTGGGCCTGTCCTTCCTCGGGATACGTGGTCAGGCGCATGCGCGCACGCACACACACACACACACACACACACACACAGCCATCAGCGCTCATGCCCCAGCACTGGGGGAGCACCCAGGACTTGGAGGTTCTCAGGGACCCTGCCGCAGGCCACCGATGCACCAGTGCAGTTCCCAGGGGCCCTCTCTCCTCCCTCAGGGTTGATCTTCATTCCAGCAAGGCCACTTGGGACAGCTGGTCCCACCTCCCCGCTCCAGGGCGCCCCGTCAGCCAGCACTGCAGTTATCATGAGGAGCCGGGCGGGCAGTGCGGGCCTGGATCCCGGCAGGTGCTTGGGTAACCAATATCCACTGAGATAGTAAATAGATGCACGTTGGCGCGCGCACCCTGCCCTCCGGGAGCCGCTGGGCGGGCGCTCTCAGCAGAAACACGCACCGCCTCTGCCTATCAGCCACGACTGTTTGCAGGAACGCGGACTCTGCTGAGCCTCTGTTTCTTCAGCTGTAGGGTGGGAGGTGGTGACGATGTGCTGCGGGGCTCGGGTTTGTGAATGTGCTTTAAAACCCACAGACCGGGGGCGCCTGGGGGGCTCAGTCGTTAAGCGTCTGCTTTCAGCTCAGGTCATGATCCCAGGGTCCTGGGATTGAGTCCTGTGTGGGGCTCCCTGCTCAGCGGGGAGCCTGCTTCCCCCTCTCCTGCTGCCCCTCCTCCCTGCTCGTGCGCATGCACACCCTTGCTCTCTCTCTCTCTCTCTCTCAGATTTTATTTATTTATTTGACAGAGAAGAAGCAGAGAGAGTGGCAGAGAGAGAAGCAGCAGCAGATTCCCAGCTGAGCCCGGAGCCAGATGCAGGACTCTATCCCAGGACTCTGGGATCATGACCTGAACCAAAGGCAGACACTTAACCAATGGAGCCACCCAGGCACCTCCACTCCTCAAACGAATAAATAAAATCTTAAAAAAAAAAAAAGCCAAAACAACCCACAGACTATAGGTGCACGCCCACTGGTCACCGCAGGACAGGCCAGGTGAGGAAAGGCGGCCAGAGGGCTGTGTGCAGGCAGCTGGGGCAGCGTTCCGTGGCTCGGGCAAGGTCCAGAAACAGGATCCACCATGTGGCCCATACAATGGGGTGAAAGGCTTCCCGGAGAGCCCTCCTGAGGGACCCGTGGTCCCACACACGCATGACCACACAGAGCCAGGCAGGGATAAAAACTGCGCCCACAGCGGGCCAATCTGCTAGCTCTTCTTCTGCAGTAGAAACTCCAAGGGATCAGTAACGGGACCTCGACTCCAGAAAGCTCACGGCGCAAGAATGTCTGTTGACAGGCGGCTGCGATACACAATTCTTTGAGAGCGAGAGTGAGCGAGCGAGTGAGAGAGAGCCCGTGCAGTAGCTGGGGGATGGGGGGGGAGCGGGAGAGGGAGAAGCAGACTCCCTGCTGAGCAGGGAGCTCCACACAGGACTCCATCCCAGGACCCGGGATCATGACCTGAGCCAAAGGCAGACGCTTAATGCCTGAGCCCCCAGGCATCCCTAGTTGCGCACACGCGCTCCTGCTCTGCGAATGAGAGCTCACCCCCACAATTTGGGAATGGAGGCGCTTGCTGCATTTGCCAAGACGACTCTGCTGCTTCGACTCACGGGACCCCTCAGCAATGCTTTTCTGTATTTTGCGGGAGAAAAGGATCCCGGCCTCCCAACCTAGTGGCCTTCCTGTTCTGTTGTCACCCCATGATACATGTCTGGTGTGGCTGCTTCTTAAGCTAGGAGCCGTAAGCTCACTCAAATCCCTCCCCACCTTCTGATGCTGATCTAGCAGCCAGGGCCGCCTCGCAGCACCCAGGGCCACCTCGCAGCACCCAGGGCTGCCTCCACTTCCCGGGAAGGACAGACCCCACTGACACACGGTGTCTGGGCTCCTGGATGAGGGCGGGAAGATTGCAACAAGGCAAGCCAGCAGCCCTGAGGCTCCAGCACTCGTTCTAGCCGCCCATCTAGAAAGCCCTGTGTGCTCCTTTGCTTTCTTCCTCCCACGTCCAAATGCAAAGCCAGAATCCAGGGTCATCACCTCGGGAATCATCCCTGGTTTCTCTCTGCCAGCACTGGTCATAGGACCCTGTGTTACTGTATCAGCTCTGTTCCAATCACTGAGTCACCATTCGTGTTTGGGACACTCTCCTGCCCGGAGCTGATCTGCTCTGTCAGGATGGAGATGAAGATTTGGGGTTGAAGTCAGAAGGCCAGATTTCCCCCTTTTGAAAAGGTTGCCCTATTCATTCAACAATTCATTATATATGCCAAGTATAGTAGGGGAAAAGGATTAATAAAACCACAGACAAAAAAGATTAATAGAAGGGACTCACAGGGAGAAGCCACTTCCTCCTTGTGGGGAGAGAACCAGGGACGGATCACAAAGGACACGACCCTGAACTTGGCTTTGAAGGATAAACTGATGCAGAAAGGAGAACAGGATATGATGTGAAGAAAGGCACAGACAAGGGGACACGGAATCTGAACCCATGCTGAGGACAGAGGAGCTGAGGGCTGACATAGAAACAAATGCCCTCGAGGGGTCCTGAAGTGTCCCTCTTAGAGACGGGGTGGTCTGGTCATTAAGCAAAGAATACCTAGTGTGAGCTCCAGGCTCTACGATGCGAAGAAAGGGGCCCTTGGACTCTGCCAACTTCCTTCCACACAGTCAGCAGGAGCCGGTGACCCTCCTGCAGTGTTTCCTGCGAGGTGCCGCCCTGAGGGCAGACGTGCCAACAGTGTTTTTGGCATAAAACCTGAACACAGTGCTGGTTTTCAGATTCGTGTTAAACAATGGTGGCGGAAGACTTCCCATCAGTCAGCTTTTAAGTCACCAAGGTGGGATCCAGGAGCCAGGGAGTGCCTTCCGCAGAGCTCCGAGTCCCTCTACAGAGCGCTTTGGCTGAAGACGGCTGTTGAGGGGGGGGCCTGCTCTCAGCACGGTGACCCAGAAGTCGACTCGGCCAAGTGAACCGGTCCTATTTTCTGGCTGACTGTGGCCGTCAAGTTGGAGGCAAGAGCTAAGGGAGGATCAAACACAGGAGCGCGTGCACAGGCACCCACCCTTGAAGAGGAGCTGAAAACCTTTATCAGGACGAGGCTTTCAGACAGTGCAGACCTAGGGCTGCAGTAGCAAATCACTACAACTCAGTGACAAACAGCACAAAACGCTGAGCGAGCGGACACTAAAATGATACAACCACAAATCTTAAAGAGGTGAGAAGTCCGACATGGATCTCACCGGGCCAAGTCCAAGGCATTGGCAGGGCTGCATTCCCGTCTAGGGGCGCTGGGGGTCTTGGCGCCTCTCCTGGCTTCTAGAGCGGCCCCCAGCCCTTGGCTGTGGCCCGTCCTGTCCTCAAAGGCAGCCAAGCAGACCTGCCACACTCCCTTTTCCCCGACCCTCTCCCTCTCACCACAGAGGTGACAGGAACCTGGCTGGAAGTGCCCTGATCCCTAGACGGGGCCCGCTGGGTCAGTTCCGAGTGATCTCTGCACCTCCAGGTCCATACCCTGGCTCCCTTCATCAAGCCCCCACGCCAAGGCAGCACACGAACAGGTTCCATGGAGCGGGTCGAGGCCCCTTGCCCGCCCCAGGAACCGCGGGAGGGCCTTGCCACCCGTCCATAGCACTCCTGTTCTAGAAAATCGCCGCAAACACTGAGCTGTTGAACATGAACCCACTGCTCCTAGGGGAAACAATGGGGTTAGGTTCTTTTAAGCCTCTGGCCACAGCCGATCAATACATAACCTTGTTGTCACGTGCATTTGTTTCAAGACACCGTATTGAACACACGCTGTTGACTCATCTACACTGAACTTGGCCAACAGCGCCATAACCCCCTCGTGTACGAGGTTCATCAGACACACAGGTTTCCTCCGTGCGGAACAACATGGTCTTCTTGTACTTGGGAATGCGAGCCGGCCCTGCAGCTCTGGGCTTGGGGCCGTTTCAGGCAGCAAAGTCACTCACAAAAATGCAAAAGAATGTGGCACTTAACAATACCACAAGGACCCTGGTTAACAGTCTGAGCTGAAACACAAACGCAGAGCCACTCTGTTCCCCTCCAGCTGGGAGAGCAAGCACACGGGGAGACAGAATTGTTCGCGCCTCAGCACACGTTTGCAAGGACCGCTAAGTGCCCCAAGCGCTGACTTGGGGGCCACGAAGAAATCCCAGCGGCCGGGGAGCATGCACACGCAGCATCTCCCCCCAGGGAGCCTCGACTGTATATGTCGGCGCGAGTGGCCCTCCGCGACAAAGCCGGGTGCCAGGTGCTTTCTGCACACTCGGCCTCCCCGCGGAGAGCAGGACTGAAAACCAAGCTACTGAGGAGCTGACAGGCTGATGCACAAATGAATCCTGGGAGGAGGACACGGGGCAGAGAGAGGGCTCTGGGAGCCGGCTGCGGCTGCAGGCCTCCCTGCTTTATCCGAGGTTCGTGTCCCTCCCAGGCAACCCCCAGCGAACCCCAGGCCGGGGAGCCTCCGCCTCGCCCACTCGGTGTCCTGGCCGGGGCCCCAGGGCGGTACCGCAGAGCACACTGGAAATATCACCCTTATGAGTGTTCAGACACGTGACTCCCATCAGCTTTGGGCCCAGGACTTCAGGTCATGCAAACTGACGATTTTTTTCCAAGCTGCTTCCACAGAAAACCTATACGGTTAGATTAAATGAGGTCTAAGTCTGGAAAACCTGTCAGACACATGCCCGAGGGGACACCTGCGAGAGCGCTCACTGCCACACAGTTTGAAAGAGCAAAGACACGGGAACATCATAAATGCCCACTGGCAGGGGACGGTGCGGTCACGCCAGGGAAGGCCATCCAGCGGAGCGCTGAAGCCGGAGCTAGCTGCGTCAAGGCGGCGAGCAGCTCACGACAGTCACGTGACACCCCCGGCGGAGGGCGGGCCGGAAGACAGCGTGCGCACCTCCTGGTGCGAACTCCCCGGCGGTAAAGGCGTCAATGAGGGAGGGGCTTTACCTGGGACGCACTGGTTTTAGTGACGCTCTTGTGGACGCGTGGCTACTGTGGTGGCCCTTTTTTGTATCTTTTTCTGTGTCAGAACCACTTCGTGACATAGCAACAGCAGCAGGGATGCAGTGCGACCGTACGTAGACACACATGACATCAGCTGGGTAACAGGTATCAGCAAATGATTATCAACAACACACCGAGGGGTCAATGTACCCAGATTAACGGTTATGACGTAAGGATGTGATTAACGATAAGGAATGCTAATACCAGCAGCCACCGCCCTACCAAGGTGCCTGAGAAGCAACGTACCCTTGAAGGCACCCCAGGCACCCCAGCGCTGACTGGCTCCGGGCCTGCTGAGAGCGCCGGGAGCTACCCCAGTGACCTCTGCAAGGTCGACCCTGCGGCTCTGCTGGAGAGCCTAGCGGACTCCTGGACTCCAGAAGCACGACGGAGACAACTGAGCAGAAGGGCCTTCTCCCCCGCCTCCTGAATGAGCACACTTCCCTCCTGCGTCTGCCGCCCGACTCCCAAGCCCGCTCGTCCTGAGGTGGTAGACAGGCTCCACTCAACAGAAGGGCCCCCCAACCCCTGCGCTGAAGCTGTGCTGGGGGCAGAGCAGGGGACCCGCTATGGGAAGCGCAGGCCGGGACAGAGGGCACTCAGGGGCCCCGAGACAAACAGCTCAGATTCCTCCCCGGTGAAGATGTCCTATGCCAAAGCTGGGGGACAAAGCCATCTGGATTCTGGGGTCCAGGACCTCCTCACAGCCCAGCTCAGCATGGGGCATCCCTTGCACGCGTTTCAGGGCCCTGACACACACACCCACTTGGCGGTCAGTGGGGAGCTGCAGCGGCTCTTAGGTTCCACGAAGATGGGGGAAATGCTGTGTTGTGCAGGCCCGAAAGCAGCAGGAGACTAGCCACAGCGAGGGTTCTCACTCTCAGGAGCTAAAGGTCAACCCTAGACCAGCCGGGTTAGATTCAGAGATGAAGAGATCCCATCCCCACTCCCTCAGCTGCCCTCCTGTGAACCACACAGGCTGGCCTTGAAGGGCCGGCGCTGGGTGTCCATTTCTAGACAGTCATGGCTCTGATGGGTCAAGGCCTTCAGGCTGACGGATGCCTGCCCGTCTGCCCCTCGGCCCCCAGACAGCCGTGGGGCCTCGTCCTGGGAAGGTGAGTGGCAGGGGCCAGAGGGAGACTTGGGGGCAAAAAGGAGCAGGAAGTTTCCAGTTTCCTTCCCACGGGGCTTCCTAAGAATGTGGATTGCTGCTCAGTCCTGGGGCTGAGACCCTGAATGACAGAAAGTTCATCATCCGGCTGCTGCACTTTAGAAAAACCAGGGCTGGGTAGAGGGGTGCTAGTGAACAAGATGTGAATTATGGGACCCAGTGAAGGCTGGGGACTCCCCCGAGAGTACCGACAGAACCAGACACTTACTCTCATGCCGATCCAAAGCCACGGGAACAATCTCTTAGTTTTGATTTTTTATTTTTAAACCAGCTGGACCTGTTCCTGATGGAGGGCTGTTAGCCACTCCCAGGGACATGGCGGGAGGCCACTGTCACTGGACTGCCCCACTCCCACCATTTCTGACAACTTGGTCAGCAAGCGATGGCCCAGGGGGCCCTGGGCCTGTCACAAGTCACCAGGCAGCCGTGCTCCATCAGGAGCTCAGGTCTGATGAGCAGAAAAGCACACTCTGGTGTACGGAAGTATCTGGCACACGGCATGTGGGCGGGAGAGCAGTCAGCTGCTCAGCTCACGGAGAACCCTTTCCAGTGGGCGGCCCCGGGCGAGGGCAAGGATAAAGGGAGACACAAACAGGGCTTTACAGGACACACAGGAAGTGGACAGAGAGACCCGGTTGGGATGCGGAAGGTGAGGCTCAAGGAACAAGGCAGGGCAAGGCGGCCCGGCCGGACGGCAGACCGGTCAGACCGGAGTGGGCCACCGTGAAGGGAAGAGGTGGGATTTAAAACTGGGACCGGGCGGGGCTCCAGGAGATCCTGAATGCTAGGTCAGTGGGGGATGTTCCCACTTCCCGCCTGTCCCGGGCTCAGCTTCCTCCGGGCGTGCTGACACTACACCTCTGGCATCTGCACCGGCGGCCCATGACGCAACCATTTGCTCACTAATGTGCAAACATCCGTCTGTCCATCTACCCATCCAATACTTACTGAGTGCCCAGGACCGGCCAGGGACTGGGCTCAATGGGGCACAAAGCAGTGGCAGAACCACAAGGGCCTTGCCCACAAAAACTTAGGATCCAATGACAAAGATGCCAATCTTGGTCCTCGAATGGGAAGGCAGCCATGTAGGAATCGGAGAGATGGGAAGACAGGGGCTCTGAGTGGCTGGGGGCTGGGGAGACGCCGTGCAGAGGCTGAAGGGACACGTGGAAGGTGAACTGAGGTTCACCTACCAAAGGCCAGTAGGGCTGCCGAGCCTGTGAGAAGAGCCTGCGCCCTCTGTGACACTCGGTGGACCCCTCGCATGGTTGGGCTAGGACGACACTCCCCACGACTGCGAGCCCTGCTAGGACAGGGGCCACTGGGCGGATGGTCTCGGGCACGGGGTGAGAGGCCACTGGTGGGCACCACTGGCGGCGCCTGATTCCCAGGTGTGGACTCTGGGCAGCTGCGCAGTGACCGATGCTGAGTCAGGGCCTTTGGAGGAAATCACACTTCAATTTTCCTGCTGTGGTTGGGAGTCTCTACATGACCCTGCTCTCTGGGCCCAGTCAGCAGGTTTTTTTCTAGGAGCTGAGCGGAAAAGGAAGATGGAGCTGTCCTCTGGGATCCTGGGTTCGTGGAACCCTGGTGACTGCCTAACAGGAAACGAGCGGAAATGTACCCGAACTGCGCTCAGTGGAAGCAGCTGCCACGCTCAGTCCTGGGAGCGCTGGGGAGGGGCGGTGGACAGGGACCAGGCAGGGAGGAAGGGCAGGGGGAAGGGGGAGGAGAGGGGGAAGGGGGGAGGGGAGAGAGGAGAGAGCAAAGAGGAGCGAAGACAGAAACCAGCTGCTGCGCGTCTGACACACCCCTCCAATCAGCTTGCCAGGGACAGCTTTGAAAAAGAACCCAAAAAAGCCACCCCTGACACCTCTCCAGGCAGGAAAAGCCATCGGGGTTGGAGTACAAAGGTAAAGACGCCTCAGGGGGCCTGCAGAGCTCCTAACCCCCCGGGTAGAGAAGGACTGTTGCTGGAAAGCTTCAGCATCAAACCATCCTACAGCTTACACATCTCACCGCCACCCCCTACCCCCGCCGCCACCCTGCCTTGGAAATCAGGAACAGAAGACTACTAGACTTTCCTCCAGCCCCCCGCCCCCCACCCCCAGCAACTTGCCACAGTGCCAAAATGTGCAGCACACTTGCCTCTAAAACCCTGTGGAGGAAGCTGGCCACAGGACCCCTATTAAAAACTAAGGTTCCCCAGATTGGATCAGTTTCAAAATACTGGCAACAACGGAAGAGGAGGAGAAAGGCTGAGATGGGCCAGGGCAGAACTGGCCTATGTCCTTGGGTCAAAGGCCGTGGGACGCACACGCCAGAGGCAAAGGGCAGGCCTGAGTAGGCTGGGATACAGTGCCAAGTGTTTCCTCTGAGGAAAAAAGAGAGCAGATCGACACCTGAGGGGCCAACCAGTGAGCTCAGGCCCGCACACATACTAAGGTTCAGGGGGCTTCGCAAAGGGAAGGCTGGGGGGGGGCTGTGTGCAGGGAGGAACAGCACTGCATGCCCGGTTCACTCGCTAAGTTCTGGGGTCTCAGGAATGTGGCAGCCCCCAATGTCTGAACTGAACAGGGAGACACTACGAAATCCCTAACCTCGCAGGCCATCATTCAGTGGCACACGGACTATAATTAAGTACCCTGTGGGCTCTGCCCTCTCGCTGAGCCAGATAAGCAGGGAGAAGTGCACCCAGGCGGGCTAACAGGTCTTTAATAAACACAGGGTTCTGAGTCAGAGGGGAACTTGCCACCTCACGTTTGGCAGACACGGAAGCCGAATCAGAGCAGGGTGCCCTCCTGGTCCTGGTTCGTTAAGAAGAATACGCAGGATTCTGCTTGGCTACAGAGCGCCTCCAAGACTGTGAACGGCGGGTCCTGGGAAGGCGGTCGGGCAAACCCAGTTTTACCGACAGGCCTGGGAAGTGGTGGGATTCAAGGAGGTCCCGGGGTCCCCTGGGGGAGAGTGGTCTCACACTTGTTCTGCGGCTCCACGGTTCAGCCTAGAACAGCGGGCTGGTGACCGAAGCCGGGTGGGAAGAGCAGCCGGGCCTGGCCACCAATGGAGCAGGACGGGAGCATCTCCGTCCAGGGTCCCACAGAAACATGGCCAGTTCAAGGGTCTTCCGACAGACGGAGTCAGGAGAGTTGCTTCCGGCAAAGTCGGACTTAACCCAGCTCCCATCACACACAGATATTGCCAGCAGCCAAAGCCACTCCCAGGGCTGCTGAGTCTCCAGGAAGTCAGCCACCGCTGCTGAGCTCAAGGGCTTGGGGCAGGGACCCAATTCAGCCTGTCACTGTTGTTCTCAGCACACAGGTCCCATGCTTTTATTCCGCGCAGGTGAAGGAGGTGCAAGTTCCAGACTTTTGCATCTAAGACCATCCCATGTTTGTTACTTAAGAGGCCAAACCCTTTGCTGGGGAATCAAAAGCCTGATTCCACACAATAAGGTTTTAAAAAAGGTCAGGACAGGTAGTAACTGGGGACATTCCAAACACCAGCCACGTCCCCCAGATATTACTTACTCTAACAGGCTGAGGAACTGGGTGCCCCCACCCACCACAGGCCTCTCAGAGGAAGTCTGATCTTTCCTCCCAGGAGCAAACCCAGAGCCTAGAAAGCACCCAGTGAACTTCAAAGCCATGGGAAACGGCAGTTGTGAATTTTCCTCCTAGCTCTGATGGAACCAATCTTTTAGTTCAAACTCTTTCCCTCCGTTCAGGCAGGCAGGCAGGCAGAAAGAAAGAGAGAGAGAGAAAGAAAGAAAGTTAAGTCCAGCCAGCATTCCAGGCAGCTGCCAGATCTATCCCTAGTTACACTCTCAAATCTGGCCTGGCCACAAGAATTATCAGAAACCAGAGAACAGCTCAGGCCTGGAAATTAACATCGAATCACAGCGAGAAGTGAACTTCCTAGTTTGGATCTCACTAGCTGGGTCCCCTGACCTTCCTTATTCCCCCAGAAATACTCAGATTAAAGCATCTCCCCCAGTTCTAGATGTGCACGAGTACCAGGTGGGCAGCAGGACTGGGGCCCCAGACAGACGCCTCTTCTTTCCAGCGCTTTCCTCTACAGACTCTTTAGCAAGCTTCGGCAGCAGCCAGTTCTGAACAAGTAAAAGCTCACAGACTTCTCATGCGAGCCCGAACCGACCTTATACGAGACCTGAACGTTTGCACCAGAGGTGAGCTGGGGTGGGATTTGCCAGGATACTGCCAGATACTAACAACTGGTTTGTGACCAGTATCATCAGTGAGATCAGAAACTTTCAATGAACGTCACAGCCTCAGCTTCTGGAAACCAAGCCTCTCCATGCCCCACTCTCTCCCACAACCACCCGACTTCTTTTTCTCAATTTAGAAACAGCACTGCTACAAGCCTCTGAAATCAAGAACCTGTTTCAAAGCGTTGTTTCTCAACCTCGGTGCCACGGACATGTGGGGCCGGACAATTCTTTGCTATGGGGAAGGCTGTCCTGTGAACCATAGGATGTTTGGCAATCATCCCTAGCCTCTACCCACTCAACGCCAGTAGCGCCCTCTCCCCAAGTAGTGACAACCAAAAACCGTCTCACACATTGCCAAACGTCCCTGAAAGGGCGCACAGGGCGGGGGAAGAAGGGAAGGGTTAGTCGCCCCAGTGTACGCTTATGTCTTCTTAAAAATACCAGAGGCCAAAAGATACCCTGGGGTTCTAACCACCTGCGACCTGGTGCTGAGCTGTATGTTCACGTCCATCTGTGCATACGTGGTTATCTGTGTTCTGAAAACGAAGAAAAGCAGGCAGCTGTCATAAGAATGGCCCAGGAGAGAGTTGTTGGTGTTGTACTGGTTTTCTGTTTTTTGTTTTTGTTTTGCTGTAATTATTCTCACTTCTCACAAATCTTAGGGCAGGGTTTCTCTTCCTCAGCACTACGGCCATCTGGGCCCAGATAATTCTTGGTTGTGGGGGCTGCCCAGCGCACTACAGGGCACTGGGTGGCATCCCTAGCCTCCAGCCACTAGACACTAATAGGAACTAGGTTTGCGACAACCAAAAACGTCTCCAGATATTGCCAATGTCTCCTAGAGAGTAGAACTGGCCCTAGTTGAGAACCAGCGTCCTACAGGAAGATATAAACGGCCCCACATCATTTTGTGTAAAAAAGGGGAGTGCATTTACTCTTATGCCAGGTAAATGAGACCAGAGGCTGAAAGCAAACTGCCGGTTCATACAGGGAGGATTCAACAGACATTAACCACGGCCTCGTCCTCCTCAACAGCCAACCCTACTCTGAGGACAAGAGGATGAAGAGAGGTGCAGTGAGCACAAGAAGGAGACACACAAGGAGATGGACACGTTCGGATAAACCACAGAGATGCTGGGGGCCTGGGGGAACTATTCCGGAAGAGAGCGGAGTGCGGCCAGCATGATTCCTGAGAGCACAGCTCAGCAGAGAGTCCATCAGGAGGCCAAGACAGCCGCTCCCAGAGTAGGACGTGGCCACTGCGGCCCTTGTTTGGGGATGGGCCTCAGAATGGCGAGATCACAAATCGATGTGAACCAGCAGCGTACGCTGCACGGTGCTTTCCAGGTTCCAAGGTATTTCTCACAGACCTGGATGTAGGGCACCCTGTTTTCCCCGAGACATAAAGCTCTGGTGGCCGGCCAGAGCGGCCTAGCTAGTGCCTCTAGCAGAGTGTGCCTGCTTGGGACAGCACGGGCCTCCAGCATGGGCCTTGAGAGCTGTGGGTTGTGAGGAGAGGGCTTCTCCTGCAGGAGGGACTACATCAAGGTCATCAAGGTCCAAGACAGTAAGTACCACCCCCAGATTCTCTGGTCAAGCCCTGGGGATCTGGTGTCCATTGAGATAGGTCTAACCCAGGGCCAGGTCCCTTTAATTCTATCCTGCTGGGGCAGAGGGCTGTCCTCTCAGCAATAATCCTGGAACCCCT
This sequence comes from Lontra canadensis, assembly GCF_010015895.1. Classification (NCBI taxonomy): domain Eukaryota; kingdom Metazoa; phylum Chordata; class Mammalia; order Carnivora; family Mustelidae; genus Lontra; species Lontra canadensis. The sequence continues at coordinate 1,045,669 of NW_022631082.1, forward strand.
CTGGATTAAGTTTCTCTTCCTCCAGGGGTTGGCCATTGTCTGGGCTTTGCCCTAGATAAAACACAAGGGTGGGGTCAGGACTTTTTCCATCAAGGGCAAAAGGTACCAGCTGCGTTCCTGTGGACTCATTTCTCTTCCCTCCCCCTGAACTTCTCCAAATTGTGGGAAAAGCCCAGTCCCCCGGCAGGGCCCACACCACCCATGGGATGGCCGCCCATTCCTCCGTGGAGTCTATCCACATGCACTCCACACCTAAGCTTCTGAATCTGAGATTAAGATGCGGGAACCAGTAGGAGTCAAGGAACCAGGACTTGACGTGGATCTGAAACTCTAAGCTGAACTGCCCCCATCGCCCAGTTTTCTGGAGAGCGGACGCACATCTCGCACCAGACTCACGAGCAATGGGACATGGACGTTCCAAAAAACCTATCCTACCCCGTCACAACTAAAACCCTGTTGTCTTGGATTCAGCATTCCCCTTCTGGGCATTTACCCTGTAGGTCCGATCCCACCTGTGAGCAGAGATGGTCAGTGGCTCATCACTGTGGTGTCATTTGTAGCAAAAACCGGTTGGAAACAATCTACACATCCACCCCCAGGAAGCCAGTTGAAATTCAGCCAGTCCCAGAGAGATGACAGGAGAACCACCAACCCACTACAAAGATCAAAGAAACTCTGGGGCTATGCTCTGGAGCAGCAGCTCTGGGGTAAGGGGAGAAGGGGAGTTCCCCCAAGGACACTTGGTAGCACAGGGAGATATAGGTGATGTCCGGATGGTGGGGGGTGCTCCTGGGATGGAGGAGGTGGGGCCAGGGATGCCGCTCACCACCCCACAGTGCCAGGAGCCCCCCCCCAACAGAGAGCGATCTCAGATGGAGAGAATTCCAGCTCTAGCGTTACCTCCAAAACCATTTAAGGAAAACCCGAAGCACAAAGGGCTGTGTAGCCTATGCTACCACCGCGTGTGTGTGTTTTGTAAAGGAAAAGGTGTACCCTATCTTTGGAAAGGGATGTGAATCGTGGCTGACAGTCCTTGACGCTGGGGAGAGGGGCGGGAGGCCCGAGGCACTGGAGGCGGAAACGGACTTTTCACTCTACCATGTCCCAACTCTGTACCGGGTCCATCAAAAGGGGTTTTCGTTTGTTTGTTTTAAAGAACTACTCCAGACGCCAAATCTCCCTGCCCCTGGGCTCTCTGGCAAGAGTCCTGTGTCGACAGCCTCAGGAGCATTTCTTCCCCTGCTCTTTCCCCACTCCCCGCCCTTTTACAGGGGAGGGAGGGAGAAGGGGGCCCTGCCCCGGGTCAACCTCCGGGCGCACTCTGCGGCTCCCAGGGGTCTGCCCACCCTTCTAGGGGATACCGGAGCCCACATGGCGGGCAGGGCCTGGGCTACTTCGTGGGCACCCCCGTCCCTCCTGCGCTCTCCCCACCCAGCGGGGGACACGCGCCAACGCCGTCCCCTCGGTGCCCGCGGCCCCCTCCCGAGCCAGGGTCGGGCCTGGCCGGCTCCCCGACTCCGGGCAGCCTGGGGCCTGGGGCCCGGGGCTCGTTCCCCCCGCTTCGGCCTCCGCTCACCTGGCTCGCCTTGTAGAATTGCTTCTTCAGCCCCGCTACCGACATACTGCCTCCCGCCGTGGGGGCTCCCGCCCGGACCCAGCGAACCGGAGGGACCGAGCAAGCGACAGGCTCCCGGGCGCCGCCGATACCCCGCGCGCCTCAGCGGGCCCCGTCGGCGCCGCCTCCACCGCCCTCTCGCCAGCTCCGCGCCCGTCCCGGCGCCGCCTCAGCCCCTCGCGCGCCCGCGCGGCCAGGATATTACATGGCAACCGCACACTTCCGGTGCCGGCCTGCGCGCGCCCCCACGGCCCCGACTGCGCACGCGCGCCCCCTGCCGGCCAGGGAACGCATACGCATGTCGTCGTCCCTGCGGCGGCGGCCTCCGCCAGCGAGCCGACAGGAGCGAGCCTAGAGAGACCACGGAGATTACAGCGACCCCTGGAGGCCCCGGAGGTAGTCCTAACGTTTTAGGAAAGGCGCTTAAATCCTGGAGAGGTTGGGAGGCCGAGTTTACAAGTCTCAATATACCTGTTTGTTAATCTCAGCTAACCCAATTCTCTGGGCGTTTAGTCCCTCCCGCACACACTGCCTTCAACCCTGCCACGGGCTCATCCATACAGCTGCCCAACTCAGACATCAGGGTGTCACTTCTACTTCCTTTCCATCCCCTTATCCTCCCTGCCTTGTCTAGACAATCCCATTGGCCTCCTCTCTGTATGCCTGTTCGGAGGTTCCCCCTCCAGTTTCCCCTAAAAATAGAAAGATGCTCTATAACACAATTCATATCACGTTATTCTACTGTCCTCAGAATACACTCACAGGGGGGCGCCTGGATGGCTCAGTTGTTAAGCGTCTGCCTTCAACTCAGGTCAAGATCCCAGGGTCCTGGGATCCAGCCAGGCATCCGGCTCCCTGCTCCACAGAAGCCTGTTTCTCCCTCTCCCACTCCCCCTCCTTCTGTTCCCTCTCTCGCTGTCTCTCTGTCAAATAAATAAATAAAATCTTAAAAAAAAAAAAAAAAAGAATTCACTCACAATTTCCTAGCATGGTCTGCCTACAAAGCTTGCACATTTTGGCTCCATCTTGCACAGAACGACTCTTCTGACTTCAGCCCTCTTCCTCTTCTATAATCCATGATCCCTGTTTCCTATGGGCCTTTTCTAATGTTCCTTTCTTGCACATTCTCCCCCAATCTTCCCTGCATCTTTTGTACATAAAAGAGAAATCTGTTCGGAATTTCACCTCCTTCGGGAAGTCTTCCTGGGTTGATACATGTTAATTGATTTGAGTTTTTTAAAAAATCAACTGTTATTGAATTGAATTGATTGGAAGTAATAATGAATTGAGACAGATAAATTAATCCAAAAAGAGGAACAAGAAAGTGGCTAGAGCTAACATGTTTGCAACTTCAGTGCTGAAATCTCTGACAGATTTGGGTGATTTTCTGAAGCAGAAGATTGTTGGAAGTTTCCAAATGCCTCAACAGAAGGTACTGGACCTAGATGGAGGATTGTTTCAGAATATGTACGCCAAAAACCTCCTTCCCAAAGATCCTGATGGGGCTGTTATGAATAGTTTTTTTTTTTTTAATTCCCCATGTGATTCTGAAAGGCACTCAATGGTGACCCTCTGGTTTAAATCATTGCAAAATGCTAGAATGTCATGATTCATACTGGGGAATCTCATGCTTTGAGTAAAACATGACTTGCCCCAAATGATATGCCTAATAATTCAGCTTTAATTATCCAATCTATAGAATTGATAGAATTCTGAACTTGGGCTAAATGTCAGTCTTCTTTCCTAACTTCTCCGCTTGAGAGATTAAATTGATGCTAAAGAAAACTAATTCTAGGGGCACCTGGATGGCTCAGTCGTTAAGCGTCTGCCTTTGGGTCAGGTCATGATCCCAGGGTACTGGAATCAAGTCCTACAGCAGGGTCCCTGCTCACCGGGAAGCCTGCTTTTCTCTCTCCCACTCCCCTTGCTTGTGTTCCCTCTCTTGCTGGGTCTCTGCCAAATAAATTTTTTTAAAAACTTAAGAAAAATGGTTCTAAGCCTTGCTGGTTGAAGTGGAAGTTTTCTATTCTATGTGAGGTTTTTAATCTACATGATCACACAGCCCAATCAAATGAAGTTTATGCATTCACTCAACTATTTACTGAGCTTGCTAATGTGTCAGTCTCTGAGAGGTACTGGGGATACAGTGTTAAATTATTCCTTCCCTTATGGAGCTGGTGACAAATACAGATACTAAATCAAATAACAAGTTAATTAAAAAAATAAGCTGTAATTGCTTCAAGAAAAAGAGAGGTGCCTGGGTGGCTCAGTCATTAAGCGTCTGCCTTCGGCTCAGGTCATGATCTCAGGGTCCTGGGATGGAGCTCCGCACAGGCCTCCTTGTTCAGCAGGAAGCCTGCTTCTCCCTCTCCCACTCCCGCTGCTTCTGTTCCCTCTCTCGCTGTGTCTCTCTCTGTCAAATAAATAAATAAAATCTTAAAAAAAAAAAAAAACTGTAAGGGAAAAAGGGCGGGGGGGGAGGGAAGGGGGGGAAAGAACCCAGTTGTAGGAATTTCACCTTGTTGGGGATAGGGAGGGAAAGGCTCCTCTGAGGTGCAGATCTAAGATCTGAAAGTTAGATAGAAACTAGCCAGGAAGAATGCTGTGGAGAGTTTTCTAGGTGAGGAAACAGTGTGTGCAAAAATCTTGAAGATTACACCAGAAAGATCCATCTCATTCATTCCCTCTGAATATATTTGGTGCACAGTAAATGCTTCTAAAGCGCTACACAGAATTTACTTTCTCCCTGTTGTTCACCTAAAAAAGACACTTATAGTTTTAATACTTATAATATTCAGCTGATGCCCAATCATTATAAACTAAACACTTTTCCTCCTCTAAACCGCAATTTCAGGTTGTCACCCATCAGCCTACGTAAAACGTTTCGTCATGACGTAGGAGCCCGGCCCTCCCTCCTCCTGCCGACCTATCCCACGCGCCTAGCCAATCACAGTGTTGAACTCTCAGCTTGACATCTTCTGCCTCCAATCGCAGGGCACCTCCTCCCCGCCAATGACCGGCGGCCGAGAGGAAGCCCCGGTCCTCCGCGGGAATATCAATAGGGGAGCCATGGGAGGAATGGAAGCCTCGGCTCTCGCGAGGATGCTCCCGGCGCTCCCTTCTTCCCGAGGCGGGTTGTCACGTGACGCTGTCTCGCCCAATCACCGTGCGGGCTGCGGGGGTCGCCGCGGTTCCCGCCAAATACGAGCTCGGCGGCCGCGGCAGCAGCGGCGCGGGCGGGAGGGCGAGCGGCAGTGGCCGCCTGAGCAGAGCCCGCGCCTCCGCCGCCTGAGGAGAGCTCGAGCCGCCGCCGGGGCGATGCTGGAGGAGTTGGAGTGCGGGGCGCCCGGCGCCAGGGGAGCGGCCGCAGGTCAGTTCGGTCCCGCGCTGAGGGGAAGGGGGGGCGCGGCGCGCGGCCTGCGCAGGCGGAGGCGGCAGTTGGGGGCGGACGGGCCTCCCGGCCCCAGGCCCGCTCCTCTTCGGCGGGTGTTCGGTCGGGGCGGCTGTTACAGCCGAAGCCTGAGCTCTGCGACCCGAAGGGCGCCCTCCTTGACGTTATTGTTGCGGCCGCGACCATTTTCCCCGGCGCTTTTGCGTCAGTTCGTCCTTGCTGGGCTCTCTACGGTGACGGGTCGGTGTGGCCCGGAGGGGAGACCGAGGCCCAGGGAGGTGGAGGGGCTGGCTTTGCAGGGTGCCGAGTGCGTTTGTGTCCCCTGAGCAAGCTGGACCGTGTGGGGAAACTGAGGCCCGGGGGCCCACGGGCTCGGGGACCAGAACAGCTGCGTCTGCCGGTCGGGCAAGCCCAGATAAGAGGCCCGGATGGTGGGCTCGTCCGGGAGCTGGGGCTCCCGGGTTCTTGATCCTGCCCTCTATGCAAGGTGAAGATCTGTCTTCCCCTCCCCCACCGCACCTTGGGAGGGGGCTTTCCTGCACCTGGCGGGGCCTGGGAAACGTGGGATGGTGAGCCGAGGAGGGCCAGACTGCCTGTCTACTTTGCTTGACTCCCATTTTGTGCCTAGCGCCGGCGCAACAATTGGCGCATAGTAAGTGCCTGATAAACAACCTGTCCCTTGAGTTGAGGGCTGACGGGGAGGTCCACTAGTCTGCTCCAGGGCTTCCCAGCCTGGGCACTGTTGACACTGGGGCTGTCCCTTGCATTGTAGGGTTGAGCATCGTCCCTGGCCTCCACCCGTTAGATCCCAGTAGCATCCCCTTTTTCCTACTTGTGACGACCAACAAAGGTATCCGAGCAGTGCCAAGAGGCGGCAGGATGGAGGAGGGGGTGGGACACAGAATCACCCCCTAGTTGAGAAGCACCGCTCCTTGGAAATTTCACGGAGACCTAAAATTCATATCAATAAAGTTGGGACCGATCGTCTTGAGCGGTCATTTGATACAGTAAGAATGTTTAATTTAAGAATTTAAAAAAACCACCTCACTGTGACCCTCCTACCATAAGAGGAAGGGGTTTTTTAAGGCTCAGTAAAATAGGAGCCATGTAATCTCAGAAGAAAGAGCCTTGGTAACTTTAGACACAAGTGTGTGTGGGTTGTATGTGTGCCTTTGAATGGTTCACATCCCTGGGTGGGCTACTCTTTCATGCTTCTGGGCCTAGGTCACTTTTGTTCCCCTCACATCAAAGCTGGCGGGCCACACAGGTGAATCCTTGTGGTTGTCCTAAAAATAAATTTACGTGGGTAAAGATTATGTATACTTCAGAAAAGGGGGGGAAATCCTGTCTTTGGTTAAAGAGGACCTGGGAATGATACTGTCTTGAAATGGGAAGAAAGGAGATGTGAATCCTGGGGGTCCTTGTATTCCAAGCCTGGGGCTTAGGCGAGAGCAGTTTCATCTCTGGACAGCTGAGTTTTTCAGAAACCTAGATCTGCTTTTTGAAAATACTCACTTGTGTGTATCTCTTACAAAACATATGTAGATGGCACCAAATAACTAACCTAGATTTTTTCAAGCCAGATCTAGCAGGTGCCAGCTTCTAAACTTACTCTAACCAATTTAAGGATATTTTCCCAAAGACTTAGCTCTATTTACAGTCATTTTTGTCTCAGCTTTGATATTATTAGATGCTTTTTTTGACATTTTTTTCATGCAGGAAAATACTCTCCCTTATTTCTTAATAGCACGTCAGGTCCACCCTGGCAAGCTCAACATGCTTTAAATTGTTTTACCTGTACGGACTCCATTTAAGAAGAAAATTAGTCCTATTCTGATTTTGCAGATTTGGTGGTGGGGATGGTTTGATTGGAGGAGGACATTTTGGGGTCATTAATGGTGAAATCTGTAATGCAGTGTTTTCTGTCATCTCTGCTTGCACTTGTTTCCCTTTTTCTTCTCTCTCTCTCTCTTTTTTAAGATTTTATTTTTTAAGTAACCTCTACACTCCGTGTGGGGCTTGAACTCACAGCCCTGAGATCAAGAGCAGTGTGTTCCTCCAACTGAGCCAGCCACTTGCCCCATCCTTCCCCTTTTCACTGTCCCTGTTACCATGCTCATTGGTGTCCCACTATGTGCCAGTTCTGAGCTAGGTGCACAGGGTACAGTGTGGAACAAGTCTCCGTGTTGTCACAGAGCTGTTGTTGTGTGGGGGAGGGGGAGAAGACCTCATAATGCAAGTTTCAGAGCGATGGTTACCACACAGAATGAGAAGGTGTGACCATGTTGAGAGCAGAATTTCTCAACCTGTTCACATTTTGGGCAGATAATTCTGCCTTGGGTGCCATCCTGTGTATTTTAGGATATTTAGCAGTATCTCTGTCCTCTATCCACTAGACACTCCCCCTCACAGCAACCAAAAATGTCCCTAAACACTGCCAAAGGCCCCATGGTGGGGATGGCAAAATCGCTCCCACCGGACAACCACTTTGGACATGTTAGGTGGCTCCATTTGAATTACTTCCAACTTTTAATAACTTATCCTTTGACACTTCATTCACAGCCATGGACTGCAAAGACAGACCAGCTTTTCCAGTCAAGAAGTTAATACAAGGTAACTGTCTGGGGAGGGGTTAAATACTGTTCCTAGCTTGTATCCTTCATCATCTCCTCAGCAGTATTTTTAGTTTTCTTTGAGCAGGGGCCTTCCACTAGGGTCGTCAGGGCTCAAGGGCTAGAGGCGAGCTAACATTTGTACCTTCCAGTCAGAGGCTGTGGAGCCCCTATGATCATGTTGCTGTTTACTTAGGTTCCTGGGAGCAAATCCAGTGGTCACTGCCCTTACTTGGGTTTCTCTACGTCAGCACTGTTGACATTCTGTAATTTTTTGTTACAGTGCGAGGTTGTCCTCTATATTGTATGGCTTAGCAGCGTCCCTGGTCGCTCAAGTCATGACAAACAGTAATATCTCCAGACTCCGCCAGAAATCCCTGGCAAGATCCGCTGCCCTTGGTTGAACCACGGTTGTATAGGACGATAAATGTGTCCAAATCCTTTGGTGTAAAAAGAGTGTTTATTTGCCCTTAGGCCAGATTAGTTAAGTAACTGTATAAAAAACTATGGTTTCTGGTATTTAAAACTTTTTTTTTTTTATAAAGATTTTATTATTTGACAGAGATCACAAGTAGGCAGAGAGGCAGGCAGAGAGAGAGGAGGAAGCAGGATTCAGGATCCTGGGATCATGACCTGAGCTGAAGGCAGAGGCTTAACCCACTGAGCCACCCAGGAGCCCCTCTGGTGTTTAAAACTTGGTATCTGGTTCCACTGGAGCAGTTTTCCTCTTCCCGTGATAACCGGTGGCAAGTTTGGTATTGAGGGGAGTCACGTTAAGGGCAGCAGTCTCTGAGGTGACAGGATCAGGGGCAGGGGCAAACCGTGGAGCCTGAGGGCATCCGTGTTTCCTAGAGAAGTCCCGACCCCCTGGACCCCCGGAATCCCCTCCAGCCCAGCAAGGTTGATGCTTGTTGAGCTTGTGGAATATCAAATTATCGATGGGTTGTCGCCTTTCACACTTACCCTGTAAAGACGGCCTTCTCTCTCTGTTTCAGCTCGTCTGCCCTTCAAGCGCCTGAATCTTGTCCCGAAGGAGAAGAGCGAGGACGGGTCAGATGACACCAGGAGCTCTGAGGGTGCTCCTGCCCAAAGTCAAGTCCCTGATCTGGAGACCTCTTTGGACACCGTGGAGAACAACTGTCATATGGGCTCTGACATAGACTGTAGTCCCAAACTTGTCAACGGGAAGGGTCCCTTAGATAACTTTTTAAGAAACAGAGTCAAAACCAATATTGACCAGACCGCGGTCATCATTGATTTGACGGAGGACTCGAGTGACCAACTAGATGGCCTTGTGGCCCACAGTAAACTAGATACTGCAGCCTCTCCCTCTGAGGAGGCTGTAAGTGGGGTCGGAGAAGAAGCTGGAGGTGACAGGGGGCCGCTGGAGGCCAGTCCGGAGGATGAGCTGGCATGTCCTGAGGAGACCCTTTCCGACATTCCATGCAAAACCGAGAAGGAGGGTGCCGACTCTGGGGGCCCAGAGAGGAGTGGAGATGGGCAGAAAGGCTCACCCCCAAGCTGCCCTGTGCCAACCAGTGACGCAAGAATGTGCCCGGAGAAGGACCAGGATGGTTGGAGTGAAGCCAGGGGCATCCTGTTCAAAGGGAAGGTGCCCGTGGTGGTCTTGCGGGATATTCTGGCTGGGAAACCTCCTCAAGCCAAGTCTCCGCCCGTGACACCCACAGACCAGGGCGTGCCCTCTGAGAGTGAGACGCTGGAGTCCAGCCCTGAAGAAGACTCTGTTCTTAGCCACTCATCCCGGGGTTCTTCCTCTCCCACCAGCTCACCCGAGGGGCAGTCTGTTTCCAAAAAGCAGCACGGCAGTCCCAGGCCCTCCCCAACCTGCACACCTATCCGCAGAGTGAGTATCTCTGCCGAATGCCGGTGTGGCAATGGCGACGGGATTCAGCCTCTTGCTCTCCTCCTGGGGATACTGCGTGGCCCAGGTGGTTAGTGGCCAAGTAGGTGGGGCCACAGACTGATTGGGAATTCTTTCTTTTTTTTTTTTTTTTTAAGATTTTTATTTATTTATTTGACAGAGATCACAAGCAGGCAGAGAGAGGAAGAGAAGCAGGCTCCCTGCCGAGCAGAGAGCCCAATGCGGGGCTCAATCCCAGGACCCTGGGATCATGACCTGAGCCCAAGGCAGAGGCTAACCCACTGAGCCACCCAGGCGCCCCATGATTGGGAATTCTTTGGCTATCAAAACCGTGAACGGTGTTTGGTTACATGTACCCCGCGATGTGCTGGTGGCTCTGTTAGTCACCAGCGTGTCAGGTGTCTTCTGTGAACTGCCATCTTGGTAGCCGTGGTTGTTCACACCTGAGGAGTGGTGCCAGTCAACTTGCCCATGTTAGTGAGGAGCACACGTAAGCAGGCAGCTGCGACCCCTCGTGTCAGATGTCAGCTCCGTTTCTCCTTGCTGTTCTAACGCGGGCTCGTAAGGGGGTTGATAGGAGGGAGTCTTGGTGAAGAGATCCCAAGACAGCAGGAAGACTAAAATGGGGATTCTGCAGGGTCAGCTCTCGTCAGCCTGGACACCCAGACCTAGACACTGAAAAACTGCCCCCAGAGTGACGAGAGCCAAAGGAAAACATGGCCCCATTTTAAGGACCCACAGAAAGATGACTCTCGAAATGCCTCCCTGTTGCTGGCTTGTCATCAGCACGGTGGCAGCTGTCTCCGCTCTCATGCCCCCTTAGGGTCTTCTGGGTAAAACTGATAAAATGAGTCAAGAATCCAGAAGTGTGTATAATGGCGTCCTTTGGTTTGGGTTTTTTGGTTTTTGGTTTTCGGTGTTTTGGTTTTGTAGAATTTTTGTTCACATTACGTTTTTGTTTGTTTTAACTAGGCTCGGTGCTCAGCGTGGGGCTCAAACGCATGACTTTTTAGATCAAGAGTCGCATGCTCCACGCGTAGAACCAGCCAGGTGCCCTTAGGTGGTTTTAATGTAAGATCAGATCCCGGGTTGGATCATTCAGTCTCCACTGAACCTGCTTGATTTGACTTTGATCACTTTGTGAGATTTGATCTCTAAGGGACTAATTATTTTTCTGGGTGACTGCATGGCTTTTATCTCCTGAGGAGTTTAGAAGGAAAGAAACAGTGGCTTTCTCTTTAGGTTTTCAAAATGGCAAGAGTGGAGCAATCTTTTTCTTGCAGACAGAGATACATTTTTAAACTTCCATGTGAGCCATTACTCCGACGCTCAGAATCAGAGTTGAGTCCCTTTTCGCCGTCAGCCATCTTGTTCGGTCCGGCCATGAAGTCCTTCCAGCCTGCTGCTGCTCCTTGGCCTAGATCTTGTCATGTGACGTGTTACAGCCAGTTAGCCTAGAAAACAGCACATGCACACGTGTTTCCGTTCTTCTCAAGCACTTTATTTTTTAAGTTTGTTTTTATACCCGTAGCCAAGCCTGAGGATTGGGAAATGACATAGTTGGGCCTTGTCATGAAACAGTTTTATTTCTGTCTGCTAACGCCCTCAGCAAGCCGAGCATTAAACCGAGTGGCTGGTTAGGAGATCCTGCGCCTCGGGTGTTGGCTCCTCGCTCTCAACACAGGTCTGGAGGTCTGAAACAGTCGAGAAGGCAGTGTTACCACGTGGCTTTGCAAATAATTTGCACTGTGAGTGGCGAAGGTTGACATGGCCCCAGAGCCTGCGGCAGAAAATCGCCCGTCACCCCCGGTGAGCTGGTCGGTCACAGGAGTGGAAGTGGAGCCTCCTGGTGGTGGTTGGCACTGGACGGATGAGAGCAAAGCCAAGTGATTATCAGGTGTTCCCCGTGCTGTGAGAGCCAGACTCCCTGGGGGGGCGGGCAAGATGGACCACTTGCAACCACACCCACAGCCTCGTGCATTATCTCCCACCACCCCCCTCCCCAGGAGCAGGAGTTTCCAATTCGCCGCTTAGTTTTGTGTTTGGTGCTCAACCAGCACCTTCCCTGGGGGGCTTAAGGGTTTCCTGACCCATATTAGCTTGGGGAATACTTGTGTTTTTCCACTTTCCCTCTCCACGTTCTCCTTTCCTGATTGTAGGTGGAAACTTAGTGGAAGCTCACATATTGTTTCATGTTACAGTGTAACGTGTTTGGTTTTATTTGGCTTCCACAGTCCTGGGGTTGGTACCATAATCTCTGCATTTGGATGCCCTAGGCATGCTTCTCTAGTGCGCGCATGCGTGCGTGCGTGTTTCCCTTCCAGGGAACTTAAGATGCAGCTCCTGCTGTATCTTCCCAGGGAGTCTGAGATAGTCCGCCCAAAAAGCTTCATTCTGTTGTTTCTTATGTCATTTGTTGTGTTCATTAAAGCATCAGGGTTCTGGAGACTCTTGCTTTGAGAATAGGTCTGGAGGAACGCAGTTTGGGCTCATGCGGGCTCTTCTGGCTAAATGGTCGCTCCGTAGCATTGGAGCATTTTACCATCTGGAATAGAAGTTGGCTTGCGCTTTAGCCGTGAATTCAGCCTGCTTTAATGGCGATAAGAGGTTTATTTTTTTCATAAACGAAGATGTGGATACAGCTGTGTTCCTGGAATCTGGGCATCTCTACAGATGAGCCCAGATTGCTGGAACTTTTCCAGGTATAACTTAAATTACACAAGTGCTAAATTCTTCATGTTCAAAAAACATCACTGAAGCATGACACTCCCTCCAGCCCAGCTCTCCCAGGAGTTTGTCACAGTTTATGCTTCCCCTGTGGCTTATGTGAGAGATCCTTGGGAATACACGGTATCGTTTTGTGTCCTTATAGGAGCCATGTGCTGTAAATATGTTTCTTTTTCATTCTGGGGTATCTTCCGTATGTTTGATATTTTCTCTACAGGCCTGGGAAGGTCTCTGGTTAGCTGCTATGTCTTACACCTGTGGTCTGGACACACTGCGGTTTACGGAGTCAGTCTTGTTGGTAGATGTTTCCATGGTCTCTAATTCTCAGCCTTGACAAAGCAACTGTAATGCGCTTCCTTCTGCATGTTTCCTTGGGCTGCTGTTAAGTAGCACTGGGAGCTCCCAGAGGCCCAGGTGAATGTCTCCTGCTCGCTCGCCCTCCACCGTGGCTGGAGCGGTTTGCAAAGGTCCCACATCTCCCCCGCTGCTGTCTCTCCCCTGCGGGGAGGTTTTTAGCTGCTCCTGCTGCATCACTGCCTCTCCTCACCTCATTCACTGCTGCTTCGGAGTGAAGAAATCGACGTCCCTGTATACATAAAGTCAGAGCAAGTGGCTCTGAATGGGTCCTGCCACGTGAGGTTCGTGCCCGTGGTTTTGTCCGCCTTGATGACCAGGGCGTCGATGTGTGTGTGTCAGCTTCCTGCTGGAGTCTTGGTCTTGTTTTTGGCAGCCAAGTTCCAAACTGGTGACGCATGTGGTCTCCACTTGGGGACAGTTTCATAAACACTGGGACCAAATGTCGAGAAGATAATCTGTCAGACCAGTGAGACCCATCTGGGTTCCTAGTGACGCAGTACGTCCTGGTTCTGCATGAAATGATCACAGCTCTGGTCATCGATCAGTAGCCGGCTCCTGGGAGTCCGTCACCTGGCCGGACTCACCATGGAGGGGAGGCTCTGTCAAAGGCACTGACTGTGTTTTTCTCCCAAGTGCACTCCTGGCGTGGGAATCCGGCCATCACATTGGGTACTATCCATTTGAACACAGAGGACAATGACAGAAATGCAGCAACTTGCAGATGCTGCTCTTAAATCCTTTCTGGTGGGGGTGATGTCCGGGGACTTGGCAGGCAGAGCAGACTCTGGAGAGGCGGGTGGTGTTTCTCAAGCCCTTGGTAAAACCGCTTCGGAAGCTGACATCTGTGCTGGTGCGGGCTCAGTAAAGACAGGCTCGAGCATCCTGGCATGATGCTAGAGGCATTTGAGGTCCTGCCGGCGTGTGGCTTTCATGTGACTGCTGCCATTTCCTAAGGGAAGGCTTAATCCAAAAAACTCGGTGTGTCCCAAGTAAGAAGGATGTCGTCTTGATTTATTCATCTATAGGCTGTGTTCCGCACACGGTCTTGGGCTTTCCCCAAGGAATCATCGCGACCTAGTCTTGTCAGTGTTGTCAGAGCATCTCAAGGAAAATGGGCCTTTGGTTTTTCAAGTCTCCAGTCTCACGTTCTGGCTGCCTCTCTGTCTCCACGGAGCCTGGGTAGTTGCTGCTTCTCTGCGCGCGCTCTCCGCACCGCTTTTCCATCTGACGGTTTGGTTCTCAGGCTTCCCCGCTCTGGAGGTAGCTTCGGCCGGTAGTCTGAGTTGTTCACACTCAAACCTGAGGCCGTGAAGCCAGTGGTGCGTCTTGGTGAGTCCTTCCGGCCGTGCTCACCCTGCAGCTGGGCGGTAGAGGCTGTTGTGCTCTAGGATGTGGGGGTCCTAGACCAGATCACTACCTCCGGCAAGCTGACCTTTCCCCGAACGTTCTCTCCACGCCTCAGAAGGCCGAGTACACATTGGTGGCTCATGGGAAGCTGCGCCACACACCCGTTGTATTTGATTCACAATGTTAACTTTTAGACATTACATAGAAAATGTCAACAAAATTACCAGTATCAGCAACTCTTGGAAAAATCAGAAGGGGCTGCTGTGCCGGGTTACTGGCTCTGTCCCTTTCACGCAGGGTGTGTCTCATGTCCTCTGTTACAAAGCCTTTTACTTGTGTCACCTGCCGGACGCCGAGGCTGGCTGTCCACTGCCGTTTGGTGCTGAGCCTGCCGTGTTTCTGCTGTGCTTGGCCCCCCTTCCTTTTTGTTATCTGTCTCCCCAGTCTCCTGTTTCATCCCCAGAGACGTGCATGTCAATGTTCTTTGGAGTTCATGACCCCACCGCGACATTTTGGTTTTTGGTTCTGTTTGGTGGAAACTAGTCACTGGGAAGGTTTTCACTGAGCCCTTTTTGTAAAGAAGTTCTCAGTAGTGTGAGCCCCTTACTCCCCCTTCCCCTTCTTTCCCAGAGAAGCGTGTGATATGTTACATGTACTGAAGTGATTGAAACAAGCCATGTTTAAAGAGAAATATCTTTCATTTCAGATAACTAAGAAACTCAAAGCTTCTGCAGAGAAGGACAAGCTCAAACTGCAAAGAGTAAGACATTTTCCCTGAAACAGAAAGTTAACCTGCTGTGCTTTTTGTATTGGATAGTAAGCAAGGCCCCTGCACCCCTCCTTTGCCTGTTGTCACCTTTCCCCGCTTGTCCTGACCATGACTTTGAATCTTGCTTCATTTCACACAACTGTGCCCTGGGACTTGTGGGTTGCATCATTTTAGTGAAGATTTTGCGCGTAGTCTCTCTAAGCTTCTGTTATGATCCTTGTTACTCCTACTGTCTTGATAGCTGGGCTTTGTAGCTGACACTTACCAGCCCCTTCCCATGTGCTGTGCTGGTCTGGGGGCCACGATGCTAGATGGGTGATTACTGTCTAGTGTCGCTTCTGAGTCTTCGTTTCTGTCGCCTGGGGGTCCCTACCTGTCTCACGCTGCAAAGCAGAGGATGTTCTCATTGCCGTAAGGAGCAGAGAAGGCCAGTGGGCTTCCCCAGCCCAGCCAGCCTGTGGAAGGGGTGATGAGGACAGTGGGTCTGGGCTCACCCCGTGCTTCCTATGCCATCCGCCTTATGGCTGCATTCAGTTCTTGTGGGTCAGCTTTTGGTGGTCGTTTTAGAGTTTCTCTCATTCTTAGAGAATTTCAGAGGTTGACACACATGGGGTGGGGGAGGGACATGGGGCTTAAGTATGGCCGGTTTCCAGAAGCCTTCTGCCTTCTTACTGAGCAGTAAGAAGGGCCCACATGACTCCTCACCACCTTGCATGCTTTCCCCAGTCCAGGCACCTTCTTCAAGTATCCGACCCGGCGCGGAAGGTGCAGAGGGTGGGCACTCTGTGAGAACGGAATGCTTCCGCCATCACTAGCGGAGAGCCTCTGTGGCTTTCCTTAAAGCAATGAGAGGTTTCTTAGGGCAGAAGGTGGGACATTCTCTAGAGACGAGGGCAGAGTCCTATGCCCAGACCGAAACCGGAGTTGCCAGGCTCCTGATGTTGAGAAACCCACTTCCGACATAAATAGTCCTCACACTTTCCCTGGTGCTGTGGCAGAAGGGGAGCCCCGGTGTCTGGCAGGTGTCTCGCCTGCTGAGTAGGAGCTCGGGCTTAGATACTGATGCAGGGCCTCAGGCCGTGTGATGGTTGTTTGGAATGAGGAACTGATGTAAAGATAAAAGCAAATTCATTTTTTTATTGTTTATTTTCATTTTTCCCCCTGACTTAGCAGATTCCCAGTCCCTGCCTCATCCCGATCTTCCATTTCAGAAGAAAAAAAAATAAACCCTATAATTTGATCTGGTTTGGGGAGGGTGGGAAGAAAAATGCTTTTGTTTTAAAGGTAGGGAAGCAAAACCTACAGGTATTTTTGTGTCTTTATTTTATCCTCATTTTCTGATTATGTCATTGTTTTTAATTAAGTAAAAAGATAAACTCCGCCCCATGTTTAAAGATGGTATTTTGAGTGAAGCTTATTTCAAATTGCGCAGAGGTCCTGTGAGCATTGGCTGGTGGCCGTCACTCCTCTCCCAGTGGCCGGTGTGGGAGGGCGCCGGCCGGCAGGGTCCCTCCCGGGTGGGCCACCTCTCCTCATCCTCCACTGCCTGCGGGCGCAGGGACACAGCCGCGGGACCCTCTCTTGGTGCAGGACAGGGAGCGGTTGGGCAAGCAGCTCAAGTTACGGGCGGAGAAAGAAGAAAAGGAGAAGCTGAAGGAGGAGGCCAAGCGGGCCAAGGAAGAGGCCAAGAAGAAGAAGGAGGAGGAGAAGGAGCTGAAGGAGAAGGAGCGGCGTGAGAAGAGGGAGAAGGACGAAAAGGAGAAGGCAGAGAAGCAGCGGCTCAAGGAGGAGCGGCGCAAGGAGCGGCAGGAGGCGCTGGAGTGCGTGTGCCCTTGGAGGAGGGGTGGGGGTGGGGTGGGGGGACGGGAGCACGCACCCTCCCCAACCCCTGCACACGCAGGCTTGCCCAGGACCGGGGCCGGCCTTCCCAAGCCGGGCTGGGTGTGCGCACACCCGAGCTGCCGGACTGAGGCTGAATTTCCTGTCTCCCAGGGCGAAGCTGGAGGAGAAGAGGAAAAAGGAAGAGGAAAAACGGTTGCGGGAAGAGGAGAAGGTAGGTTATTGTCACAGGACCGCTGCGGGCGTCCCCTCTGCCTGGGGAAGCCAGGTGGCCCCCGCGGGTTCCAGCTGCAGCTTGCGAGCATGCGGAGTGTCGGACGCCCCCCGGGCCTTCGTGGGTTTAGAGAGCTGACAGCAAAGGAGTGCTCTCATCTTTAAAATGCTGGGCTTGCGTTCTTGGGGCCACCGTCTCTCTTCATTTCTTCGTGTTCATCTTCTCTTCTGCTGCAGCGCATTAAAGCGGAGAAGGCCGAAATCACAAGGTTCTTTCAGAAGCCAAAGACCCCGCAGGCCCCCAAGGTAAGCGCCCGGCTTCCTCCTGCTGGACTTTCTCTGTCACGTTTGTCCTTCTGAAAAGTACAAGGGTATCTTCTGACCAGGGTCATCAAGAGGGGGTCTCTGCTTACAGAGGGAGGTTTTACTTCTGACGGAGGCTGGAGACACAATATTTTGTTGTTCGCTCTGTCCTTGAAAAGGCGAAAAGTGGCACCGCCAAGTGTTCGGAGGTTGCTTCCTGAGCAGTTTTGCGTTAGGAGCTGTGTGGGAAGGTGTCAGAGAAGACGTAGTGCTTACGTTTAGGGAGCTGAGGCTTGGGGTGGGAGGCGAGAATAAGCATAAAACCGTTTGGAATTCACAGAATTCTGCTTCTCCAAGCTGGTATCTGTCGCCTTCCAGCAGCATCTGCTTCTGGAGACCCCAGACTTCCCTCCCCCTCCCTCTGCGCTCCAGAGGTAACCCGTCTCCTCCGATGCAAGGGTGTCCGTCTAGAGCTTTCTGCGCATTTACACGTCTTCATATGTTTGTGTGTTTACATACATATCATGAGTGTGTTCCGTCCCTGCTTTGTTTACATCGCTGAATCCTGGATTCTTGCCATGCTGGTATGTTTGGGTCGGCTTCGTTCTTTCTGTTGCCACTTAACTTTTCATAGTATGGATGGTGTCACCGTCTACGGCCATTGCCCCATTGATGCCCCATCAGTGGCACAGTGACTGTCACTGACAATCCTCTCTGCATGTGTGCCTTTTTTTTTAGGATTTTATTTATTTATTTGACAGAGAGAGACCATCGAGAGAGGGAACAAAGCACAGAGAGTGGGAAAGGGACAAGCAGGCTCCCCGCTAAGCAGGGAGCCCAAGATGGGGCTCGATCTCTGCACCCTGGGATCGTGACCTGAGTCAAAGGCAGATGCTTAAGGACTGAGCCCCCCAGGTGCCCCACGTGTGCCTTTCTTTAGGACGGCTGCCTGGAAGCGGGTTGATGCTTGGTCCAGGGATACACACTCGGACAGAATGACTGGTTGTATTGGTCCTGCCCAGGTGCCCTCCCAGCGGGAATGTCCGTGCTAGGCCTCGTGGGGAAATGAGCTCTTCCCCACAGGCACTGGCACAGAATGGAGTATGTTTTACCTTCGCTAATCCAATGGGCAAAAAAATTGACGTTCTTCTTTCACTTTACAATTTTCCTTGATTCTAGCTGGACATCTTTTTGTCTTTTGTTCGCCATTTGATTTCTTCTGTGACTTGCCAATTCCTATTTCTTACCTATTTTTCTACGGGATTGGCTTTTGCTCTGACCTCTAGGAGTTACTTCTGCAGCCAGGATTTTCTTTTTAAAGATTTATTTATTTATTTATTTATTTATTTATTTGAGAGGGAGAGAGAGAGTGAGCATGCACAAGCAGAAAGAGGGGAAAGGGAGAAGCACACTTCCCACTGGGCAGGGAGCCCAATGCAGGGTTGGATCCCAGGACCCTGGGATCATGACTGAGCCAAAGGCAGACGCTTAACTGACTGAGCCACCCAGGTGGCCTACAAATTTCATGTTTTAATGTCAACATTTAAAATTTTTTTTTAAGATTTTATTTATTTATTAGAGAGAATGCAAGTAGGCAGAAGAGCAGACAGAGGTAGAAGGAAAAGCAGGCTCTCCGCTGAGCAGGGAGCCCGATGTGGGGCTCGATCCAGGATCACGACCTGAGCCAAAGATAGACACTTAACCGAGAGAGCCACCCAGGTGTCCCTTAAATTTTTTATAGCATTTGACTTATGGTTACAAAGCCTTGTATGCCCTCTGGCCATAGACAGATATCATCTCTTTCCTAGTTTTTTGGTCTAGTTTTCACTGGTTGTTTTTTTTTGTTTGTTTGTTTTGTTTTTTTTTAAGTTTTTTTTAGGGGCACCTGGGTGGCTCAGTGGGTTAAGCCTCTGCCTTCGGCTCAGGTCATGACCCCAGGGTCCTGGGATCGAGCCCCGCATCGGGCTCCCTGCCCAGTGGGCAGCCTGCTTCCTCCTCTCTGCCTGCCTCTCTGCCTACTTGTGATCTCTCTTTCTCTCTCTCTCTCAAATAATAAATCTTTAAAGTTTGTTTGTTGTTGTTGTTGTTTTTTAATAATCTCTATACCCAATGTGAGGTTCAGACTCCCAGCCCCAAGATCAGGAGGCGCCTGTTGCACTGGCCGAGCCAGCCAGGCCACTATTTGTTTTTTATGTGTAGTTCCTTAGCTTGGCTGGAGTCTTTGGTCCTATGGGCTCAGCCCTAACTCTGTCCTGTCTGGGTGTCTGATAGCCCAGTACCTGCTCATTAGTGAGGTGGGCCGTCAGCTGGTTCTTGGCTTTGACTGCAAGTTGGGAATCACCAAGGAGATATGCAAAATCTTGGAGCCTGGATCCCATCCCGGAGCATCCCCCAGACGGCCCTCTGTGGGGCCTCGGTGAAGGAGGTTGCCGTAGTGTTCTCTCCTCAGTGAGGTTGGAGGCTGGCTGGCTTATACTGAGCTTCACAGACGGGGACTCTCCTGACCCCGCACGTCCTCGTGTGCCAGCTTTGGGATCCGCTGACAGACATGGCCAATGCTGCCGAACTCAGAGGAGAGAGTAAATGCACCAGAACTTGTGATGAATGGTTCTCAGGGAACAGACATCGATGTGCAGGTTCATGTCCGCCTTCAGTGTTGAGATGGGCTCTGGCTCGTGAGTCCACTTGTCCCAGTGCAGCTCTGGGGAAGCGGCGGTCACTCCCTGGGGGTTCAGTTCCCTCTCCCGGGATCGCGGGTCCTATTGCGTCCCGCCCCCTTCTTTTTAAAGAGCCGTGTTTAGTGGGTATAATGCGGTGTAAAATTCACTCATTTGGTGAGTTCTGACAACGCGTAGGGCTCCGCAGCACCCCATACTCAAGAGCTGAAGTGTTGCTGTGGCCCCAGTTGGCTCCCTATAGTTGGCGCCCTCCTCCCTGCTTGGCCCCCAGCCCCTGGCAACTGCTGATGTGACTTCTGGCCTCTAGTTTTGCCTTGTCCGGAAACTTGTGTAAATGACCTCACACAGCGTGTAGCCTTTTGTGTGTCTCCCTGGACTTTGGACCTGGATGAACGTGAAAAGGAGCATCCCCATGCGGTGTGCCCGGCGGCACCCTCCCCCGCTTGCGTCACGTCGTCTTCTCCCTTTCAGACCCTGGCTGGCTCCTGCGGGAAGTTCGCCCCTTTTGAAATTAAAGAGCACATGGTTCTTGCCCCTCGGTTTCGGACTGCCTTCGACCAGGACCTCTGTGATCAGTTGGACCAGCTCCTCCAGCAACAGAATGGCGAGTCCTCCTTCCTGAGAGATCTGAAAGGCCGGCAGCCCCTCAGGTCCGGACCCACCATGGTTTCAAACCGAAATACGAATATTCATAACAGGTTAGTGGCCGGGGAGACCGTCTTTTGCCTGTTGGTGACGTCAGAGCGCAGTTGGAAAATGCCAGGGGCCCGAGGCAGAGCCCTGCCTTCTGGGCCGCTGTGGGCTCGTCATGGCCAGTTGCCCGCCCCCCCGGGGCCTAAAGCCGAAACCTCAGTGCCGAGTGTCGGGGGCGCTGGCCTTGCTGAGAGCTGCCGCTGCAGAGGGCAGACTGGCCGGCCTGGCTCCCTGGGAGCAGTTGCCCTGTTCTTGTCGACCCCCTTGCTCTCTGGGAGCCCGCTTCTGTACATCCTGCGGGGCAGCCGCTCGGCGATCTTGTCTGCCCCTTCTTGCTCCGTGTCCCTGGAATGAATGCCCCTTAGCTTTCTTGGGAGCAGGTGGTTTCCCATCTCTGGAAGACGTTGCCGGCCTGCTTCCCTGAGAAGCCGGGGTGGCGAGCGGCGCGGAGCGGGGAGGCGCATTGCTGGGTCTCCTCCTCAGCGATGTGGTGATCGTGGAGAGCGGCAAGGCGGACGGCGTTCCTGACAGGCGGAGGTTCGGCAGGATGAAGCTCCTACAGTTCTCCGAGAATCACCGGCCGGCATACTGGGGGACGTGGAATAAGACAACGGCCGTCATCCATCCAAGGGACCCCTGGGCCCAAGACAGGGTGAGCACGTGGCGGCGGTGCTGCTGGTCCCGGCGCGTCTGTCTTCCTGCATCTCTGCCATTCCAGTGTTTTCTGCTTTGCCGGCCCCAAAAGAGCCATGACGTGCTGCGTCTTTGTTTCCTCAGAAGTTCCTGGACTATGAGGTGGACAGTGACGAGGAGTGGGAAGAGGAGGAGCCGGGAGAGTCCCTCTCCCACAGCGAGGGGGTGAGCATGTGCCTGCATGGCTTTCGGCTCCCCCAGAAGGCTGCGCTCACACTCACAGCCAGCCTGTGTCTGACCGGTGGTGGGGACACCCAGATTTCCAGGAACACCCGGCTGGCCTCATCAGCTGAGCTTCCAGCTCTCGGTTTCGGCTCGGGTCGTGGTCTCAGGCGCGTGAGGTGGAGCCCCATGCCAGGCTCTGCGCTGAGCAGGGAGTCTGCTCGGGGTCCTCTCTCTCTCCCCTTCCCTCTTCCTCTGCTGTCCACCCCCAACCCCCACCCCGTGCTAACTCTCTCAAATAAATAAATAAATCTTTATGTTAAAAATAGTTAAAAACAACCAGATTTCCAGCATCTACTGGAAAATCTTAGCTAGTGATGCTAGCTCACCTGGCAGTGGGACTGAGCAGTGTCCGGCCTGTGAGATGGCACATGCTGACCCCTGGTCTGCCTGGTCCCCACCCACCCCTCCTGTCTTACATCTGGGCAGCTTCGCTCACTTGTGTTCTGCCTGACACACACCCCCACCGCCCCCCTCAAATAATGGGATACAGGGGCACCTGGGTGGCTCAGTGGGTTAAAGCCTCTGCCCTTCGGCTCGGGTCATGATCCCAGGGACCTGGGATTGAGCCCCGCATCGGGCTCTCTGCTCAGCAGAGCCTGCTTCCTCCTCTCGCTCTGACTGCCTCTCTGCCTACTTGTGATCTCTGTCTGTCAAATAAATAAAATTAAAAAAATAATAATAATAAGGAGGGTACATTCACGGGGTTTCACCCTGCGCCCATGAGCATGACGCTCAAGGCAATAGATGCCTTTGCCTTCCTTAGATGTTCGCAGGTTAACATTTTAAATGATGTATATATTCTGTTGCCACATATTATGAACCGTTTTTCTTTTTTGAGGATGATGATGACGATGTGGGAGACGATGAAGATGAAGACGATGGTTTTTTTGTGCCCCATGGGTACCTGTCTGAGGACGAGGGAGTCACTGAGGTGAGGGGAGAGTGGGGAAGTGACTGTCTCGGAGAGAGCTCGCTGGGCTGAGCTGGGCTGCGAGTTTGGGGGCTGTGACAGCGGTGCGACGGCCCATCTCACCCACCCTCGTACCACGTGCGCTTTGCGACCCCAACGCATAGTCATTTGTGGGGTCTCAGGGGCCTGAGCTTGAGTTTTGCCTGGGGAGGGTAGTGGGGGTCTACAGAGGTAGGAGAGAATCCCAGATAGGGCAGTGGCATGAGGAGAAACCCGAGTCAGAGGCCAGGATATTTATGCTAGAGCACTTTGGTTCTGTTTACGTTTTCCTAGCTGAGGTATAACAAACTTATAAGAAAACATGCAGATCTTAGTTATTGAGCACAGTGAGCTTTAATGATTAACATTTGTAAATCCATCACCTGAAATAAAATCTAGAACTTTCTGTGTCTCCAGGTGGTTCCCCCGTGCCCCTTGGAGTTAACCCCCAACCTCTGCCACCAACGTGCTAGGCTCTGGCAGATGGCTGCTTTTAGGGCTCCGACAGCAGGTCAGGTTGTCATGTTGGGACAGTGGAGATTGGAGAAGTATGTTGTTGCCTGGGGGAGTGGTTTTGTCTCTCCCAAGTCAGGCTGGAGGGGCGGGTGTTCCTCGTACATTTCCAAGCAGCGAGGCAGGCTGTGGAGTCAATGGGCCTCCCCGTCTCTGAGAGCGGTGTTGGGCCTGGCCTCGAGGGTGAACTTTGCGTGGGGTTTGGGGTTGGTGATTGGACGGCCCTGGCATCACACTGTCCCCAGAAAATCTAGAGTGGCCTCGAGCGGCTTACTGGTGAGGATAGAATACTTTAGCCCCTGCTGGTCATGGCCAGAGAGGATGGGCACGTCCAAAGAGCAAAGGGCATGAGTGCCAGTCTTCGTTGCATCTAGGAAAGCACACCACTGTTTCCCGGCGGTGATGTTAGGAAGAGGGGTGTGGGACACGGTGGGGGCCGGGACGTGTGGACGGCTGTGCCCAGCCCCAGCGTGCTCGTCCCTCTCCCTGGCCCGGGGGTGGGACGAGAGGGCACAGGGGCCTGGGAACCCTGAGAGAGCATTGCTATCTGCCCTGCAAGGAGTGTGCTGACCCAGAGAACCATAAGGTTCGTCAGAAACTGAAGGCCAAAGAGTGGGACGAGTTTTTGGCGAAGGGGAAGAGGTTCCGCGTGCTCCAGCCGGTGAAGATCGGCTGCGTCTGGGCAGCTGATAAGGACGGGGGCGCCGACCGGAAGGTGCTGCAGCAGTTCACGGCGTGCCTGCTGGAGACGGTCCCCTCCGAGGAGGAGCAGACGCCCAAGGCCTCCAGACGGGAGAAGAGAGACCAGCAGAGTGAGTGCCGGTGCCTGCCGGGAACGGGAAGGGATCGGGCTCCCAGCGTCCTGGGCCCAGGGAGACTGCTGGGCGGCTGGACTGCGATGCAGGAGGCCTGTCGGCCAGTCACGAAAGCAGCGCCGGCTGAGCGCATCTCTTGCTTTCTTGATACGACGGCAGGACCGGGCCCTCTAATTAGCACACTCCGCAGAGGGCCGGGCTCAAGGTCACAATGCCTGAGGTCGCTGCCTCCTCGCTCTTCAGAGCCCGGGGAGCCCCGTGACTCGGGAGGAGTGGGCACACGGAGGGAGGCATGCTCGTTTATCCGGAGAAATCCCGCCTCGGGAGACCTGGGCTGCCCAGCCTCCCGCAGCTCACCTCGAAAGGCCACCCCGCAGCTGACCGTGTCTCCCCGCCCCGCCCCCACCAGTCTTGGCGCAGCTGCTCCCACTGCTGCACGGGAATGTGAACGGAAGCAAAGTGATCATCCGGGAGTTCCAGGAGTGCTGCCGCCAGGGGCTGCTCGGCAGGGGCGCGGCCAGTCCCGACAGCAGCTCTGCCAGCCCGCCCAGCCCTGGCTCCTCCCGCCCGCAGACCCCCACCACCAGCGAGGACGCCGCCGTCCCCTCCAAGGCCAGGCTCAAGCGGATCATTTCCGAGAACTCGGTGTACGAGAAGAGGCCTGACTTCAGGATGTGCTGGTACGTCCACCCGCAGGTGCTGAAGACCTTCGACCAGGAGCACCTGCCCGTGCCGTGCCAGTGGAGTTACGTCACCATGGTGCCCTCGGCCACCAGGGAGGACAGTGGCGGCGTCCCCGCCGCGGGGCCCAGCCAGGGGACGCCCGTCTCGCTGAAGCGGAAGTCAGGCGGCAGCATGTGCATCACCCAGTTCATGAAGAAGCGCAGGCACGACGGGCAGGTGAGGGGCGGGGCGGGCGGGGAGACCCCCATGGGCGCTTTTTAGTTTCTGTGAAGTGTCTTTGCTAGAGCAGTTTTCGAGTCGCAGCAAAAGTGAGCAGGAAGGGTAGCGATTTCGCGTGCTCGCCCGGTGCCCAGCCACCCAGGCACCCCGATGGCTCATTCCTTTTTAGCCCCCAGCGGTGCTCTTTGTGTGGACACTTCTCAGCCTTTTTATGTTTTTGCTTCTGCCTTCACTTCCTGTCGTTGGAAGCACTGACCGATCTGGGCTTTGCCCGACCTCGTCCACAGGGGCGAGCAGAATCATGACCGGGAGCACGGGCGGCTCCCTGATCACTGACGCACCGCGCTGGGAGGACCCAGTGCGAGGAGCCGAGTGTGGGGACCTGGGGGCGCAGGGGCGGCGCCATCTCTGAGGCGGGCTGCGGGCGCAGAGGGGCGGAACCCGGCTCCAGCCTTCACTGCTGTTGGACGTGTGTTTTTTTCCTGCTGGAATAGGAATGTGATGAGTTTCTTCCTTTCACGCAGCTACTCTTACCGGAAACCCATTTTGCGGCGCAAGTACCGGTTGCTTGTCTTAGGCAGGCGTCTTGGGTTAACAGACTTCACGAGGAGAGTGCGAGGAAGGTGTCTTTGGAGCCGTGTCTCCGGCTCGTGTCCGGCGCCCTCTGCGGGGGTCGTGTGGCTTGGGGAGCTGCATGCTGCGGGCTGGGTGGTGATGCCCCCATACCCCCAGCTCCTGCCCACGGCTTCTCTGACAGGAGGCACCGTTCAGCTTAGTAAATCCAGTGGCCGTCAGAGCAGGAAGGCGGGAGAGCTTGCTCCTGGAATGACGCCTGGCCTTCGCCCTGCTGCTGCAGGCAGACGAGGCCTTTGACACGTTGTAAACCTCCCTCTTAAACCGGGACTGTTTGTGTCCTCAGCGCAGGGCTGTGTGCAGGGTTCCACCCCGCCTGCAGACCCGGCTCGCCCCTCGCACCGTGGGGAGCCTCTGCGGTGAGGAGGCAGGGCTTGGGACACGCAAATACTTCCCTGGGGCTCAGCCCCGGTGACGGGCTCCGGCAGATCTGTCAGGTGTTCGAGCTGTGTGTGAGCGGCAGAACCTTCCCAGGGCCTGCACCATTGTTCCCCAAGCAGTCCTAGACGGAGCCGGAACATGGCCGGCTCTGCTTGAAACCAGCCGTGGGAACCCCAGCTTGAAAATGGCCTTGTTCGTCTGTTTGTGTGGGCAGCCTTCCTTCAGGGCCCCGCCATGTCCTTGCCCGTTTGGTGGGCGTGGATGTGGAGTCTCACCTGAGCTCGAGGGACGGCCCCGGCTGCATCCTGAGCTCCATGGTGCCCTCTCCCCCGTGGTGGTCCTCGCTTTCAGGACAAACAGTGTTTTTGTTTTTGTTAAGATTTTATTTATTTGTTTGACAGAGATCATAGGTAGGCAGTGAGGCAGGCAGAGAGAGAGAGGGAAGCAGGTGCTGAGCAGGGAGCCCGATGCGGGGCTCGATCCCAGGACCCTGGGAGCGTGACCTGAGCTGAAGGCAGAGGCTTTAACCCACTGAGCCACCCAGGCGCCCTGAAAACAAATTTTAGCCACTATTACGTTCCCTCAAATGCCAGGTGCTAGGCTAGGCGCTTTCTGGGAATCCCTGCGTTTCGTCTGTAAGATGCTGTGTTACCGTGCTGAGCCGCCAGGAAAGGAAAACCCCCGGTTGTGTGTCCGGGAATCCGCACAATGGGGAGTCTCACCTGATGGTCCGCGCGTGATCAGTCGCCCGTTCCCGTGCCCTGTTTCCAGGTGGGGCCCTCCAGAGGCTCAGCGGTGCTGGGGACTCAACCGAAGGCTGCAAAGCAAGCGAAGCCTGTCCGGCCCCTCGCAGGGCTCACCTCTGCCCCTGGGGTTCCAGAACCACTCCCGGCACACGTACCACCCAGAGAGCACGCCAAAGCTTCGGGATTCTGGGCGTCCTGGGCCCGGTGACGCTGATTCAGCACGTCAGAGCGAGGAACTTGGGGTCTCCGTGTGATTTTATTTAATTTTTAGAGAGCGAGCGAGTGAGCGTCCTCAAGCAGATTCCCCGCTGAGCGCGGAGCCAGACCGTGCGGCTCCATCTCAGGACCCTGAGGGCATGACCTGAGCCAGACACGCCGCTGACCCAGCGCCCCTGAGGTCTGCATTGTAAAAGCTCCTCGGAGGGCGGCTGGGTGGCTCGGTCAGTGACGCGTCTGACTCGTGATTCCTGCTCCGGTCGGGACCTCGGGGTCCTGAGGTAGAGGCTTCCTGCCCGCTCGGCCGCTCCCAGCGGGGAGCCTCCCTCTCCCTCTGGCCCTCCACCCGCCTGCTTCTGCCTGTGCGCACTGGCTCGCTCTCAAATAAGTAAATCAATCTTCAAAGCTAAATTAATATCAGAAGCCCCTTAGGAAATGCCGCGTGCCAGGTGCAGGACCTCAGCGTGGGCCAGCACAGTGTGTGCCTCATGGGGAGGAAGCTCTGAGCGCCTGGCTTCTGGGGTGTCCTGGGAGCCGCGCCGTGGGCAGTTAGCCTCACCCCTGCTCTGCAGAGGGGGACGCAGTGCTCGGCGGTCCTAGTGTCGGGCTGCTGCTCACAGGGCCCCAGCGTCAGCTTCACACAGGGTGGGGGTTTGTCCTGAGCTCCGGTAATGACCGGCTCCCCCCGTGTCCCACTCCCTCCTTCCTTAGCGTGTGGCCTTTGTTTTCGTGGTCACACATGGCTGTGGCACCTACCGCCGGCAGACCAAGGCAGCAGAGACTTTCTACTTAGCTGGGTTCACAGGACTGGCCAGGCGGCCTCACTCGGCTTCCGCGGTGCAAGGGCAGGGTGGGGGGATGGCTTTGGGGCAGCCTTAGCCGGGGCGGCCCCCGCTGACAGCACCCACATAAACGCGCCTGACACAGGTAAATTTCTAGAAGGTAAGACTGGAGGCCCGGAGCCTGTGGAGAGTTTAGGCTTGGGTTTCGGGAAAGCCGCTGATACTTCCCTACCCTGCCGATAGCTGCTGTCAAACCATGAACGTCCGCACAGATTCTAGATGGGGTTGAGCTTTCCTAACTTGTGGGAATTTATTTTTTTTTTTCCAAATTTTTGCTTCAGTTTTTGTTTTTTGTTTTTTTCAATTTTGTGGGAATTTAAAGATCCTTTTGAGTTGATAGCTGGCCTGCTACGCCGCATGTTCCCGAGGCATCACGATCAGTCAGGTGAACAGGGCCGAGCGAGGCACCAGGACTGCGGTCTTGTGTGGCCCCCGGGGCGACTCGAGCTTTAGGCTTTGATTTTATTCTGAAATGGGGAGAGGCCCTGTTTCCCCTTCCAGTCCGAAATCGCCTGTGATCAAAATGACCCCGAACAGGTGTTACCTGGAGGTCATTCCTGATCGTGGCTAAAGGCCTTTCCAAGCCCAGAGCTGGGCCCCCGCGGGCAGTAGCAACAGCCTGAGCACCTGTCCTGTGTGTGTGGGGCTGCGGCTGGGGAGCCCCCCGCAAAGTGGCGGTGCCCAGGACACCTCGTTCGTGTTGCTCCACAGACCCACTGAGTGCCCCCCAATCAGCGTGGGGAGAGCCCAACTCTGCTCTTCTCAGCCAGCGAATTCTCAGGAAATGGGTGGTTGGAGGCATCGGTGCTACGTGCTCTGGGGGCTGCTGGCGTGTCCGTGGGGCTGCCCAGCCAGGCCAGCAGGCTGCACACCGCATGGTCCTGCACCATCGCCCCTTTTCCAGGCAAATAAATGCCCATTTCTGTCACAGAGGAATTCCAGGAGAGTTTTGAGAAAGAGCCTCCCCTTTTGAAATAAGCCCATCTCTGCCTCTGCTGGTTCTTTGTTCATCTACATAAAGTAGCGGCACTTGTATGGATGGTTAGTGTTTAAAATTGGCCCTTTTAACCAATTAATTAATTCTTAAAAATTGGCCCTTCTCCACGTGGTCCTTCTGTCCCCTCTGGTAAAAGCCGATGAACAGAGGTCCAGAAAGTCAGTGGAGACTCTGCCCACAGCGGCTCAGATGGTGTTGTCACTGGCAATAGTGGTCCGAACATGAGTGACGAGAGAGAGTTGTTGGGGGCCAGGCTGAGGGGCTGAGCCCTGGGCAGAGGAGGCGACGCTGGCTGGCGGAGTTCTCCACTGTTTATTTCAAGAGAAAGTGAAAGTGGGTGTTTTATCACTATATCTTCAGATCAAACCAGAAAGCCAGATTGCTGATTCAGAATCGGCCAATTATTTTTATAAATAATGCTGGTGGTCGTTTTGGGAGATCTGAATGAGGTCGTTGGCGAGAACCTCCCCCCACCCCCCAACCCCCTGACAAGGCTCCTTTGCGCATAGGTTCTGAAGCACACCCCTGCAGCTTGTTGCCAGATCAGGTGGGGGCGTACACCGGCCCATCTGCTGCTGCTGCTGATGGCCCGTGCCCCCTTGTCTGTCCAGGTCGGGGCTGGGGACCTCGATGGCTTCCAGGCAGACACGGAGGAGGAGGAAGAGGAGGACGGCGACTGTGTGATCCTGGACATCTCGGATGTCGTGGGTGAGAATCTGGCGGGAAAAGAAGAACGCACGCCCCGTCGCTCCCACACTCCTCCTGTCTGTAAACAAGGGGGTTGAGCTAAGAGACCCCAAAAGGCGCTGAGTGGGCTGGATGGGTGGGGGCAGTGCATTCTGGTCCACGGTCTGCAGGATCTGGCTTATCTGAAAGCTGCCACGTGCACAGCGGGACTGGCTCCAGTAGCCATGACAGAAATAGGTACAGTAATGGGCCAGCAGTTGGATGCTGACCACGTTGTGGTGCTGTTCCAGAAGCTTCCCAGAGAATCGGCAGTGCTGCACCTGCAGCTCCAACCCCTGGGCTGGGTTGCAGGAGGGGAGCCGTGGAGTCTTGGGGTGGTCTCGGGTGTAGAAGGGGCTGAGTCGGGGACACCTGGAGGGGGCAGTGAGGGAGGCCAATGTTTGACTCTTGCCGAGTGAGCCCAGGAGGGGACAGGCTCTGAGGGCCGTGAATGAGTGTAGCTGTCTGAAGGAGGGCGTGGGGGCAGTGACTTGGGCCCCTACCCAGTCTGGGGGTGCAGCCAGCTAAAGGCCCCTCCTTCTCTTGCCTTGCAGAGGCTCCGACCCCGTGTGGAACCACTTCTGGAGCTGGGGGGTCCGTGGGAATGGACACCAGCGAGAGCCCCGTGCCCACCAGCTCGCTCAGCCCCTGCTGAGTGCCCCGCTGGCCCGGCATGTGTAGGTAGAATGGTTAGGGCATTCACAAACGCCTCTCGGATACTTGAAAGTCCTACGAGTCCTGTGTAAAGAGCACTTTGTCCTGCTTCGCAGGCCTCCCCAGAGGTCTGGAAAGTTTTATAGAGGATGCTTGATTTGTTCCTTTTGGTATTTGTAAAAATCCCCCCCAAAAAGCTGCATATTAATCTGCCCTTGAATAAAGCATTATTGCGATGTGAGGATCTGTACAGGGACAGCCTGGTCGCGCCTGTGGGCCCCCAAGCAGGCGCTGTGATGAAATGCTTGTAAATGAGTTGGAGCCCGCGGCGGCTCCTCGACCTGATGAGGGTGTGTATAAACTTATTGTCCAGCCCTGACCTGGTGCATCTGTCGTCTTTTCAAGCATCGTTCCTCGTGCATGGTTCCATCCCCTGGGGCTGGCCCCCCGCTCTGGGCTGGCGGGTGTACTCTCCCCTACCCGGTATGTGGCTCAGTTGTTTGTATAAAGGGTCACACCTTGCAGAAGCACTGTCCCCACTCTGGGCTGTAAAATCCTTGGCCTCTATGCTGACCTGGTTAAAGGTGACAGCTTCCGAAAAGTGCTTCTGTCGGCCTCTCCCTGCTGCCCATCTTTTAGGCCACTGGGACTGGAACTGTAGCTTCCAGATGGACTTCAGGGTTGGGTCACCCTTGGGGAAGAACACATGGACAGCTGTGGGCCCCTGTGCCCTGAAGGGGCCCTGTGTTGGGGATGTAAGTGACCCCACTGAGACATCAGAGCACATCAGAGGCCTGGGGTGCAGGGATTTTGGCAGAACTCCTGGACCCCATTTAACTTGGACAAGTCCCTGTCGAGTTCTATTCCTGCTGCGCCCGCGGGAGGAGGCAGCCACCGTTGGTGTTCAGCAGCCCCTGACTCAGCCAGGACCCCTCGCTGGGGGTTAGGTGTGTGCGCTGCCTCTGGACGGGGCTGCCCCAGCCAGTCAAGTCCCCTGGGACCCGTGTTAGGTGGTCACCTAACAACTTGGGAGTTAATGTCAAGTCACAGTTGGGCAGGGAGGGGACCGAGATGGGGCAGCAGAGGACAGGCCCCCATCTTGCCCTGTGTGGGAACAGCCAGATGGGAAGCAAAGGTATGTAAGGGGGCTTCTTGCCTGCTGGGGGGCTACAAGGTGTTTTTATGGTAAAATCACATTTGGGCCTCAAACTTCCAAGTCTGTCACTGAGCTGGCAGTGGCCAGGGGACTTGCCACCACAAGCCTTTCTGTAGAAGAGGAGAGGGTCTGGAAGGGGCCAGCCTAGGAAGAAGGGAGGGGACAGTCCAGGTGAAGTCAAGGGCATCTCCCCAGGGGACACGTGACCAGGGCCAGTGCCTCCTGGGCTCCACGTGGGCTCAGCTTCTGTTACTCACTTCCTACGGCTGCTGGAACACATGGCTGCCAACTTGGCTTAAAACCACACTTGTTCCTATGGTTCTGGGAGTCGGAAGTCTGCCATGGGCCTCACAGGTTGGAAACCAGTGTGGGCAGCACCAGCTCCTGGAAGCCCAGGAGGGGGGGACCTGCCTGCCTTTTGCAGCTTCCAGAGGTGCCCATGTGGACTCGGGGGGACCCCCCGCAGCCTCCTACCTCCTTCCAGAGGAGAGGACCCCGGTGGTGACACTGGGCCCACCTGCCTACCCAGGACACTATGGGTGTCCCCAACCACAGGCACAGCCACTTTAATCCTATAAAGCAACCACCACAGGGACTGGGGCTGAGGACGGGCTTCCTGTGGGGACCTTGTTCTGCCCCCCGCCCCAACAATTAGACGAGAGCTCCCTGGGAGGTCCGCCGTTAGCAGGTACCCATCCCGGCCCACCTCCCCCGGGGTCCACTCGGGGCTCCTGTGCCGGCAGCCCAGCAGCCACTGCTTCAATTCAGCACCGGGGGACAAGTCTGATGTCATTTATTCAGGTTCGTAATTCAGTAACCACAGAACCGTGTCCTGACAGGCCCTGCATCTCTCTCTGCCGCTGTCCCCAGCAATTGCTGTCCCAGCAACCCCGTGGCTCAGCATCAGGGCGAGCCGCGGCCACCTGGGCCACAGCACATGGGGACGGGGCCCGTGCCGCAGGCCTACTTTCCCGCCCAGGGGCTCTGTGAAAGGTACAGCGGCTGCCTCCCGAGAGCCTCTCTGGGTGGCAGTCCCAGGCACGTGTCACAGCCCGCCAGCGCTCCTCCCTGTGCCTGCAGTGCTCTCTGGGCCAGGGCAGGCACTTCCGGGGGAGTGGGGGACCCTGGGAGGAGGGAGACTGCGTAGGGGGCTAGTGGTGGAGGAAGCAGGAGAGCATGAGACACCCACGCGGGCTGAAGCCAACCCTGCTTTTATTTCACGAGAGCTTCTCGATGGCCGCCAGGAGCTCAGGTTTCAGAATAGATGAGTCCGGATCGGCCCCCGCGGCCTTGATGTCCTCGAGCACGGCTGTGTCCCACGAGAAGGTCAGGAGGGCCGAGGGCACCTGCGGTGGGGTTAGAAGCCTCAGCCGCACTCCGGCGTCTCTGTCCTGGGAGTCTCTGCACTCATTTCCTGGTGCTGGGGCCAGGGCCACGCTCACCCTGGGCGGCTCCACGCCGGGGACCACACACAACCAGCCCATTCCCATGGACTCGCCAACCTCAGGAACTCAGGAAGTCCCTCCAGTCTTCCCATGGGAGGGTCTGAGAGCCGTCGCCCCCACTTCCTCCCCAGGAAGGCCCTCATCTGGGATCCATCTGCCTTGGTTCTTCTCAGAGAACCCTAACATGCCTGCCCTGTTCCCACTCTCTAGGAGGGAAACTGAGGCAGAGACCTCACTTGGGGGCACACCACACGTCCACAGGAAGGTGGGACTTGAACCCAGGGGCCCAGACTCCTGGGCCCCACACCACCCACTGCTGAAAGTGGCCCCCCGCCCCGTGGGGGTTTGTGTGGGCAGGAAAACCCAGAGACGCGCCCCGGCACGCAGGGAGCCCGTCACCCACCAGCCCGCACTCGTTGAAGGCCAGGCTCTCGTCCTCTGACAGCCTCTGCCCGCCGGAGGCCAGCAGGTCGAAAGGCAGCCAATCGTTCCGCAAGGCCTCCCGCACGAACGCGTACAGCGCGGCCACACGCTCCCGGGCGTAGAAGGTCCCTGGGTGGGCGGGACAGTGGGGCCCCGCGGTCAGCAGGAGCGCAGCCGGGGAGCGCCGCCGGGGAGCCCGGGCCCGCCCCGCTCCCGCCGCCGCCGCCCCCGGCGCGCACCCTGCAGCAGGCAGCCGTCGGGGAGGCGCACGCGCAGCAGAGTGTAGGTGTACTTGCGCAGCTCGCGCTGCTCCTCCCGCTCCCGCATGGCCCTGGTCCGCAGTGCACTCAGCCGCTCCACAGCCTCCGACCGGAGCCTCTGCTCCCGCTTGATCTCCTCCGCTGTGAGGTTGTAGAAGTCCCGGGGCAGCTCGAACTGGGAGGCCATGGGCGAGGGCCGGAAGAGCCGGCGCTGGCGGGCCAGGGTGGCCCGCACGGGCTCAGCGACCAGAAGCTGCTCCTTGTGCCTCTGCAGGCTCTGGGGCTGGGCCAGGGCGCCCTCACTCAGCACGTAGAACTCCTCGGGGCCCTCTGGGGTGCACACGGAGGTCACTCTGCTGCCGCGGGGTGAGCCCCCCACCCCTTCTCCCCGCACGGCCAAGACCCCGCTCCACCTCCCTTACCCTGATCAGGAACTGGAAGCAGTGCCTTCTGGAAGCCAATGGCCTCAAAAAACTCATGGGTCCCTTCCAGGCAGTTAATGCGCTCCTGAGGGAGTGCAGCCAGAGGTCACACGAGGTCCCGGGGCCAAGGGCCAAGCAAGAGGACCCCAGAGGTGGGGGGAACCGGCTGCATGGGATGTGGGGGAAGGAAGGGGGCCGGGGGTGGCCACGGCCACCAGAAGTCAGCAGCAGGCACCCTGCCAGCGGCACAGCTAACGGCCACGGCGGTGGGACTCCGCGATTTCTCCACAGAAACCCCAAGTCTGCGTTTATGGAAGAAATCTCACCAGCGCCCACGGCACCCCAACACATTCAAGTGACAGTCGAAACCCGCCAGGGTGGTGGGGAGAACAGACAACACAGACCCGTGATGCACGACCCGTGTTCCTGAAGCCCTGGGTCCCTAGCCGCCCCCTGCTGCCCGCCCTGCCCCGCCACCCCTGCCCCAGCCCTCCAGCCCCTGGTTCCGGCGGCCTCCCCTACACCCCCCACGGGCTGCATGTGCGTGTGTGTGCGCAGGCGTGTGTGTGCATGTATGTGTGTGTGCACGCGTGGTGTGTGCATGTGTGTGCGGGCGTGTGCGTGGTGTGTGCATGTGTGCGCGTGTGCATGTATGCACGTGCATGTGTGGTGTGCATGTATGTGTGTATGTGTGTGGTGTGCGTGTGCACATGAGTGTATGCGTGTGCGTGCGCGTGGTGTGTGCGTGCTGGCGTGTGTGTGGTGTGTGCATGTATGTGTGTGCATGCGGGCGTGTACGTGGTGTGTGCGGTCGTGTGCGTGGTGTGTGTGTGCATGCACACGGCCCGGCCACACCCCGCCGCGGGCAGCCTCACCTGGAACACTCGGTTCTGCAGCTTGATCTTCCTGTACTTCTCCTCCTCGGGGTGCAGGCAGATGTTGTCCAGGTACCTGAGGGAGAACGGGGGGCCGGAGCTGACAGTCCTACCTGGCCTCATGCTAAGACGCACCCCGGAGGGCCCCCCATGAAGCCCACCCCCTGGGGATGACAGCTCCTGCTGCTGCCCCCGACACAGCCCACCCAGGACTGTTCCCAGGCCTCCCCCTTGGTCCTGTTTCCCCGAGGACACCCACACACACAGCAGTGGGGTGCGGCAGACAGAGCCAGAATAAGGGACCACGGAAGCCCCCGGGGCCCCAGGGGCTCACGAGCTACAGGGACTTCCTGGCATCCTTCCTCCCCCAAGCCTGTTCGAACAGATGAGGGGAGTGAGGGAGGACCCTTCACTCCTCTGATAATCCCAAAGGAAAGCCAGGGTTGGGACCCCCTCACTTGGTAAACCCCTCCGTTTTACAGACAGGTAAACTGAGGCCTCTGGAAAGGGGCTTGGGCAGGGAGTGCAGGGTGGGGCCTGGCTATACTCCCGTGCTCCTTCCAGGCTCCTCCAGGAGGCTGTGGTCCAGGGTGGGGGCGACACCCTGATGGGAGGGCAGCTGCCCGCTCACTTGGCAATGGTGTCCACACCCAGCTTCACCCGGTCCCGGTCTTTGTTGAACGTGTGGATCTTCATGATGGAGGCAGCCACGGGGTCCGTGGAGAAGTGCTGGGAGGAGAAAGGGAAGTGCATCAGGCACCTTTCCCTCCCCCCAGCAGCCCGGTCTCACTACTCAGGTGACATCGGGTGACAAAAGTCCCCTGGGAGGCCAGGAGCGTTTCACTGAAACAAACTCAACTGTGCGTTTTCAGCAAAGGAAGAGAAGGAGAGAGCCCCGCTGTACTCCAGCCTGGACCTCGTCCTGCCCTGACCTCTAGGGAAGAGGGTGTGTCAAAGGTCAGATGATGCCACCTCCGGGGGTCCACTGGACAGACCTCTACTACCCGGTTTCCCAATTTAGTTGTCAGGGTGGCACAGAGGGGACAGAGACATTGACCGGCAGAAAAACCCCACTCCAGATGAGAGGGGGCATGCTCTCAGGACGAGGCCAGGCCAGGCCTGTGTGACCTCCCAGACAACCCCCGGGGACGAGCTACTGCTCCAAATACTGCTCTCGGGGGTTTCCAGGTGCAGGGCCCGAGGGTACACAAGGGACAAAGGAGCAGAATGTCCAGAAAGGAGCCAAACCCGTACGGGAATCTGCTTTGTGGTCGAGGCAGATTTCACAGCTGTGACCAAAGAGAGGTGTGTTCCATCACAGGGGTTTGGGGGGTCAGGAGAGCTGGTAGCTATCAGGGAAAAGAGCGCTGGCTTCATGCCCCATGCTGGACAGGGTGAGAGCTTCTAGTCAGATTCAAGTGTTTTTTAATGGACCAAAGTTTTAAACATTAAGTAACAAAAAGCAAAACAGAAAAGCACTAAAAAAACCATGCTAGAATCATTTTAATTCCCAAGCGGGGAAGGCCTTTCTAAGTGTGCCACAAAACCCAGAAGCCATAGGACCAACACATTTAATTACACAAATCAAAAACCTCCACGTAGCAAAGCTACCACAAGCACAATCTAAAAGTAAAAAACTAGGGGAAAACATGCACGATTCATGTTATAGGCAAAACACCAATTTCCCTAATATGTAAGAAGTGCCCACAAATCAACTTCAGAAAAAGCCCAGGGGCACCTGGGGGCTCAGGCGGCCAAGCGTCCAACTCTTCTTGGTCTCAGCTCAGGTCGTGATCTCAGAGTTGTGGGGTCACCCGCACCGGCCTCTGCACTGGGCATGGAGCCCACTTTTTTTTTTTTTTTTTTTAAGATTTATCTATTTGACAGAGAGCAAAAATGAGAGCGCGCACACGCACGCATGGGAAGGAGGAGCTGCAGACTCTCCACTGAGCGGGGAGCCCGATGCGGGGCTCGATCCCACAACCCTGGGATCACAACCTGAGCCGAAGGCAGATGCTTTACCCGCTGAGCCCCCCAGGCCCCCCAGGCATGGGGCCTACCTAATAGATAAATAAATAAATAAGTAAATAAAAGATCCAACCATCCAACAGAAAGACGAGAAAGAGACACACTCTCTTCTGAAAACACGGCCAACCTGAACCAAAGTGAAGGAAATGCACATTAAAACTATCCTGAGGTATTTTCACCTGTCCATCCGGGGGAAGACAGAGCGTCTGCGACCCCCACAGGGACAGTGTGGTCACCATGATGTGGGAGGGCCGCTGGCGGAGCGAGGGTGGGGACAGCCCCTTGGAGGTTCAGCAGCGGCCTCTGTCCGCACCCCATGCACGCGTCCACACAGCGCTCCCTCCCGCCCCGGGACTGACCATGGCTCTGCGTCACATCACTGTTGCCACTAGGACAGGACACACCGGCCACACATCCTCAGCAAGGAGCTTTCTAAACAGCTACGGAACTTATGTCAAGTTGCTAACAGTGCAGAACTGTCCCTCAGATGGTTCAGAAAAAACTATTAAGGGGTGACAGGACAAATGCAGAAAAACATTAATGCCCGTGAACTCGGGGTAAGGCGCGGCAGATGCCCCCGTCCTCACCCCTCAGTCTTGCGGGCACATTCGGTGACACGGGAGGGGGACAGCAAGGAGGCAGATAATGATGGCTGCTCATCAGCGGGCCTTAAAATAGGGAGATTAACCTGGATTATCCGGTGGGTGCAGCATAATGTCGAGGTCCCTTCAAGGGGAAGAGAGGAGAGAGGTGGCCTGAGCACGACCCGGGCCTGGCGCGCTGGCTATGAGGACGGAGGGAGCCGCCATGGACAGCCTGGAGGCCGGACAGGGCCGGGCCGTGTTCCCCCTGGAGCGTCCAGAAGGAACTCGGGGCCGCTGCCACCTTGACTCGAGCCCAGTGGGACCCGTTCCACGCTCCTAGCTTCTAGAACCAGGAGGGAACACGTGCCGTCTGAAGCCACCGGCTTCGTCAGAGTTTGTCGTGGCAGGGACAGCAAACTCAACCTGGGGGAAGCGGGTGTGGGGTTCGACAGCTGCGCCTACCTGGAACCTCTCTCTGGAAAGGGCCCGAAACCACTTAGAGTGGTCGCCTACAGGAAGGGAAGGCGAGAGGCGGCTTCTCTTCACCCGCCCTGGGGCACTGGACATTTCGTACCCCGCGCACACACTGCCTCTCCAGAGAGACAACACACACACCATCCATGCAGACCCGAGCCACTCAGCTCCCTGGGGCAGGACCCGGCGCTGCCACTCACCGAGAGAATGGCTTCTTTGATGTGGGCATCCCGCTGGTCCTTCCTGAGCGTGGCCCCGGTGAGCGGGCACGTGAAGCACACGCCGGGCACCGCCAGATGGGCTGAGCGCTCCTCTTTGGCCTCGGGCACCTGGGTGGGGGGTGCATGCGGCTGAGCCCAGAGCCACCACGCCGCCCCTTCTGTGGGTTGACGCTGGGACAGTCCGGCTCCGCACTGCAGCCCTGCAGAGCCCACCTTCAGCTCTATAAAATGGCTTAGTGGGGCCAGCACACAACCGAAGGACGGGGGACAGAAAGTGTGGGGGGACAGAAAGTGGGGGGCTGCTCTGGACGCGGGGCCAATGCTCTGCAGAGGCCCTGCTCATGGTTCCCCCATCTCATGAGGAGGCGGCCAGCGGGTGAGTCAGGAGTCACCGCACCCTAGAGGAGTCCCGACTGCTCTCTGGACCTCCGTCCCTAGGCACTGTCTAGGGCCTCTTCCATTCTAAAACTCAGTGAGAGCCCCAGGGTCAGGCTGCTCAGAACACCCTTTCAGCCAAGCTCGCCTTTAAAGCCCACCTCCCCCAGGAAGGCGTCCCTGATGCCACTAGTCTCCGAACAGCCCTCCCAACTCCCCGGAAAACAGCTGAGGGCAGGAGTTGAGTGTGATAAGGTCCCAGTCAACCCCACCTTCAACCACAACCTGCTCCCACCATCCCAGGCGGGGCTCCCCACACTGCCTTTGTGCACAAGGCCAGAGGTAACCTCCAGCCACCATGACTTCTCCTCTGTATCCCCCACCCCATCACCGCACGCTTACAGCCCCAGGGCTGGACCCCTGGCTCGTAATGAGGAAATGGCCAATTAGACCAACACAGGCAAGAACCAGCTCCCCGCTCCAGAAGGCCCGGCGGGCATCTGGCTGCCGTGCAGACGTCTTTACCGTGTTGCTCCCTGGGGCCTCTGTGCTCCCGCTGACAGTCGCTTCAGCTTGAAGTTCCTTTCTCACTAGAGATGGGACAGACACAGGTGGGTTGTAAGCCCTGGTGTGTCCCCAGGCACACATATCCAAGACCCAAAGACCGGAGAGGGTCAAGATCTAATCCATCCTCTCCTCGGGTGCCCCTGCCTGAGCCACCTCCCCCCACCCCCTGGGATTCCCCTGATCGCCTGATGACAACCCTGTCTCGTCTCCCTTCTCCCCTCCTCAGCCTTCCAGACCGCAGCACCCTTGTGCCTTTCTGCCCTGTACCCCCTCCAACGACTTGAGACTTCAGAGCCCCCAAAGTTGCTGGTCCCGTAACTATTTCCATACCGGGCCAAGCACAGGGCTCACTCACCCTGGTTGCGGATGGACTCCTGTGACGTGGGGCCCCGGGCCCTGGGCTGCTTCTGTTCAAGCCGGGCCAGGGCCGCCGCGGCCGCCATCTGGGCCTCATCCGTGGGTCCCTGGCGGGCTTGCCGCCGTGCTGGCTGGGTGGGCTTTTCTTTGGGGGCCCTCTCCCTGGGGACAGGCAGAGGAAAAGTGAGGTGACACGGGGTCAGACAGAAGAGCCTCTGTCTCTCTTCCACTTCTGCGCCATCGGACAGACACCTCCCTCTTTCCCCAGGGGTCACCTGCAGCCACTAGATGGTTCTAACACAGAAGAGCCCCAGGAGGCAGACGGCAGGTCTGCTCCCAGTTCTGCCCCGGAGGGCGAGTCCCACATAAGCCCAGGCCTCAGGGTCCTGGCAGCTCAACAGGGGGGCCGCCAGCCCGCCCACACGGGCCACCACTACACAACTGTGAGAAGCCACCATTGCCCTGAGGAACTGAGGAGACTCAAAGCTCTCACTCCTCTCCTCCATCCCTCCCGAGCAAGACCAACCCTGCCAATCTGTGGAAGCCAGGCGCTGCAGCTTCATGAGTAGGCACCCACTGTTTGCCTGGCAGTATGTCAGGTCACAGGGCAGGGGCTGGGTCTGCTCTTGCCTCCACCTGCGGAAACTAGCCCAGGACGCATGCTCCCAGGGCCACAGGGCACAGAAACGATCCGGCCTTCCCCTGCGGAGAAGCCCGTCCCCACACCCTACTCTAATTCACCTGCCTCGCCTCCTTCCCTCAAGACCCTCTCCAGGTGCCAGAGCTTGGAATTATCTGTACTACATCCCCAGAACTTTCTAAGCAGCCAAGGCTCTGGGTTCCTGGCCTCACTCCTCCTGCCCTGCTCAGAGCCACGGATGGCCTGATTTTTGTGTCCCAACATCTCTGGGATCTGCTTCCTGCCCATCCCTGCCCCTCTGTCCACAACTGACAACCTCGTGTTGAAGAAAAGATGAATCACACACCCCACCCTTACCCCATGTGACATTTAGTTCTATCAGAACACCATTTTCAAAACACCTTACTCTCTCTCTTGAAGGCTCCATGGGGCAGCCACAGGGATCCTTTTAAACCTAAGCCAGAGCTTGTCACTCCTGCACCAAGCCTGTCCATCACATGCACAACAGTCCTAAAGCCTCCCCGACCTGCAGGCCCTTCACACCTCCCAATCTACTCTGCTTTCCTGCTGTTGCTCCCAGAGGCCCAACTGGCTCCTACCACAGGGCCTTTGCACTTTCTACACTTTCTGCCAGGAATATTCTGTCTGCATATGGGATAAGGAAAGAAGGTCTGGGAGCAGCCGGGGCTGCTTAGGGGTGTGTGTGTGTGTGTGTGTGTGTGTGTGTGTAAAGACTGATTTTCACATGGCTAAACTTCTCCGGCTCTTGGCTTAGATGTCTCCTTCCCAGAGAGGGCTTCCAGGATGCCCTAACAGTCCCCCAAATCACTTGCCATCTCCTGACGCAGCTTATTTTCCCTCACAGCTCTGAGTACCACCTGATCTCTCACCACACATGTGCTGGTTTATCTGTTCATACCTCCCCCCTGGAAGCTGAGCCCTGAGACAGCAGAGACCTTCTCTTACCCATGAAACCCATGACAGCCCTTGTCACACACCTTGAGCCCCCAGTCTTGCCCAACGGTGTCACAGAAGCCCAGATCTCCATGCTACTTCCCTCTTCTGTCCTCCCAGGCCTCTTGTCTGATACAGTCATCACCCACACGGCCCCTGCCTCCTCTCCGTCACACTCAGTCCCTGCTGCACCAGCCCCACCTCTGCCCAGTACTTGTGGAACAAATGAATGGACCCTCTTGTCTGGTCCACCCCCTCTCCCTAGCCCTCTCTTAAGCTGCCCTCCTCTCTCAGGCTCCCAGGACCTGATTCAGTCTACTGGGCTTCCCTCCCTGACTCAGGAACTTGGCCCTAGTGGGCCTCCTTCGTCCCACTCTCAGGAACCCCCAATCCCCACGACAGATGCCCTGAAGTCATGTACCCACTCTACCTCACCCACCCCCGCTGCCTCATGATTCCCCTCCTGCAGCCTCCCTGCCTCTCCGCCTACCCCTCACTGCCGCCCTCTTCACAATCCCTTCCATCATTCCCCACAGACCCCACCACGCAGAGCTGACATCTTCAGCCACTCCTCTTCCCAGACCCCACTCAGTCCCCAAAGCCCCCGCCCCCTCTACACTTCCTTTGGTCTTCCCAGCCCACCATAGCCCTCCATCTTGTGTCCTCCCCTGAGTCTCCAGACTTGCCCCTGGCCCTTCTCTTCACTGAGTCCTCCCCAGATGTCCACAGTGGCCTGGATGAGCACTCCACTGGCCTTCCCTCTTCTCCCCTCTCCTCCCAGGTCCCCCTCAGGACCTCCCATCTGACTCAGCCTTCGCCCACAAGGTCCCCATCTCTTCCCCAGATGCCTCCAGCTCCCCACCTCCACCATCACCCGCCTCCATTTCCCTCCCAGACCTCCCTAAGCCTCTCCGACCCCCGCGCCCCCAGTCCACCGAGACCTCTTCCAACACCGCCTCAGGCTCCCTGGCCTTAATCACACTTACCCAATCCTCCCTCACGCTCCAGAACCAAGGCCCAGATCCCTACCGCCATGGATGATACGCCTCCCCACTCTTTACGACCCCAGCTGTACTACTTCTTCAGGCTCTGTGTGCAATCTCCGAACACCTAGATTCCCTAGGTGATGCCCTTCTGGGGCCCCTTTACAGCTCACATACTCCCCTACGGTTTCTCCGGTGACCCCCAACTCTGCACCCCGCCCCCTAGCCCCCGCCTCCAGCCCCGCCCCCCGAGGCCTCGACCCCCTCCCCGCCCCGCCCCCAGAGGCTACCCCTCCCCTTGCTCCCACCGTCGCCCCCCGGTGCCCCGCCCCCAGAGAGCTCTCCCCACCCCCAGACGCTAGGACTCCCCTCCCCGCCCCTAGCCCTCTCTGGGCTCCCCCTCCCATGCTCGCCCTCGGATCTCAAGCATCAGCGCCGGTCACGCACCCCACGGACTCCGTGAGCTTCTGACCAGGTCCCGCGCTCTTGAACTTGATGTCAGCTTTGATCTCCTGGAAGAACTTCTTCATGGTGGCGGCGGGCCCGGCGGCAGGGGGCCGCGGGGGGCGGGGGGGGGCGCGCAGGGCCCAGTCGGGGTGGGGCCGGCAAGAGCCAACAACCGGAAAGAAAATACCTTGCTGCCGGAAGTCCCGCCTTCAAGAGGCCGCCCACGTGACAATCGGCTGGGGGTGCCTCTCTAGCTCTCCGCGCCTCGCTGGCCCGTGGCGGCCGCTCTGCACCCCCGGGCCCAGTCTCGGCGCCTTTTCCGGACTCCGTTGCCAGGGGCGACGAGCGCGCTTCCAGCTGGAGGCTACGCCGCGTTCCCTGCACAGCTTTCCCCAAAGCGGTGGTCGGAGAGGGCGGGACCGTCCCGCGGAACTTGGTCCTGACCTTTTCCCTGCGCGAGAGCCTTCCCTGGCTACCCCACGCAGTTCAGTGTGGGGGCGTTCAGGGCCGTGGTGACCGTCCCGGTGCCCGGCGCTGTGGTTCTCTTGGGCACACGTGCTGGGGGCGCGGGAGAGGGCGCACGAGCGAGGGCCTGGGGACCCACGGGGGCGCATCCCCACGGGGTCTGGGCCAAGGCGCCCTAAAGTCATCTTCACAGGATTTAGGAAAGAATCCGGTGCAGCCCAGACAAAGCTTGCGGAGCTTTGGTTTCCTGCGAAGTGGGCCCAGGACGGGCATCCCCCTCGTCGGACTCCATTGTCAGGGTCACGATGCCGTGAGAAAGCTTTCAAGAAATGTCGGACGTTGCAATGACTTTCTCTCTGCGTACTGAGAGTCGGCCCTGTATCAGCGGGGAAGCACACACAAATTCCCCGACCTCGAAGCCCTCATGGAGTTTCCGATGGGGCTGGGCAGACAGATGAGGCGAGAGTAGGTCTGGGGCCGAGTGGATCGTGTTAAGCGCTAGAGAGAGAAGGTGGACGCTGGGAGCAAGGGAGGGCGGCTTTGCAACATCACCTAAGAGGGGGGCCGGCACAGGAACGGGGGGCATTTTGAGACCGCGGGGGGAAATGCGGTTGTGTCTGGGCATCAGATGATAATAAAGTAGCTGCAGTTGCTTTTTTTAGGAGTGAGAGGGGCACGGCAGTAGCTTTGGTTCATCTGGGTTTTGTTTTGTTTTCTCTTTTGACTCCTTTCCTCCGTTTCTACCAGCCCCCGCCTCGGGGAACCCACCCATGGGCTCTCCTTATCTATAAACTTCCTGGGGTTCTTTGTGTTTCT
The DNA here is from genome assembly GCF_010015895.1 of Lontra canadensis. Classification (NCBI taxonomy): domain Eukaryota; kingdom Metazoa; phylum Chordata; class Mammalia; order Carnivora; family Mustelidae; genus Lontra; species Lontra canadensis. The sequence continues at coordinate 1,088,880 of NW_022631082.1, forward strand.
TCTTTTTAAAAAAATTTTTTAAAATATTTTATTTATTTATTTGACAGATCACAAGTAGGCAGAGAGGCAGGCAGGAAGCAGGCTTCCTGCTGAACAGAGAGCCTGATGCGGGGCTCCATCCCAGGACCCTGAGACCATGGCCTGAGCCGAAGGCAGAGGCTTTACCCCACTGAGCCACCCAGGCACCCCTCTTAGTTTCTTTGTTTAGATTCCATGTATAAGAGACATCTTATGGTGTTTGCTTTTCCCTGCCTGACTTGTTTCACTTAATGCCCTTGAGGTCCATCCATGTTGTCACGAATGGCAAGATTTCTTTTTTTTTTTTTTTCTTTCGGCTGAGTGATATTTCATCATATATCCATACCACCTCCTCTTTATCCATCCGTGTCCTTCCATGCACACTTGGCTTGGCTTGTTTCCATAGTTGGCCATTGTGAGTTGTGCTGCAAGAAACATGGGGGTTGCACACTTCTTTTCGAATTAGTGGTTTTGTTTTCTTCAGATACAAGTGTAATTGTTGGGTTATGATACTTTTTTTTTAATTTTTAAGAGATTTTATTTATTTGACAGCAAGAGAGGTACAAGCAGACTCTGGGCTCAACCGACTGAGCCACACATGTGCCCCTGGTACTTCCATTTTTAATATTTTGAGGGACCTTTATACTGTTTTTCCACAGTGGGTCTACCAACTTACATTCCCACAAGCAATGCATGAGCGTTCCTATCTTGCCACATCTTTACTAACACTTGTTTCTTGTCTTAATAATAGCCGTCTTAACAGGTATCAGGTGATCTTTGTAGTTTCAATGTGCATTTGCCTAATGATTAGTTGATTACCTTTTCATATACCTGTGGGCCATCTATATGTTTTCTTTGGGAAAATGTCTTCAGATGGAGGAAGGAGCCCTGAGCTGAGGAAAGCAGGCCGCTTCTAGGAGCTGGGAAAGGCAAGGAAACAGATTCTCCCCTAGAGCCTCCAGAAGGAGCACAATTTCACAAACATGGATTTTAGCTCATTGAGACTCACTTTGGATTTCTGACATCCAAAATGGTAAAAAATCAATTTAGTTTGTGGTAATTTGCTCCCTAAACAGGTAAGGGCGCCTGGGTGGCTCGATCAGTCAAGCATCTGCCTTCAGCTCAGGTCATGATCTCGGAGTCCTGGGAATGAGCGCCACATTGGGCTCTCTGCTCAGTGGGGAGTCTGCTTCTCTCTCTTTCTCTCTCAAATAAAATCTTAAAAAGGTTATAAAAATAATAATAATGTGGCCTGGAACATATTGGCTGCTCGATAAATGTTACTGATTTTTTTTTTGAAGACTTATTTTTATTAAAGATTTTATTTTTAAGTGATCTCTACACCCAAGGTGGGGCTTAAACTCATGACCCTGAGATCAAGAGTCACATGCTCTATGGACTGAATCAGGCTGGCCCCTGTAAATGTTACTCACTCTTGTACTTGGCTAAATGGGTGGTAAATATTTCCTCATGATAGTCCCCTAGCAAACCAAGCCTGCAGCACACAGTAGGGGCTCAGGCTGCCTGCTGTTTGGAGGGGGGTGTTTCTTGCCGTTCTGGGGGGTCAGTGGTAGCTCCCTCTCTAACTTGCCTGTTCTGGCCCACGGCCAGGCCCTGTTTCTTAGGGAACAGGAAGTAACCTCACCTCCCCAGGTGATTACTAAGGGCTCAACCATTGTCTTCACGGGCCTCTGATCTGGCAGGAAAACATGGATCCTCTCCTGCCTCCTCCTGCCACTTTGGGGGGCCCTCCCCACCTTCTGGGAGCAAGCTGGCCCCAGCTTTCACCAAAGCTTCATCATTTCTCAGCTGTTCAATGTGGCTCAATGAGGTCTGGGCAGGGAGTCTGGTTTTCAGCCCTGCTTCAGGGTCTTGGGGAAAAGCATGCACAGAATCAGGAGGGCTTTGGAAAGAGGGGCCCACAGAAGTGGCATTTGAGCCCCTGGACTCCATGTCTCACTTCAGGCAAGTCATGCCCCCCTTTGGGCCTCAGGCCTCAGTCTCTCTCTCTATACCTAATTCAGGCCCCTCCATACCATCTTCTTCATTCCTTTTTCAACTTCCACACTTGGTCCCTGTGTGATTTAGCATATATAAGATACAGGACACCCCAAGAGATCTGATTTTCTTTTTTAAGATTTTATTTATTTATTTGAGAGAGAGAGAGAGCACGAGAGGAGGGAGAGAGAGAGAGAAGCAGACTCCGGGCTGAGCAGGCTGCCAGATGTGGGACTCGATCCTGGGACTCTGGGATCATGACCAGAGCCAAAGGCAGCCACTCAACCCACTAAGCCACCCAGGCACGCTAGATCTGAATTTCAGATAAAAAAACAAATACTTGGGTGCCTGAGTGGCTCAGTGGGGTAAGTCTCTGCCTTTGGCTCAGGTCATGATCTCAGAGTCCTGGGATCGAGTCCCGCATCGGGCTCTCTGCTCAGCAGGGAACCTGCTTCCTCCTCTCTCTCTCTGCCTGCCTCTCTGCCTACTTGTGAACTCTGTCTGTCAAATAAATAAATAAAATCTTTAAAAAAAAAAAAAAAACAAATACTTGGGGCACCTGGGTGGCTCAGTTGGTTAAGCGTCTGCCTTCGGCTCAGGTCATGATCCCAGGGTCCTGGGTTCCAGCCCTGCATCAGGCTCCCTGCTGAGCAGGGAGCCTGCTTCTCCCTCTCCCTCTGCAGCTCCAGCTCTCTCTCTCTCTCTGTCAAATAAACAAATAATCTTAAAACAAACAAAAACCCCAAATACCTGAATGGTATCTATATAACATTGAGTTACAATTTTAACCATTTTAAGGAACTATGAATTAGGTATTTCTTTTTTTTTTTTTTTTAGATTTTTATTTATTTATTTGACAGACAGAGATCACAAGTAGGCAGGGAGGCAGGCAGAGAGAGAGAGGAGGAAGCAGGCTCCCCGCTGAGCAGAGAGCCCGATGCGGGGCTCGATCCCAGAACCCTGGGATCATGACCTGAGCCGAAGGCAGAGGCTTTAACCCACTGAGCCACCAGGCGCCCCAAATTAGGTATTTCTATCGGATGTTATTTATTATCAATTATATTTTTACAGTGGTAAATATACGTAGAATTTACCCTTTCAACCATTTTTAACTGTGCAGCTCGATGGCATGAAGCACACCACACGATCCTGCTGTCACCCCCACCCTCTGTCTCCAGAACTTTCCATCTCCCCAAATGGAGACTCTGTCCCCATGAAGCACGGATTCCCCACCTCCTGCCCCAGCCCCGGCTCCCACTATCTCTTCTCTGTCTGTGCAGTCGGGACTCCTATGGAGACCTACTGGGAGTGAGGTCCTTCGGGATATGTCATTTGCCTCTGGCTTATTTCATTGAGCATAACGTCTTCAAGGTTCATGCATGTTGTTGGATGTGTAACAAATAATTTTCTAGCATAGGTATGTCACAAATATTGCATGAGCCAAACAGAACATACTTACACTGAAAAGGTATTTGTTGTGTATCTGTGATTTAGATTTAATTGGGCGTTCTAATTTTATCTGACAATTCTAACTTATAGCTCTTCTCGGCCCGAGAAATCATTTTTATTTTTATTTTTTTTATTTTTAAAAGATTTTATTTATTTGAGAGACAGAGATCACAAGCAGGCAGAGAGGCAGGCAGAGAGAGAGGGGGAAGCAGGCTCCCTGCCGAGCAGAGAGCCCGATGCCGCGCTCGATCCCAGGACCCTGAGACCATAACCTGAGCTGAAGGCAGATGCCCTAACCCACTGAGCCACCCAGGTGCCCCCCGAGAAATCATTTTTAAACAAAGGTTTGTTGATAAATAATTCACATACCCTAAATTTCATGTTTTAGGGATACAATTCAAAGAATTTCATCTTATATTTGCAAAGTAATAAGACCATCACCACAACCTAAAACATTTCCATCACCTGTTTTCATTCCCAAGAAGCTAAAATAAAAGCCAGACTGTTCACACACGTTCCCAAGGCACTAGAAAAGATCCTCCACGGACCCACTCACTTGCTCTAACCTCTCTGGCTCACACGTTTGCATTTGCTATCCCCTCCACCCTACGTGCCTTCTCTGTATCCACTTCACTCCACTGGCCCATCTTTATTGCCCTGCAAGTCTCTAGAGTCTCTACCTAAATTACCAGCCAGAAAGCCCGCCCTGGCCCCTCCCTGACTACTCAGCATTTTCCTAAGCACTCTGGCTCTTTTACCTCGAGTTCCTACCAAGGGTCACTAGAATGAAATTAACAGGGGCGCCTGGGTGGCTCAGTGGGTCAAAGCCTCTGCCTTCGGCTCAGGTCATGGTCTCAGGGTCCTGGGATCGAGCCCCACATCAGGCTGCTCAGCGGGGAGCCTGCTTCCCTCTCTCTCTGCCTGCCTCTCTGCCTGCTTGTGATCTCCGTCTGTCAAATAAATAAAATCTTTTTTAAAAAGAAAAAAAAAAGAGCGAAGTTAACAGAGGAGGTAGCAGCATCTAGTGCTCCCAGTATTTCCGACGGCCAGGCGCAGTCCACAAAGCTTTAGGGATGATGAGAGCACTTAACGTTTACGCCCCTCTAGGATGGGTACCGTTACCAACCCCATTTTATAGGTGGGTAGACTAAGGCACAGAGGTAAAGGAATTCAGCCCTGCGGGGTGAAAACACATTTTCCTGGAATGAACAGGCATATCGGGTATCTTATGGCTCTGGCAGCCGGTGCTCAAAACCTTTCGCCAAGTGAAGAAAGGAGCCCCCAGCGCACTCTGTGGCTGTTTACCCCAACAACTCCCCCACGCCCCGCCCCTTCCCCGAGCCCCGCCCCTCGGGCCGGCAACGGCGCGTCCCTATTTTGAGTTGAACCTCTATCACTTTATCCAATGGCGAAGAGCTGCGTAAGCCCCGCCCCCCATGGTAGCCAATGCCTGCTCCCTACCTTGAAGCCTTCTGGAGTGGTAGCCAACCGGCTCCCGGGAGCGGAAGGCTTTCTGTGCTCCGCCCCCTACACGGAGTAGGCCTTCTTTCGGTGGTGGCCAATGACCTGCCTCCTACTTAGAGCCCTCCTTTTGTGGCCGTTCGTTGCCCGCCCCTCTGTCCTAGGCCCCGCCCCTAAGCTGCCTGGCCACCCGCCTCACCACTCCCTGAAAGTCTCCGTTTCCCTCCTCCCACCTTTCCCCTTTCACCTCCCATAACCTCCGCCCCGCTTCCATTAGGCCTCTGGGTCACGCCCCTTGGATCTACCCGTTACCCAATCCCGTTAACTTGCTCTGCTCCAACCCCTCTTCTCATTGGTCCCCGTGCGCCTCTATCCCCCGCACGTGGTCCTGAGCGACGGCACCTCCCGCCCGTGAAGGCCGGAGGGCGGGACTTCCGGGGGCGCGCAGTCCAATAAGCACGCGCCGGCCCTCTGCCCAGGAGGCCGCCCCCGCCCCCTCGGCCCTCCGTTCCCGCCCCCGGCTTCGCCTCCCGCTGCCGCCGCCGCCGCAGCCGCCGCCGCCGCCGCCGCCGCCGCTGCCGCCGCCGCTTCCTGCGGCCTGGGCTTCCCGCCGCCAGCATGCCGCATGCCTTCAAGCCCGGGGACTTGGTGTTCGCCAAGATGAAGGGCTACCCGCACTGGCCGGCCCGGGTGAGGCCGCGCGGGAGATGGGCCAGGCAGGGGGGGTGGGGCAGCAGGGGCCCCGGGCCTGAGGGATCCTTACAACAGAGGTCTGGGGGTCCCCGGGCCTGAGGGACCCGCGCAGCGGGTCCTGGGGGGATTCTGGGCCTGAGGAAGCCCGCGCCGGGGGCCTGGGGGTCCCGGCGCCTGAAGGACGCCGCGCTTGGGTCTGGGGGTCTCAGCGCGTGAGGAAGTCCGCGCGGGGGTCTGGGGTCCCGGCGCCTGAGGGAGGCCGCGCCGGGGGTCTGGGGGTTCCGGCCCCTGAGGCAAGTCGCACCGGGGTCTGGGGTTTGGGGGGCTGAGAGAGCCCGCGCGAGGATCTGGGGGTCCCCGGGCCTGAGGGAAGCCGCGCCGGGGGTCTGAGGGTCCCGGCTCCTGAGGCAAGCCGCGCCGGGGTCTGCGGTCCGGGGGCCTGAGGGAAGCCGCGCCGGGGTTCTGAGGGTCCCCGCGCCTGAGGGAGCCGTACCGAGGTCTGGGGGTCCCCGGACCAGAAGGAGCCCGCGCGGGGGTCTGGGAGTCCCCGCACCTGAGGGAGTGCGCGCCAGGGTCTGGGGGTCCTCGGGGCTGAGGGGGTCCGTGCGGGGGTCTGGGGGTCCCCGGGCTTGAGGGGCTCCGCGCTGGGGTCTGGAGGTTTCCGCACCTGAGGGGGTCCGCGCCGGGGTCTGGGGGTCCCCGGACTTGAGGGAGTCCGCGCTGGGGGTCTGGGGTCCCCGCGCCTGAGGGACCCCGCGCAGGGGTGCGGGGTGGCCGCGGAGAGATCCAGAGCCAAGGGAAGTGGGGTTTGAGGGATCTGGGGCCTGAGGGGGCAGGGTTCAAGTTTGAAGGAGGTGGTGGTGTGAGGAGAGAGGAGGAACATGGGGCTTAAGGAGAGGAATCCCACTGATGGGAAGGGGGTGCGCGGCCTGAAGATGTCAGGTGGGGCCCCAGGCCGTGTGCCAGAGAGGGCTGGAGAGCGGTGCAGGAGGGGAGAGGGGTTGAGGGTTGAGGCTGAGGGGGTGAGGGAGGGTAGATGCCACGGGTGGGGGGGGGCTGTGTTCACATGGTCGCTGAAGCGGGGAGGGTTTATCTGATAATGTGGGGTGTCAGGGACCAGAGCTTGGAGTGAGACTTGCTTAAGGGACCCTGGGAGCTGGTGCCCTTATGAGGACCCCCTCCCCCGTCCTGTGGTGGAGGAGGCCGGCTGGGTGTGAGGTTGAGGGAGATCTCAGAGTGGTCCTCCCTGACTCTTGTATCAGGTCCTTTTCGGGCTCAAGCCCAAAAGAGAAAGCATCTGAGGGAAGAGGTTGAGCCAAGGGGACTTTGGGGATCCAGGGTAGAAGATGAGATCCAGGGGACCCAGATGGTCTGAGGGGTGCGGTCTGGCGGGGTCCTGAGGGTGGAGGTCCCAGAGAGTGCGTTTCCAGGCACTATCCCGGGCAGGCCCATGCGGAGGAGGGAGCTGGGGTTGTCATCCCCAGGTCTTGGGAATAAAGCTGCCCCAGGACCTAGGCTGGTGGAATATGCATGACAGGACTGAAGGAATTTGGGGGATGGGGGGTGGGAGGCCCAGGCAGCAGCAGGGGGCATGGGAAGGATGAGGCTGGAACTGAGGCCACGCGGGAGTTGCCGGGCAGTATTGCGATTTCAGCCCTGCTCCCTGCTCGTTGGAGCCCCCCTCCCTCAGGGTGGGAGTACGGATCAGGGCATCCTGCAGAGCTGGGGGTCTGGGTGCAGACAGGCTGCCACAGCAGGCCGGGAAGGGACACTGACCAGGCCAGCAGTCCTGACAACCGTTGGAGCTGGTGCTGCCGCTAGGATACCTGAGCCTCAGGCGCAGAGGCGGGTCCGTGGTGAGGCCTGAGCGAACGCCCGGCCGGGAAGGCGTGGCAGGCTCGTTCTCAGGAGGTGAAGTTTGGGGAAGCTTCTGTGCAGCAGTGGGATGCTTGGGATTGATGCCTCATGCCCCCAACCAAGGACTTTGGAAAAGTAGCCCAGAGAGCTGAGGAGGAAGCTGGGTGAGGGGGACGGGAAAGTTCCAGTAGCCCCCAGGCATAGTAGAGGATGGGAAGAGATTAACGGGGACCAGAAAACTCACTTTAACCTGGTTTGCTCGGGCTTATTTTTTGCGGGGGGGGGGACTCTAGAGCCATGAAACTTTCCGTGCACTTCCCTTCTTTCGAGTGTACCAGCTTCCCCCGTCCTCGTTACCCCCTCCTGGCAGCTCTCGAAGCTCGGAACATTTCCAAGCACCGGATTGGAAGTGAAGGGGCTGCTAGCCTCCTGTGGGGAGGTGACTGACAGCTGCCGGGGCCCATGGGCCTGTAGGGAGAGGGTGGGACTTCCTGGATGCTCAGGGCCTGTCTCCTGCAGCCCACCCCCCACCCTCTGCATCCTTGGAGCTGCCAGCCACAGCTTCTGGGAGACCAGCCACCCGATTGCCTTTTTGCGGGAGGGGTCCCGTGGGAGGGTCCTGGGAGTGTGGAGAGGCTGAGCTTGCCCCACCTGCTGGCTGCTCAGGGCACCATATTTAGCTTTGCTCAGGTGAAGCACCTACCCTGGAGGCAGAGAAAACACGGGGGGGGGGGGGGACAGGTATGCACTGCAGGGGGGTTTCCTAGAAGAATGCAGATGCCTAGCTGGAAGGTGATGTGTCTCCCTCAGTCAAAGGCTCCCTTCCTCCCAGCATGGCTTACCCCAAGTAACTTAGCTGATTTCTTGGTGATTTCCTGGGTGAGGGGGTGAAGGTGTCCCCCAGCCACGCCCTGACCTGCCTCTCACTGCAGATCGATGATATCGCCGACGGTGCTGTGAAGCCCCCGCCCAACAAGTACCCCATTTTCTTCTTTGGTACACACGAAACGTAAGTTTCTGCAGGTGGGGCTTGATTTTCCCACCTGGTGCCTCCTGGGTGGCCTGACTCACCTGGGACTGGCCCCATGGTTCCTTTCTCCAGAGCCTTCCTGGGACCCAAGGACCTGTTTCCTTACGACAAATGTAAAGATAAGTACGGGAAACCCAACAAGAGGAAAGGCTTCAATGAGGGACTGTGGGAGATCCAGAACAATCCCCACGCCAGCTACAGCGCTCCTCTGGTGAGTACCTGGGGATGGAGAATGACCGATGTGGCGTCTGTGGAATCCAAGTCATGCCTGGTGCTTGGCTACATTTGGCGCCACAGGTGGTCTCAGATTGTCTCATAGGAAAGGAGCAAGGGTTCAACCTCCCTTGGCACTGCTGACCGTTCTCTTTCGGGGTGTCCTGGGGCGTCCTGGGCACAGTGGGGTGAGTAGCATCCCTGGCCTCACCCGCTCCATGCCAGTAGCACCCCACCCCCCGAAGTCGTGACCACCATACACGTCTCCAGACATAGACGAGTACCGCTGGGGTCATGGAGGGCTGGAGGGCCACCTCTGGTGAAACCCAGTGCTTACAGTTAGCTTGGATTTATAATAGCATTTCTATGGCTCTTAAAAAACCTTTTGTTTTCTTAGAAAAAAAGTTTTTTCTGTCAGTGACGTGCCTCCCTTCCCCCTTACTGCCAGATTTTAGCCTTGAGAAGAGGCTGTGGTTGGTCGATGTGAGTTCTTGCTTAGATGGAAAAAAAGTGCCAAGAACCACAGAGATGACATCTCAGTGGCAAATCAGTGTCAGGAAATGTTCAGGGAAAGATGGCATTCAGAAGAGTTGAAGTGAAATTCGTGGGAAGCTTCGGAAGGCTGCAGAAAGGTGGCAGAAAGCTACCTTGCTCTGGGCATTTTGGGAAGAGATGCAGTTGAGGGGAGGCTGGGCTGGGGTTCTCTGCTCTGCTCTCAGCCAGCGTGTTGTGGATCTCTGCAGGAGGCACAGGGACCCAGACTAGTCTGGCTTCAGGAGGGGTGGCTGGGAGGTTGGCTGGGAGGCCACGCCGACTGACTGCAGGGGGGCAGAGCATCCTTGCTGGGGGAGAAGAGGGTCTGCGCCTGGCCTGTGAGGAGGGATGCAGGAGGCGCGGAGAGGGTCTGGTGTGTGTGAGCTCAGCCACCGCTGACCTAGTAGGCACTGCTCTGTGGCGGGACCGGCAGTCCAAGATGAAGCAGTCCCACTCCTGGCCTCCTGGGAGCTCACGGTCTGGGATTCAGGGTTTATCACCAGATGTTTCTTGAGTGCTGAGGGTTTGGCAGCCCCTTCTTAGGGGGCGAGGCTCACGTTTAGTGGATGTTGGTGGTGGTCTGCTTTTACCTCCTTAGATGGATCTGGGAGAAGGAGGTTCCCCCCGCCCCGCTTCTGCTGCCCACCGTGTCTCCCAGCTTTGTGGGTGAATGGGTCAGAAGGTCTTCACGACATCTGGTTCTGTGTGATCCTTTTCTGGCCCTGGCTCAAGTGCTGTTGGTTACGTCCTAAGCTTATTACTGCTGATGAATCATCACACCATTTAATATTTATTGCACGCCCACGGCTTGCTAAGTGCTGTGTAGATGCCTGCCCTCGAGGAATGCAACTCAGAAATGGTACAGCCTTGACATTAAACTGGCCTGACACAGACTCCCCAGGTTGAGAAGTAGCTGTTAAGTGTGAGAGCTTGTCTTGCTGGAGTCTATGGCTCCAAACCGGACATCTGTTTAAGATCCGGATTCGTGGGCCCCACCCGTGGAAGTTTGGCTTTCGGGGGCTCAGGCCTGGGACCCCTGAGGTGTTCCTTCCAACTCATCGGCCTAGGCATCAGCCTAGACATTTCTGATGGAGCCAGGCCGCAGGCACGCTTTCGGAAGCAGCTCTGTCCGGGTACCTGAGCGGTCTCTTTGCTCAGCCTTCAAGTTTCTTGTGGGAACGCAGACTTGCGGCACAAAATTGAAAAGATAGAAAAGTGTGTAGGGATAGTGGACAGTCGGCCCTGCCTCCTGGTCACTCTGCTGCCATGTCCTGTCAGGATAACCGTAGCTGCTCTTTTCCTATACATTCTCTGAGGTTCCGTATTCATAATGAAATCGTACGCAACTTTTCCTTCTAAGGCATAGAATTCTAAATTTTGCTTATTGTCTTCCAAAATACATCTTTTAAAAACTAAATATTTTTAATAACCTCTACACCCATTGTGGGGCTCAAACTCATGATCCCGAGATCAAGAGTCGCACGCTCTACTGACTGAGCCTGCCAGGCGCCCCGAAAATATATCCTGAGTGTTGGTTTGCATGCAGAAAACAGACTCATTCTTTCTGATAACCTTAACTCAGCTGGTTCTTCCTCTAAGAGGGGACAGCAAGCCCTGTTTCCGCATCTCCTTGCTGAGGCGGGAGGTAGAAAGTGGTATCTGAGTGTGGGTCCAGCTTCATTGTCCTTTGGTCCACACAGTAATCCTGAGAGTAGCCTGGGCAGGTAGCATCTTTCCCATTTTCCATACAAGCAAACTGAGGCCCAGAGGGACCCACTTAGAATCTGAGACCTCTTAGACCTAGACCAGGGTTTTTCAACATTTATGGCTACATCATTTTAGGGCGAGGTGGGAGGGGGTGCTCCTGGGCACTGTGGAATGTTTAACAGCATCCCTGGCCCCCACCGACTAGATGCCAGAAGTGCCCCAGTTTTGGCAGCCTCAGATGTCCCTAGGAATTGCCAAATGCCTCCAAGAGAACAAGAGTCATTTCTGGTTGAGAACCATTGACTTAGAAGGATCCTAGAAGTGTCTGCTTGTCCCTTGATAGAGGAAAAGGGACAGGGACCTGTGCACGGTTCTCAAGTTGGTGAAAGGGAGCTGGGGCTAAAGCCCAGGCCTCCCGTGTCCCAGGCCGGAGGAGGGCCCCGAGAATAATCTCTGCCTTGGGTCTGGAGTTAAGAGTCCTGTGGTATGAATGTCGGGACCTGGGTTCGAGTCCTGGCTCTAGCACTTGCTTACTGTGAGCCTTGGGGCACCGCATCACCTCTCTGAGCCTCAGTCTCATTAGAGACGAGGGTCCTGGTAGTGTCAGCATCTCACAGGGTTGCTGGGGGAGCCCTGTAATCAAACGGCACAGTGCTGAGCAGCTGATGAGATGCTAGTTGGGAATGAGGCCAGGCTGAACCTGACCTTCCCTTTCTACCTCAGTCACCCTCTCGATCCATTAAGGCAGTGGGAGAAACGAATGCTCAACCCCCCTCACCTGACCATCGGACTTGGGGTGGTTGGAGGTTGGCTGGCTCTTGGCCTTTGTCTCCTGGTTCCTTTCTGTACCCCATGCTTCTCTTGTGTGGACCGGATTTCCCCAAAACTAGTTAGATCCCATGGGCTGACCCCAGGAGATCCAGAGTTCCTGGCTTTATCTGCAGGCATAGGGTAGGGCCAGTCACTTACTTTCCCAGAGAGTCCGTTTTTGCAATTGTGGGACAGACCCGTTCACCCCTGCTACCTGGCCGCCCCAGCCACCTGGGCAGATGTGAGGGGCACGAGTTGGACCCCAGTGAGTGGGGAGCTTGGCAGAAGCAAGAAGGGGTTATATCTATTTATTTATTTATTATTTTTAAAGATCTTATTTACTTATTTGATAGAGACACAGCAAGAGAGGGAACACAAGTAGGGGAAGGGGAAGAGGGAGAAGCAGGCTTCCCGCCGAGCAGGGAGCCCGATGCAGGGCTCGATCCCAGGACCCTGAGATCATGACCTGAGCTGAAGGCAGAAGCTCAATGACTGAGGACCTTCAGGTGCCCCAAGGAGGGTTGTTTTTTTTTTTTCTTTTAAAGATTTTATTTATTTATTTGACAGAGATCACATGTAGGCAGAGAGGCAGGCAGAGCAGGGGCAGGGGTCGGGGGGAGTAGGGTCCCTGCTGAGCAGAGAGCCCGATGTGGGGCTCGATCCCAGGACCCTGAGATCATGACCTGAGCCAAAGGCAGAGGCTTAACCCACTGAGCCACACAGGTGCCCCTAGGGGTTTTAATTAGCAGTAGCTGCGCCCAGTGGCCCGGACTTAGAGGCTAAGACAGACCTGGCTGGCCTCCCTCCTCTGTCACATCGTTGCTGTGATCCTGAGCTCTCGCTCCACCTTTTCCTCAGCCGCAAATTGAGGGTGACAGTTCGTACCCGGTGCACCCAGAGAGAGATGCGGAGCTTGGGGCTGGGGATTGCACCAAACCAGTGTCCGCTCTTACTGCCATGAAGCCGATCCTTCTGCAGAAGAGCCGTGGGCCTCGTCACTTGGCCTCCAAGCTGCTCTGCTACCCCTGCCATGGAGAACGGGTCATGTCTCCCTGCTCCCTGCCGGGGCTGCTGTGAAGAGAACCCACACCCTGGCACGAGGCATGCATGATGGAAGTCCACCGAGAAAGTGGGATTATCTCCCAGCGGTTGGGGTTCGGGCTCGACCTACTTACTGTTGCACCCTTCAGTTTCGTCAGCCATTACAGATGAGGCCCTTCACCGTTCCACAGCTGAGACAACAGGTTCTGGGAGCTGAGTGCAAGGTCCTGCCAACACCTGGCCTTTATACTTCTCACCTGCTAACCCAGCCACGTGAAGGCCGGGTGGGCTCGTGACCCGGAAAGGACTGGGGGCTTCCTATAAGAGGTCATGGGCAGGCTGGGTCCCCTCCCACGCACTCCCTCTGGCAGTCCCCGCTCTGGCTCCCACATTTCTGCTCTGAATGCATTTCCACATTGATGTGGTGCCGGGACCTTGCCTTGTCCTCTCTCCAGTGCTGGCAGGTTCCTTCCCTCCTAGGGCCCTGGTTAAGCCTACAATTCCACTTCTTGCTTCTCAGTCCTGGTCTCAACTCATCCCATCGGGGTGGCCCTGGAGGTCCTTACATGTGCTGTCATTTCCTTCTTGTCCTCCCCGCTTTTTTCTTGTCCAATGTGCACGCACCACTCCGACCCGTTGATTCCCTAGCTGTGATTACGCTAAGGGAAAGTGACTTCTCTTTTATTTTTTTAATTTAGGAAATTCACTATTTTAGCCATATTCCGCGGTGGCTTTCATTCATTTATAGTGTCATGTGATCATCTCTATTCTCTAACTCAGAACATTACATCACCGCACAAGGAAACCCCCTCCATTACCTGCCACCCCCAATTTTCCCCAAAGCCCCTGAGAAGTTTTTGTTTTTTTTAAGTAGGCTCCACACCCAACATGGGGCTTGAACTCACAACCCCGAGATCAAGAGTGGTACGCTCCACTGACTGAACTGGCCATCCGCCCCACCCCCGAGAACTGATCATCTATCTATTTCTGTGGATTTGCACGTTCCAGATATTTCACATAAATGGAATCCTGTTTGGTCCTTTGCCCTGCTTCTTTCCACCGAGCATGTTTTGGAAGTGTATCCGTGCTGTAGCGCTCCTTTTTATGGCCGAGAGGCATTCCTTTCTGTAGCCGTCCCACGTTGTGTTCATCAGTAGGTGGCTGTTCACCTTGTTTGCAGATAATGTAGCTTTAAAAAGTTAATGTAGCTTTGGGGGTGCCTGGGTGGCTCAGTGGGTTAAGCCTCTGCCTTCGGCTCAGGTCATGATCTCAGGGTCCTGGGATCGAGCCCCGCATCGGGCTCTCTGCTCCGCAGGGAGCCTGCTTCCCTCCCACCCCCAACCCCTGCCTGCCTCTCTGCCTACTTGTGATCTCTGTCTGTCAAATAAATAAATAAAAACTTAAAAAAAAAAAGTTAATGTAGCTTTAAAAAAAAAAAAACCAAAGAGGGAGAGAAATCAGTTATTCAGTAAAGAGGTACCATGGAATAACATGATCAGGTTTTACATGGGCTTAGCTGCACTGGGCGCCCCAAGACTGTCACGGCAGCCTCCCTCATGACGCTTTGTAGCTGTGCGTTTCCTTCTCTGTCCCCTGTTAGCACGTGGGCTCTCCGAGGACAGGGATGCCGTCTGGCTCGCATCTAGCTCCGGCCCTCAACACAGGGCCTCCTGGGCTGCGTGTTCCACGGCGTACACTGAACGGAGTGATGGCTAAAGATGCCCGGGGCTCATATGTTTTCCTCCCAATAAATGTCAGACATTCAGAACAAGTTCAGAAACTGGCCCAAGTGAGCCATGGGGCCTGGCCATGGTTGTGCCATCTGCCAGGTCCCCTCGATCCTCCAGGACCCTGTATAAGCCCTGACCAGCCCGCCAGCCTTTCTTCTGCCCCGTCCTATCTCAAGGCGCGGTGGCCACACTGACCTTGCCAATGTCTGGGGACAGCCTGCTCTCATGCCGTTGGCGGCTTTCCAGAATTTGGCCCCTGCCCCTTTGCATGTTTGGGACGACTCCTCAACTAAAATGTCACATCCTCCAAGGCTCCCCCCACAAAACAGCACTTCAGATTACTCCTGCCACTTCATGCCCACCTATCTCTTCCTGATCCCCCAGCACCCATGTACCAGTGCTGTCCTCTATCCCTCTCTTCTATCCCTGTCCCCAGAGTGTGACTTTATTCTGCTGCATCGTCCCCTGTCGGCCTCTGCTCTGGGGCTGTAAGCCCCCTGGGGGCAGGGATCGTACTGTGCTTACCTGTGTGGGCTCGCTACCTACCCTGCACGGTGCCTGGCGCAGGCCCCAGCTCACGCCCCGACTGAGTGCGTCCCGAGCCTGGCACAGGGCGAGCTGGGAAGGGGTGCTGTGTAAGCGTTTGTGTTTCTGTGGCTCTTGTTGCCTGAGCGAGCACACTGGGTGACACAGAAATCGCAGTGCCTGGCAGGTCAGGCCTGGTGGTCCTGTGTTCATGACGACGGGAGGGTTAATAAGAGGAAAGCCAGCTCTGGTGGCCTTCTGGCCAGTCTGGGCACTGTCTTCAGTATGTCACATCCCACTTCTGCCTCATCCTGGCCACAGCCCTGTGAGGCCAAAGTGGTGCCATCCCCATTGCTCAGCTTGGGAAACGGAGGCACTGAGAGGCCAAGTTACTGGCCCGAGGTTTGATCTGTAATCCTAGCCCTTGCTGCACATGTCATCTCGCCTTCCAGCCTCCATTTTCGGAGCTTTCTGGGCTGCAGGTCCCCAATGTGGAAAGTGAGGAGGCCAGACCCAGACATTTGAGACCCCGCATGGGTTCTGTCCTCTGGGTCACCGTCCTGGTTGGGAAATGCACCCCAGGCTGATGGTGACTCACGGTCTCTGCCCCCTCCTGCCCCCCAGCCGGTGAGTTCCTCTGACAGCGAGGCCCCTGAAGCTGACCCGGCAGGCGGGAGCGAGGACGACGAGGTCCGGGGGGTCATGGCCGTCACAGCCGTGACCGCCACAGCGGCCAGCGACAGGATGGAGAGTGACTCAGACTCAGACAAAAGCAGTGACAACAGTGGCCTGAAGCGGAAGGCCGCAGCCCTGAAGGTAGGGGTGGGCCAGGAGCTCCCAGCCTTGGGGGCAGCCGGCAGTCCAACCACGCTCTGGCCTTTCCTCCTCCCCCACGAGGCCTCTAGCAGCTTGCACTCCTTGCCCTGCCCTTCTTGTTTTTAATACACGGTTTAATCTGATATATTATTTATTTTTATTTGTTACTGTTGTACACGCGTCATCTCGTTAACTTTTGTAGTATTGCTCAGTAGATATTACTGTTTCCACCTTGTAGATGATCATCTCAGGAAGGGCAGTGCGCTTAGCGTGGCTCTCTAGTGTGAAGCTGAAATGCTTTCTTGTATTAACGCGACCTTTTACTCAATACCAGCCAGACTGAACAGATAGTCACAGAACTGGAATGCAGGCCCTTGCTCTTGGCCTTTTCCTCCCAGGAGCCTCCTAGCTGAAATTATGCCCTTAGCCTGAATATGCAGTTAATTTTTCTGCATGTTTAACATGCTTTTTAAAAATTGAGATACCATTCACATACCACAAAACTCCCTCTTTCAAAATACGCAATTCACTGGTTGTTAGTACATTTGCAGAGCTGTGCAGTTACCACCACTGGCTAGTTCCAGAACATTCCCTGACTCAAGAAACCTTGTCCCTGCCAGCAGTCATTCCCCCCAGCCCCCCCGAACCCCCTTCCCGTCCATGGCTGAGCCTGGTCTGGACATGTCACACACGTGGACTCACAGCCCGTGGGGCCTTCTGTGTCTGGAATCCCTCCCTGAGTGTCATGGGCTCAGGGTCCGTCCCCAGGGCAGCATGTGTTGGTGTCTTGCTCCTATTTGTGGTGGAGAGACGCTCCCAGGGGTGTGTGCTGGACGTGTGTGTATCCGCTCATCAGTGGACGGACATCTGGGTTGTGTCACTCCGGCTGCCGAGCACGGGTGTGTGCAGATTTCTGTGGGGATGGGAGAGTTCGGTTCTCCTGGAGATAGGCTCTCTCTTGCCTTGTCTGTCTTTTGACTACTTTTAAACATTCGGGAGCAGAATGAAAGAACTATGATTTATCATCAACTTCTTTGACATAGTAAGGCTTTCCTTTTATTATTTGTAAAAATAACATTTGCTTTCGGTTCCATTCATAAGGATCAACCACGCTTGTAAGTTGTAAGGTGTAAAAAGCGTGGAGAAGCTAGTGGAAAACACCCACGTTACGTGGCAGGGCATCTATGCCGAGGACCGGACACACCCTGTCGTGTTTCTCCGTGATCCTGCATGTGCCTCACGCGTGGGGTGGCTGCGTGAGGCCCAGAATTTGTGATCACGTACACACTCTGTGTGTGAAATGCTGAGTGTTTCTTTGGCGTTAGGGACGATATCAAGTCATGGTCTTCAGTGGTTGAGAGGTAGTATATGACGTGCGTGATCTCTAACCAATATGTTATTAAGAGTGTTGGGATTTGGTTTTTTCCCCAGTTTTCACGATATGGCGGCATCATTTTTTAAAGTTCCCCATTACCACTGTTTACAGTTACCGGGGACGTTGAACAGAAACATGTAGGAAACCGTGCCCCCTGCCCCCACCCCCGGCCCCCAACCATGCCACCCCTTAGGGGTAAATCCCTATTTGTAAGTCAGTACTTACTCAGATGGGTTTTTTTGGACGGTGGGGGGGCAGTTTTGCATTAAACAGGTCTAAGTTCTTATTACAACACCTTTTAACCACGCCAGGGAGAACTTAAGAGATTGAGACCTTTTCCCTGGTAGCCCCGTGACACCAGCACATCGCAGCTGTCTTCTGCCCAGTCCGTGAGAGGCTGTGGTTTTCCTGCCGGGCCAACTTTCTGGGTTTTTCTCTTCAGTTAACATTAACTTGTTTCTGTGGACCCACATGCTGCTCTTCTCATCGCTCCTCTGAACGCTCCATGGCAGACCCTGACCCCAGCCCTGGTGGCTCATCACTCCCTGCCACCCCACGCCCCGGGGTTCTGTTCTCTTGGGGCTTCCAAGACTCGCTGCTCCGGGCCCCTCCCCACCGCCTCCCCCTGCACCTCACGTGTGGACATTGGGAGGGTGGGTCCTGGGTCGTCTTCATCCCCGTGATCCCTGCCTTTTTGTCTGGGGAACCAGGCCATGTCCCAGCTCGAAACGCCCTGGAACTGCCTCAAGAGTCTTGACGGAACAGGAGCTGTCGGAACTCTGGATTCCCCAAGTGCCTGGGTTGAGAGTACTGTGCTAGCGGGCTGGGAAGGGGGAGCACGCGGCACCCCGAGGCCACAGACCGCCTCTGCCCCAAGAGGGAGTGGGGAGTGTGCGGTGCACCCGGCTTGGGCTCGGCTGCCCGCGAAGTGGGGCCATCTCCGGGCACAGCCCGTGCAGCCCTGTGGGTCTGGCTCCAGCTGGGCCCCACCCCAGCCCTTCCCTGCCCGCTCACCAGCCACGCTGCCTTCCGGGCACGGGGCTTCTTGCTTGCTGTCTCTTCTGTCCCTCCATCTGTTGCTCTTCCCACTGGCCTCATGGCGGCTTTCTGTGACCGCCTTCCCCATAGAACAGTAACCTTAGATTCACACGGGATGTTTCAGTTTGCCTCTCCTGACGGGAGCGTACGGTGTGCGACCTCGTAGGGACCTTGTCTTTCACTGGTGTGTCACTGAGTGGACAGGTGTGCCAGCCACCCTAACAGAGTAGCAGGATCATTTGTGGGGGCTGGAAGTCCGAGATCAAGGTGCCAGCAGGGCTCGTTCCTTCTGAGGCCTCTCCTCAGCATGCAGGCGCCCTCCCGCCCCCGCACGGTTGTCCCTGCGTGTGTGTCTGTTACGAGAACCGGTGCATTTCCTAGGTGTGACAAAACAGGAGAGGTGTGATGTAACTCCCACGTTGCCGGCTAGAAAGACCCGCGTGTCCCTCGGTGAGATCGGTCTCTACAGCTCGGTTCTCTCTTTATAAAAATTCTTCCGTTGGCCTCTTTGGGTGGATGTCAGGGAACGCGGGAACCCCGAAACAATTCAGGCTGTATGTGTGCACGTGTGCATATGTATATTTTTATTTTTTTATTGAGGTGAAATTCACTGTAAAAAGTAGCCGTTCTACAACGCACCGCTTAGTGGCTTGTGGTCCATTCCCAGCGTTTGTGCAGCCTTCACCTCTCTCTAGTTCTAGAATGCACATGTATGTTTTTCTGGGGAAAGCATACTTGGTTTGGTTTTTCTTTCATTTTTCTAAATTGTGCTAAGGTACACGTAATGTAAAATTTGCTGTTTTAACCGCACAGCTCAGTGGCATGAAGCACACTCACACTGTCCTCCAGCCACCCCCACCTTCCGTGTCCAGAACTTTCCATCTCCCCACACAGAGACTTTGTCCCCATGAAGCACAGACTCCCCACCCCCTGCCCCGTCTGTGTGGACGGGACTCCTCTGGGGACCTCCTGGGAGTGGGGACCTGCGGGATGGGTGCTTCTGAGTCTAGCTGCTCTTGCTGAGCACAGTGTCCTCATGGTTCAAGATCCATGGTTTTTATTTATTTATTTATTTAAAGATTTTATTTATTTATTTATTTATTTATTTGAGAGAGAGCATGAGAAGGGAGAAGGTCAGAGGGAGAAGCAGACTCCCCGTGGAGCTGGGAGCCCGATGTGGGACTCGATCCTGGGAATCTGGGATCCTGACCTGAGCTGAGGGCAGTTGTCTAACCAGCTGAGCCGCCCAGGCGCCCAAGATCCGTGGTTTTTAACCAGATCCTCAAAAGGGTCCCTGCTGCCTTCCAAAAGTTCCAGAACCTCAGCTCTTCAGAGTACGAACGGCCAAGTGGGAGGCAGCTCTGCCAAACACATAGGCTTTCTGACTGTGGCTCTGTTTGGGCTGCTCCCTTGCTAGATGTCAGTGTCAAAACGAACCCGAAAGGCCTCCAGCGACCTGGATCAAGCCAGTGTGTCCCCATCAGAGGAGGAGAACTCAGAAAGCTCATCTGAGTCAGAAAAGACCAGTGACCAGGTGAGCTTGTGGCTGGCTCTGTGGGAGGGTGGACACACGCATGGGAGCCAAGCAGCGGTCAGCCAGGGGGCCCACACTCAGCCCCCTTCTCTCTGTTCAGGACTTCACCCCCGAGAAGAAAGCTGTGGTCCGGGCACCTCGGCGGGGCCCCCTTGCAGGACGGAAGAAAAAGGTAGAGGTGGTTCGTTTTGTTGTTTTGTTGTTTGTGGTTTTGTTCCCACCTGCCTGCCTGTGGGAAACCCGAGAGATCCTCTCCATGGTCACCAGGCAGTGTGAGAGTCAGTCCTTTTTGGAGGAGGGTAGGTCATAGGCTAGAGGGATCCCCTGGGCCCGCCATCTTCCACCTTCACCTCTGCTTCCCCTGATGGCTTCAGCTCATAGTTTCTGAGCTTGGTGTGTGCAGAGCGCTTCCCTGGAGCTGAGACCGCCGAGACACCACCGCTCCTGAGAGGAGTGTAGAGGCCAGTTTGGGAAACGGGATGCTAGAACGCCGGCCTTGGAAGGGAGTGAAGTGCTCTAGGCCGTAGTTTGTAGTCGAAAAAGCTCTTGGAAAAGACAGTAGCTCTCCTCTGCCTCCCCCACTTCACCAAGGAGGAGATGAGGCCTGGGGGTGTCACATGCCATCACTGAGCCGGACCATCATGTGGCTGCAGGCACATCGGGGGCTGCAAGGGGCACTCTCCTTGGCCTGCGTTCTTCTCACCTCTGTGCCCGCTTCTCTCAGAAGGCACCTTCAGCCTCCGATTCCGACTCCAAAGCAGAATCCGACGGGGCCAAGGGTGAGCCAGTGGCCGCGGCCAGGTCAGTGCCGTCCTCCTCCTCCTCCTCCTCCTCTGCCTCCTCTTCCGACTCAGACGTGTCTGTAAAGAAACCTCCTCGGGGCAGGAAGCCAGGTATGGTCCCAGCGGTGTGCCTCCCACCTTTGGCTGCCGGCGGTGGGGGGCCTGCCCTGTGGGAGAGTGCCCGTGTAGACCGGGCCACCCCTTCCTCTCCTGCAGTGGAAAAGCCTCCACCAAAGCCCCGCGGGCGGAAGCCGAAGCCCGAGCGGCCCCCGACCAGCTCGAGCAGTGACAGGTGGGTGAGCAGCGACCAGCGGGTCATAGGCCAGGGTTGTGTGGCTGGGCCTGGCCCCGCAGCCCTCTGACCAGCCTGCACCCCCAGTGACAGTGACGAGGTGGACCGCATCAGCGAGTGGAAGCGCCGGGATGAGGAGCGGCGGCGTGAGCTGGAGGCCAGGCGGCGCCGGGAGCAGGAGGAGGAGCTGCGGCGGCTCCGCGAGCAGGAGAAGGAGGAGAAGGAGCGGAGACGCGAGCGCGAGCGCGGGGAGGCCCCACCTGGGGGCAGCGGGGGCAGCAGCGGGGATGAGCTTGGGGACGAGGATGAGCCCGTCAGGAAGCGTGGCCGCAAGGGCCGGGGGCAGGGACCACAGTCCTCCTCCGACTCGGGGCCCGAGGCTGAGCTGCAGAGAGAGGTGCGTACCATCGGGGTGTGTCCTGGGCTCTTGGGGAGGATCTGGTGACCGAGGGGCTTCTTCCTCGCGCCCACCCCTTCCAGCAAGTCCATTCCTGACTCCACACATTCAGTGAGCACCAACTGCATGCTGGGTGCTGTGCTGTGGCCCAGGGTGTGGGAAACAACCTGAGATGCATTCCAAAGTGTTCATTGCTAAGGACAAGAATGCAGGGTCCGAGGGCAGGAGCTGTCGGGTGAGGTTTTCTGTTTTAGGTAGGGTAAATCCTAAAGGCTTTAGTTGAGAAGGTGCCATTAAATAAGGATTGGAATGAAATGAGAGGTGGTGTAGGAAGGTACTCGGGGAATAGCTCTCTAGGCAGAAGGCATAGTCTATGCAAATGTCCTGGGGCAGCACTAGGCCTGATGTGTTGGGGGACTAGCCAGGAGGCTTATGTGTCTGGAGCAGAGTGGGTGAGGAAGAAAGAGGGAGGAGGGGAGGGAAAGAAGGGTGGAGGGCAGATTGTGTGGGGGCCTTGGGAATCGGGGTGAGGACTTGGGCTTTTACCTCAGTGAGTAGGAGCCCTAGAGGGCAATGGGCAGAGGAGCGGGAGTTGACTCAGGTGCTCACAGGTGCCCTCTGGCTGCTGCATGGAGGGAGGGAGGGAGTCTGAGTGAGCGACAAGCAGGTAGGAGGCCTCTGATGACTTGGCGGTGACCATCAGGTGCCCTGCAGTCCCACAGGCCTGTCCGCTTCCTGCTCGCTGGTCTTGCAGCCTGCCTGAATCTGAGTCTGCCTTTCCAGGCCTGTCACCTCCTAGATGGTGCCCTATGTGATGGGAGGATGGGGAAGCAGGGCAATAGTCTGTTCTCTCGCTGTCTCTCTTCCTTTGATCACAAAATGGGGAACAAGACCCCTGCCACAGGAGAAGTGTGTGCGGTGGGGCTGCCCCACCCACCGAAGGAGTGGTCCTTTTAGGGTCTGAGAAGCCGTTGTCTGGGGACGGACTGGACACCAGAGTCCTTCTTCCTGTCCCATCCTGCCTGTTGCACCAGTTCCCAGCAGTGCAGAGGTGGTGGCGGGAAGTGTCAGACTATCTCTAAGGAGGAGAGCCCCCACTGCCCGCCATTCCAACCTTCCCTCTGGCCACTGTAGGCAAAGAAGGCAGCCAAACAGTCACAAAGCACAGAGCCCACGAGGAGACCCAGCCAGAAGGAGAAGAGAGGGCGCCCCGAGGAGAGGCCCCGAGCCAGGTCAGCACTCGTTTTGCTTCTCCTCCCACAGCTACCTGGGGACCCACCTGCCCCGTGCTAGTCCCTGCAGTTCTCAGCCTCCTGGGGACCCATTACCCTTCACCCTTATGGGAGCAGGGTTTCCAATTCCGATTTCTGAATTCAGCCTTGGAGATAGATCTGATCCGAGTGTCCCATTCTTGGGGCTCCATTGGCTCACATAGGAGCCAGTGCTCCAGGACCGTGATCCTGCCCCGAGCGGCACCATGCCATATCTGTGGTCGTCACACTGGGGGTGCTCTGGCATCGGGGGGGGGGGGGGCAGGGCACCCGCCAGAGATGATCCACCTGATGTCAACAGTGCTGAGGGGAGGGATCGTCCCCCAGACCTGTAGTTCTGAGACTCCTCCGAGGCCCACCAGGGCAGGGGACACAGCCCCTCTTCCCGCTGCTGGCCAGGTGAGATTCCAGCATCAGTGAGGGGACCTGCCCGTGGGAATTTGGCAGCTTCTGCCAAGTAGAAGGTCGCATCCGAGCCGTGGCAACGGGCCTTCGGTCATTGACGGGTGTCAGATTGGGCCCCTTCCACAATTTGTTCACTTGGGTTTCTGTTAAGTCCCCGTTTATTCTCAGTGGTATGTTCATAGTGATGAACAAGTGATGAGACTTGATACCGTTTGCCGGCTAGAAGCAGAGGAATCCCTGGCCGCCATTCCTGGTCACTTCAGGTGACTGCCTAGACCAGATCACATCAGGCCTTACCTCCTCTCCCTCCAGCTCCCAGGGCCCCCTGAGGGTCTCCTTCCCAGTGGCTGCGGGTTCCCCACCGCACAGTCGGGAGACGGCAGCGGCCGGGTGGGGTGGCTGGTTGGCCGTCCAGGGCGGGACTAAGGGGTGTGACTCCACAGGCCTGCGAAGGTGGAGCGAACCCGGAAGCGGTCAGAAGGGTTCCCGCCCGACCGGAAGGTGGAGAAGAAGAAAGGTGAGGGGCAGGTCGCTGGCGGGAGGCTAAGCCAACGAGGAGCGCGGTGCTGGGGCAGGTCCCCGGCCAGCTCTGACGAAGGGGTTGAGGGACTCGGTCAGGTGTAGGGGGCCAGGCCAGGCGGCCCCTTTGGCACTGCTCAGGCCCAGGTGCTGCATTCTCTCCTGGTCCCAGAACCTTCCGTGGAGGAGAAGCTGCAGAAGCTGCACAGTGAGATCAAGTTCGCCCTCAAAGTGGACAATCCGGTGAGGCCCTCGTTGCGGCACTGAGGCCACATCGCAGCCACTTCCTCTGAGCCAAGCAGCCCCCCCACCCCGACCCTCCTGTCTGGAGCTCCCTTAGAAGTCTCAGGAAACTGAGGCAAATCCAGGGTCATTGTTCTCCTGGGTGTCGGCCACAGAGGGCCCGGGTTGGCCGCCTCGGGTGCACTGCGTGGCATGACCACCAGGTGGTGCCAAGCAGCCCTCCAAGTGCTGCGACCCGACCGCCGTCCCTGGGGTTCCCTTGGCACTCCGTCCTCTGCCCAGGGAGCCCCATGGGGCCCCCAGGGCCCCTTCAGCTAGATGCTGTCCCTCCTTACTCCCCTCCCCACCCTGCAGGACGTGAAGAGGTGTCTGAATGCGTTAGAGGAGCTAGGGACCCTGCAGGTGACCTCACAGATCCTCCAGAAGAACACAGATGTGGTGGCCACACTGAAGAAGGTACGTGGGATCCCAGCAGTAGAAGGGGCTGGTGGCAGGCGAGGCGGGGGTCTGTCTGCCCAGGAAGCCTGGGTTCCCAGCCATGGCAGCCCTCAGTCCGGGAGGACGCCAGGGTGCTGGCGGGCCAGAGAGCCGGTGCTGCCAGGGGTGGCCGCGCTGGGGGCGGGTCTGTGGCGGGGGTGAGACCAGCCGCATCTCCTGAGCCAGGCCTCTTGCGGGCCAGATCCGCCGTTACAAGGCCAACAAGGAGGTGATGGAGAAGGCCGCAGAGGTCTACACCCGGCTCAAGTCTCGAGTCCTGGGACCAAAGATTGAGGCCGTCCAGAAGGCGACCAGAGCCGGGCTGGAGAAGGAGAGGGCCGAGGTGGAGAAGGCCGAGGAGGTGCTGGCCGGAGAGGAGGCTCCCACGGAGAGGGCGGAGGTCGAGGCGAGCACTGGTGAGCAGCGTAGGACCTCCCTGGGCCTCAGGCGCCAACCCCCAGGGCCAAAGTGGCACGTTTCTGCTGGCACTCTGCATGCCTGGCTGTGTCCCCAAGGTCGCCAGGGCCTGGTGCGTGCACATACCTGAGCTGCTCATAGATGCTCAGAGCCAGACAGCGCGGGAGGCGGGGTACGTGTGTGCGGGCCGCGTGTGGGAGCGCTGCTGGGACAGGCCTGGGGTTGGAGAAAGAGGGTGTTTCCCACAGGGTCAGTGGCCCTGGTCCCTGTCTAACGGGAGGATGGTCCTTCCTCCTGGGGTCATGTGATGCCCATGGAGCTGCGAGAGGTGTTCCGCTGAAGCCTCAGCAGCCTGCAGGGGACACCGCCTTATTTCTGTCCGCAGGCTTCTCCCGCATTACCCATGGCCACTCATTAACTGGCTTCTCCCTCTTTAGGCTTTTGTGCGCCTGGCTGACTGGGAGGCATAGGGGTGGGAGGATGTGGGTGCAGAGGACCAGAGCCCTTGAGGCAGGTGGCGGCTCCTTTAGGGCTCCTGGCCCCAAACCAGCGGGCGCGGCTACAGGATCGCATGAGCCTTTCTCCCGCCAGATCTCTCAGCCCCGGTGAATGGCGAGGCCATGTCCCAGAAGGGGGAGAGCGTGGAAGACAAGGAGCAGGAGGAAGGACAGAATTCCGAGGAGGGGCCGGGGTGTGGCTCCTCCGAAGAGCCATTACACAGCGAGTGAGTATCGCCACGGCTGCAGCCGTCCTCCTGACGAGGCCTCCGCTCCGTGGGCTGCTTGTTCTGGTGATAACACAGGGACTTGTCCCACACGCCGGCCTCCCACCCCCACCTTTGGCGCTGACCCTCAGGTGCCCCATCGAGGGAGCTCCGCAGCCCTGAGCTGCTCTGGGCCCAGCCCCTGGGAGGCTGGCTTCCTCCTGGTGTGTAGGAGCGGGCGCAGCAGGCTGCTTGACGCTGACGTTGCCACGCTAAGGACCCTGGGCCTGCCTAGGCTTGGCAGGGCCTGTCGGGTCCGGCTGGGGCAGCGTTGGGGGGCTCTGGCTACAGGCTGCACTCCTGGGCGCTGGGTCTCCGCTGGCAGTGGAAGGCCGGAGTGCTCACCCCCACCCACTTGTGTTCCCACCAGCAGCGCGCGGGAGGGCCCCGAGCTGGACGTGCCTGGGAAGGAGCGGCGGGAGCGCGCGAGGGGGCGGATGGACTCGGAGTCCCTGGATGAGGAGGACAGCTGAGCCCTGGTGGCCAGGCCTACCTGTCGCACGTAGATGCCCCAGGCCTGCCCCGGCCCCCACCCACCACCCGCGGAGCAGAGCTGTTGGGGAAGCACCGTGCTGTCCCTTTGTATCTGTCCCCTGGGTTGTTTTTCTGCCTAACTTCTGTGATTTCCAACAAACATGAAATGACTATAAAGGGTTTTTTTTAATGAAAGTCATTTTTATTGGTTCGGTTTTCTAGGGTTGCTGGTGCAACTGTCCAGGGACAGAAGGTTTAAGCCACAAAGTCACCGTTCACAGCAAATGTGAACTCGGTTCTGACACTGTCCCTGCCCGGCATGGGCCGGCAGAGCCGCGGTGAAGGAGAGGGGAGGTGGGAGGCCGTTTTAGACGTAACGAAGGCTCAGGCGGAGGCTGTGGTCTGATTCTCGCGTGCGGCAGCCCAGGGCCCAGACACTCTCGCAGGGCCTTGCTCCCCGTTCCTGCTCCTAGCCGGGCTGCCAGTGAGACCCGGGTCCCCCGCAGCAGCCGCTTGGGGCGCTGAAGCCATTCAGGGTTCGGGGGTTGCTGTGGGCTAGCCGTTGTCCTTGATGTTCAGAGGGTGTAAGCGTTGGGGGGCAGGCCTTGTTCCGTGACCTTGGACAAGTGTCCCTCCCGCTCTGGGCTTCACGTTCCTCACCTGTAAAGTGACCCCAGGCTCCCAGGGCCGGCACAGGGATTTGGACAGTGTGTGCAGTCCCGGCCCAGGCACCTGCATCAGCAGTGGCGGCCACTGTGTGTCCTCCGCCCCGCCCCGGTCAGGTGCCTCCGTCTCAGCCAAGGCCGTGGTGGGTGTGGGACTTCCGAGCCTGGCGACCCTCCATGTGGGCTGGCTGGGTTGAAGCTGCAGTGACAGCTCAGTTTGCACGAATGGCTGTGCACCCAGCGCCTCTGCCTGTGACGGAGACTGAGGAGGGACAGGCCCGAGGGGCTTCCTGACCCGTCACACAGGTCTCACCATGGCTGGGAGCCAACGGTGACCCTTTGGGGAAGGCTGGCCTCGTGTCCTGAGCTTGCAACACCCCATTGTTTCTGAGAAGGGGCTGGTATGAGGGCGCCTCAAGCCTTCCTTGAGGGAGGGAGCCCGATGGGGGTTGTGGGTGGGATACAGGTTCCCGGAAGCGGGGGCCTGCTTGGCTGGGCTCCCCCCAGCTGGAGGACAGGGGAGGCCCAGTGAAGGGAAGCCTCAGCTTCCCCACGTGCCACCCACCTTGTGTGGCTGCCCTGGGCATTTAGGGACAGTGTGGCCGGGAAGGAGGGGACCCTGCATGCTTCCCAGCCCCTGTTCTCCAGCCTGGGGTGGGCGTGGGACCGCGTTGAGCACATTTTGTCATATACCCCCAGGGCCCCATACCCCACGGGGGAGCCCCCTCACTTCTTCCTCAGCCCAGGCCCTTGGGGACCACAAAACATCAGCTCTGGGGTGGGTGGTCCCCCATCCTGGCCAGCGCGGCTGTTGCGGCTGCTGCGGCTTCACCCTCTCAGAGCCCCTTGGCCGCACTGGACGTCAGGAGAGACGGTAGGAGCCTGCGCAGGTGACAGTAGCATTCTGGTTCCTTCTGGTACGGGGAACACGGTTTGCTGAGGGCCGGGTGTGTGCTTCTGGAGTGAGGACGGGGCTCCGGGAGCCCAGGGTGGAGGAGCACCAGCTACACCGGTAGCTAAAGGACCCAGGTTGGGGTGCCCCAGAGATAAAGGGGCGCCTAGTGGAGACTGCTGAGTGGACCTGGGGATGTTTCCACTTCTCCTAATCGGAGGGCTTGCTTGAGACCGTCCGGGGAAGGCCCTCTGTCAGCCGTCTGCGCAGCCCGGGGCGCCTAGGCCAGGAGAAGGCCCGGCGGTGCTTGGGAAGAAAGGGTGGACGGCATAGGCGGGGCCAGAGCTGGGTGCGTGGCATGGCCAGACTCAAAAGCCCTCCGTGCCCCCGTGGGTGCCAAGCAGCACCAGCTGGCAGAGTCCAGACCTTCGGGGAGTTGGGAGCTGGTTTGGGGCTGGGGAGAAGGCTCTACAGAGGGCTCTGTGGGCAGGAGGGACCTACAGCTGCTGCCCAGTGGGGTGCAGGGCAAAGGGCCCCACGAGCCAGCAGAGCGGCGGGCCGTGCTGCACACTCTCCAGCATCTGCTCCAGCTCCCGCCAGGCTTGGCCCACCGCCCCGCGGCTCTGGGCCAGGCGCTCTGCCGGCAGCTCTCCCACGGAACTGGCCGAGGAGACGAGGCCGTAGAGCTCACAGAGGCCGTGGCGCGCCCGCCCAACCTGCTGCTGGAGCTCAGAGGGGAGGCCCTGGAGGCTGGAGGCCAGGGTGCTGTAGGCCACGTGCAGCTGCTGGATGAGGCCGCAGGCCCTGGACAGAGCCCTGGAGTCCAGCACCTGCGGGGGAGGTAGGGGTGAGGTAAGTAGGGGTTGAAGAAGAGCGGGGGCCGTGCCCCTTTCTTACATACCTCTTGGGGAGCACCTTCCTCCACTCTGCTGCTCAGCCCCTGGTCCGCCCGTGACTGGCCTTCTGGAGCCTGCTTGGCTTTCTCAATCTAGAAAGAGTCCAGCAGAGGAATTATGGCTTCTCAGCACGGTCCTTTCACACACTCTCCCCTGGGGACATTCCTGGGGCTGGCCCTGGAGCCTCGTGTCTAGACCTTTCCATGGCAGGGTGGAAAAGCCACAGGTTTAGAGCCAGGAATGGGCAATAGTCCCTGTTCTCTTTGAGCTTGTCAGAGACCAAATAACAAACTGTCACTTCCCACCTCAAAACCCTCCCCTGGCTCCCCAGTGCCCGTTGGATAAAATCCAGCTCTTCACCATGGCCTGCATTGTTCCTTGGGACTTCCCAGACCACGTCTCCTGCTGACACTTTGTCACACTCTCCTCTGGACATGCTGGCCTCATTTTGTCCTCTAACCACTTCCAGCATGCTGTTGGCCGCAGGGCCTTTGCACATGCTGCCTGCTCAGCCTGGAGCATGCTTCCTCTGGCCTTTCATGTGGTGCCCATCCAATCTCGGCTCTAGGTTGTCCTCCAGATAAGGCCTTCCCCAGCCACCCAGTGCAGTGGCCCTAGTCCCTCCTTGTCAGATTTCATTACTCTCCTCAGAGGCACGTAACTGTCGAGTTATCGCAGATGTTTGCTTGTTTGCTGTTTATCTCTCCCCCGGGTGGAGATGAAGCTCTTTTGGTAGCTTTTCTTCCTTGATTGTTGGGTCCCCGGCACATAGGAGCCTTCCCAGCCCCACCACCAGTTAGCTGACCCATCCTCATTGTCCCAGCAGCGCGTGGGAGGACAGAACATGGGCCAGGTGTGGACTCCTAACTTGTGGTCGCCCTCCTAGCGCACCTTGCCGCCACTCCCATCTGGGGCCGCTAGTCACTTCCAGGTTCCCCCGTCCAAAACCAAGCTCTCACTGTTCACTCTCAACCCACTCGGCACCCCTTGGGGTCCCCTGCTAAAAATCTCCCACACACAGTGCCTGGCTGGCTCAGTTGGTGGAGTGTGTGGCTCTTGATCCTGGGGATGAGTTCGAGCCCCATGTTGGGTGTAGATACTACTTAAATAAGATACTTTAAAAAACTTTTTAAAAAATCTCTGAGGTGCTTTAGGGTCCCTCTTTCTTGAGCCCCACATCTAGCCCACCCACAGACCGTGGCAGCCCTGCTCTAGAGGCACATCTGGAACACAGGTGCCTTTTGCTGTCACTGACACTAGCCCTGAGGCCCCATCGTGTCATTTGCCAGGATTTTTGTGAAAACCTCACTGATCTCCCGGGTCCAGCCTGTTCTCCCTTAAGTAGCCACAGTGACCCTCTAACAAAAACCTCTGTTGGGTCAGGCCGGTCCTCTGTCCCTGAGCGCTGGGTGGGGGCTGAGCACCATCCCTGGCCCCGCCCCCTCGAAGCCAGGAGCACCTTTGCTCGCAGTCATGACAGCTACAGATGCCCCCAGACATGGCCCAGCGTCCCAGGGGCCTGATCATCCCCGTCTACACCTCACTGGATTGGACCAGTGGTCTTCAAACCGTGGCTCAGCAGAGAGCCCGGGGCCCTGATTGAACACACAGTGGTGAGGGCACATCCCGGGGATCCCGACTGAGGCAGGATGCCCGGGCTCCTCACTGCACATGTAAGTGAGGCCGATGTATCCGAACACCTTAAACCTGTGACCTTGGGAACCGGGAGGTGCTCAGAGCTGGGGGTCCCTCACCATCTGCATGCAGCCCAGCACCGCCCCCGCCCCCCAGCATGAGTGGCAGCTGTCAGCGGTGCGGCCAGATCCCCGGCCACAGTCACAGTCGGTGCACGTGGCTGGGGGAGCCTGGGGAGCTATTTTGAAGAAGGGGCCGTGGGGAGGGGGAGGCTCTTACCAGCTCGAAGGACTCCTCCAGCTGGGCCAGCGCAGCCCGGGCCTGGAACTGGCCGTGCTGCAGGTGGCTCAGGCCGTGCTCAAACGCCCGCTGCCGGAAGCGGGGAGCCAGGTCGCCCAGACGCACGAAGTAGCTGCCGCGGTCAGCCGTGAGCACCTTTGGCCCAGGTTCGGAGGCAGCAAGCTGAGCTGGAAAGGAAGACGGGATTCCTCAATCCGAGAGGTCCCCGGAGAATCCAGGGCTTGGGTTTTACAGAAATCCAGCCCCGCTGGGAGGTGGGCCCAGCTGCGCTGTTCTCACCTTGCTCCCCGGCATCCATGGGGCAGAAGATCTCCCCCAGCTCCCCCAGCTCGTCCCGCAGAGTCACGAAGCTCATGGCTCCTTCATGTCCTGCATTCTCCCTGCCCAGGGGGGCCCCGTGGGTGCCTGTTGCCACAGCAGTGGCTTCCCTGGCAAGGTCCAGGCTTGCGCAGAGAGTGTCCGGGGCACTGGAGAACCCAGAGGACAGAGCCTCCTGGGGTCTCAGGATGGCCTGTTCCCTGCCATTGCCTGGGGCTCTGTAACTGGTGAGTCCACTCCAGACACTGTCCTGGGTACCGGGTAACCAATTCTGGACGGTTTGCACTGCCTCTTTGGCCACACTCCCTGCACCGGTGAGCCCAGTGGACACTGCATCTTTGGTGCCAGTCAGGATGGCCTTTGATGTGTCCATGCCAGTGTGGGCAGCTCCTTTGGCGACATTCATGGCACCAGTCACACCACTGCACACGGTGTCCTTGGTGCCCGTCAGGACAGTCTTGGTGGTGTCCAGGCCAGTCTGGACAGTGCCCTTGGCCATGTTGACTGCCCCAGTGAGCCCAGTGGACACTGTATCCTTGGTGCCAGTCACAACGGTCTTGGTGGTGTCCAGGCCAGTCTGGACGGTGCCCTTGGCCATGTTGACTGCCCCAGTGAGCCCAGTGGACACTGCATCTTTGGTGCCCGTGAGGACAGTCTTGGTGGTGTCCATGCCAGTCTGGACAGCTCCTTTGGCCACATTCATGGCACCGGTCACCCCGCTGCACACAGTGTCCTTGGTGCCCGTGAGGACAGTCTTGGTGGTGTTCAGACCAGTCTGGACAGTGCCCTTGGCCACACCCACTGCACCTGTGAGCCCTGTGGACACAGTGTCTTTGGTGCCAGTCAGGATGGCCTTTGATGTGTCCATGCCAGTCTGGACAGCTCCTTTGACCACGTTCATGGCACCGGTCACCCCACTGCACATGGTGTCCTTGGTGCCTGTGACAATGTTTTGGGTTGTACTGAGCCCAGTTTGCAGGGTTTCCTTGGCCGTGTTTGCTGCCCCTGTCACCCCAGTGGACACTGCATCTTTGGTGCCCATGAGGACAGTCTTTGAGGTGTCCAGACCTCCTTGGACAGCTCCTTTGGCCACATTCACGGCACCGGTCATCCCACTGCA